>NW_020838051.1:588960-904496 GCF_003676395.1 Aethalodelphis obliquidens | reverse complement strand
CTCAACCACTGCGCCACCAGGGAAGCCCCCATCCATTTCTTATAACCTATGATTTCTAGACCCTCACTGCCCTGGTCACTCCCCCTTGGACAAATGCTTGTCATTGTTTTTCTTAAATTGCAGCATGTTCAGAATTAGACATGATATTCCAAATATAGTCTGTATAATGCATGGCTCATTGCCTGGTGGGGATAGTATGTTCTAAAGCACTAGAAGATTGGGGAATAAGACTGTGGGAATAAGAATATTTTCTCTCAGATTTTAGATGTTAGGTGCAAAGAATTCAAGGGGTGTGTGTGTGTGTGTGTGTGTGTGTGTGTGTACACTCTGATCCCAAAAGTGTTTGCTATTAGCAGGAACATGTTATTAATCTTTGCAATCTGGATATTTACTAATTACTGCTAAAAGCTTTGAATTATCAAATCCATAATAGGGAATAATAGAATTCATGATTATTGTTCTGTTTACATTCTGTCGAAAAAAATAATTTGTTAGTTTCATTTAGATCCTATATATTGGCTACAGGTATTAACAGTTCAATATATTTCAAATTTGAACAGTTGAATATATTATCTGAAATGGTGTCCTAGTTGTGAAATGGCCTGTCATCTTTGCATACCTCTTTGAGGATTTAAGGCCACTTCAGATGCTACTGCTACTTTCCCCTCCTCTTTCACCTGGAAGTGATTTCTTCTTTATTTGAATTCTTTTAGTTCTTCCTTGACACTTGTTCCACCCTGTACTATATTATGGGTATTTGTGTATGCGTTTAATCTCCTGTAAGAGAATACAGATTTTTAAGGATCTAATATATTTTATTTATCTTTGAACGCGTCAGACAGCCTAACCCAGAGCCTTGAGTCTAGTTTGTTCTCAGTAGTCTTTGAATGAATGTGTAAATGCAAGAAGGCTAAATATTTAAAGATGAGTTTAATGTATTTCTGGTCAGTAGTGGATTTAATTAGAAATAAAAATATATAACATAAAAAAAGAATATATTTGATAATAAACTACAAAAACACTCAATTAGTGAATTAACTAATTGTGATTTTCTGGTGTGGACTAATTTGTTGGGATTGTTTATATTTATGTATTAGACACAATTATGTTTTATGATAGAAGGAAAGCAGAATTACCCAGGAAGAATATATTACCAGCATCACCCAGTATAATGTATACGGAATCCAGCTATTTCAGATTCCCTGATGCCTATTTGGACATTATAATAGTGAATATTATAAATTGACTTTCGCAAACCCATTTTTGCCTGTGGAATGAGGTATTGCTCTGGTGAGAGTCACTCTTACGTTATAAACTAATAGCATCTTCTCATCTTGAAGAACTTAGTACAATCGTTAGGCAAGAAGAAATATCCTTCTTGACACTACTGATGATAATTTAAGAAATGTCTATCATATTTTGAGGTTTACTATGTGCTAAGCCACTGTGAAATAATAGAAAATATACATATATTGGTCTCTGCCCGCAGTTCCTGGCACAGAGTTCCTAAGATCTTTGCAATTTCCTAAGTGATAAGAGCACTAGGAGTATATTTTGTTCTAATGTTTGTTCTTTGACCCCAGTACCTGACACAGAGCTCCTACAGTTTTTGGAATTTCTTGGGTGATAGAAGTGTATTTTATTCTTATGAGGCAACTCTTGATTTGCTCCTAGGTAGCTTTAGGATGGAGGCTGGTGGGTTGGTGAACACATCTGTGTGCTGGGAGGGTGGTGCACCCCAGCTCCCTGGGGACGGAAGCTCCTGAGCTCGGCACCCTTTCAGATCTTACCCTATGTATATCTTCATCTGCCTGTTCATCTATATCCTTTATCATATCCTTTGTTACATAGCTAACCAGCAAGTGTAAGTGAGTATTTCCCTGATTTCTGTGAGCTGTTCTAGCAAATTTCCGGGAGCCCCAATTTATAGCAGGTCAGTCAAAGGTACAGGTAACAACCTGGGACTGGTGATTGGCATCTAAAGTGGAGGCAGTCTCATGGGACTGAGCCCTGAACTTGTGGGATCTGTTGCTAACTACAGATGGATGGTGTAAGAACTGAACTGAACTGTAGGACACCCAGCTGGTGTTGCAGAATTGCTTGATGTTTGTGGAAAACCCACACATCTGGTGTCAGAAGTATTGTGAGGGTGAGAGTAAAGGAGAAACCCAGGGAGTTTTTCCTGTGGCTACCTTGCATTCTCTTATTTAATCTTTATGAATCTTTACAGCAGCCCAACAAGGTAGATTCTATAATTATCCTTATTGTGTGAATGAGAATCAGAGAGTTTAAGTAAATTGTCCATGGTAAGCAGTACAACCAGGATTTGATCCAGAACCCAAACTCTTGAACATGATGTTCTCCTCTGTGTTCTCCTTATCAAACTGATCTGCAAATACTCATCCAACTCCTAATATGTGCAAGGTGATTTTTAGGCGTTGTTTTTAGGCATTGAAAATAAAGATATATAAAGCAAGAGATATTGAACAAGATTTCAATTCTTACAGAACTTAAAAATTTTCTGGAAGGACTACAGTTCCATCTAATGGAATACTAGTATTATCCACACTGAGTAACACTGGCAGAGTGTTCTATAGGAATGGATTTATAGGAAGGCTTTGGGGCAGGCCAGGAAGACTTTGATGCAGAAGGCCAGATTTAAGCTAACGCTTGAAGGTAAAGTAGAATTTATATCAGCAGAGATGAGGAGGAGGATATTTCAACAGGAGCAGAAGGCAAAGGAGGAACACGACACGAGCCAGACACAGGCTGGGAGAAGATCAAGGCATGGCCCCAGAGTATCACTGCACATTTGTCAAAATGATTTTTTCTGATTTTCATCTTACAAAATAATAATTTAATCATGAATGTAAATTATGTGCATTGGAAGAATTATACAGAAAAAACAATTTTTACATCTGGAGATATCAGAAGCAAGGTTTCTTGTAGAAACATTTTATTAGGGGAAAGAACGTTCATTTAGGTTTCCAGAAATGAAAAATGCTACAAATTAGCAAAGAGGCAAATTTGTCACTATCACTCATACTATCTGTTCTTGTTTTGTCGCAGCTGTATACATTTTTAATCAGTTTTGAGTATAAGAGATGAGAAAAAACTTGAAAGCCCTTTCAAAAGGCATGTGAAAACAATACATCTTTTCCACTAGGAATAAATGTAATCCTGTTCTCTGAACATAGATCAAGTATCATTGAAGGTATAAACAAGGTTGGACAATTGAAAGGACTCACAAGACTCTACTCGCCTAAGGCTTTAAGAAATGTAAAGGATGCGGGATTCCCTGGTGGCGCAGTGGTTGAGAGTCCACCTGCCGATGCAGGGGACACGGGTTCGTGCCCCGGTCCGGGAAGATCCCACATGCCGCGGAGCGCCTAGGCCCATAAGCCATGGCCGCTGAGCCAGCACGTCCGGAGCCTGTGCTCCGCAACGAGAGAGGCCACGACAGTGAGAGGCCCACATAACGCAAAAAAAAAGAAAAAAGAAATGTAAAGGATGCAGCAGGACAGAGGAAGTGCGGGCAATCATAGAGAGGGCTGAGTCTTTCAGGTGCGGCTCCCAAATGCCCTTTCTCAATTGCACAGGGTGCGCTTTATCTTTTGATTATAAACGACTAAGATATGTGTGCAGTACCTTGGCCTCAGCGGAGCTGAAGCATAAATTTACTCAAGAGTCTTCTATACCGTGCTGGTCATATAGCTAAAACCAGGCTGTGTAACTCGTTGACAAAAATTATAAAGAAATGGATGGGGATGATAATTTGGCAAAGTGATTACTTTCGGGGGTTTGAAAATGTGATAGGTGGGCAGCACAGTGATTGTATGTATAGGGTTTTATTCCACTGCTCTGGTGGCTAGTACGTGGTTGTTAAATAATTCTCAATTCTGTTATGTATGTCTGAAACATTTCATAATGAAAAGGGTCAGGTGCAAAACTTTTCCTAATGTTGTATAAAAATAAGCTTATAAGAATCCCCTTCACACTGTCAACTGCAGGAGCCTAAGTAATCTCTTCATGGATACAAAACTCATGTGACTCAATGTATTTATCTCAATAAGTCAACAAATTCACCTTTCTGAAGGGTTTTACGTCCAGAATGTTGATTAATCAGACAGTTGTGAAAAAGTAAAAACGAGAAATTATGTTCCAAGCACCACTGCATTTGTAATTACAATGTTTATTCTCGTAAACACTGTATTTTTATTACTGTATGGTTTGGACAAACATAAAGCCTTTCATAGAGGCCTAAAGATAAGAAAGATAAGTACAATACTCCATCTTTTCTCCTCTCACAAAGGTATGCTGGAGGTCAGATCTTTCTTCTAAGTCAGTGGTTTTCAACGGGCCACGACTTTGTTCCCCAGGTGACATTTGGCAATATCTGGAGATATTTTTGGTTGTTGGTTGTCACACCTGGGGAGGTGCTTCTGGTATGTAGTGGGTAGAGCCAGGGATGCTGCTTAACCTCCCGCGGTGCACAGGACAGCCCTGCAGCAAAGGATTATCTGGCTCAAAATGTCTTGAGTGTCAAGGTTGAGAAACTCTAAGCTAGAAATTTTTCTTGCTTATTTTAACATTTTCCTGATTAGTAATACTTATTTATTGTAGAAAATCTGAAAGATACAAAAAGTACAAAAAAGAAATAAATTGCCCATAATCTCATCCATCAGAAATAACCACTATTTAACATTTTATTGCAGTGACTCTCAAATCTGTCTGTGTCTATGGAGCTTTGAAAAAACCTGGGGCTCCAATCTCAGATATTCTGGTTCTAGTCTTTTCTCTGTGTTTATATTCTTTTATGTAATCTACTTTAATCCCTTACCAATATTTTCTGAGCATTTTCCTATGCCAGGGGTTGACAAACTATATAGCTGCAGGCCAAATCCAACCTGCCACCTGTTTCTGTACAGCCTGCCAGGTGAGAATGGGTTTTAAATTTTAAATGGCTGACAAAAGTCAAGAGAAGAAGAATATTTTATGACACATGAAAATTATATGAAATTCAAATTACAGTGTCCTTACATAAACTTTTATCAGAATACAGCCATGCCCTTTCATTTATGTAATTTCTGTGGTTGATTTCACATTACCATGGCAGAGTTGAGTAGTCGTGCCCGTCTCTTAGGGTCCTGAAAAGCCTAAAATATGTACTCTACAGCTGTACAGAAAAAGTTTGCCGACCTCTGTCCTATGCCATTAGGTGCTTCCATTGTTCTTTCCTGGACTTACAGCATTCTATCCCCTCTTGTTCACCAGTTATTATAAATGATTCTTTGAAAAATATCCTAATTGACTAACCCATACATAAGTATATGATTATTTCTGTAAGAAAATTTCCTAGAGGAAATCACTTGGGTAAAGGCTTTTGTTCATATAGCCAAATTTGTATCCTGAAAGTTAATACCCACTTCCTCTCCAAATCAGAAATGTATTTGAATGTCTGTTTCCTCATCCCCTTGTTATCAGTGGGTGCTTTGCATTTTTGTCTCTGCCAACCTGACAAGTAGGTTTTTTGTTTTTTATTTATTTATTTTTGGCTGCGTTGGCTCTTTGTTGTTATGCGCGGGCTTTCTCTAGTTGCAGGCTACTCTTCCTTGTGGTATCCGTGTCCCCTGCATTAGCAGGCGGATTCTTAACTGCGGATTCTTAACTGCGCCACCAGGGAAGCCCTGACAAGTAGGGTGTTTTTTTTTGCGGTACGCGGGCCTCTCACTGTTGTGGCCTCTCCGGTTGCGGAGCACAGGCTCCGGACGCGCAGGCTCAGCGGCCATGGCTCACGGGCCCAGCCGCTCCACGGCACGCGGGATCCTCCCGGACCGGGGCACGAACCCGTGTCCCTTCCATCGGCAGGCGGACTCTCAACCACTGCGCCACCAGGGAAGCCCTGACGAGTGGTTTTAACTTGCATCCCTTTGTTTACTAATGAAGCTGGACATTTTTTTTTCTACGTGCTTATTGGCCATTTGTGTTTATTTCTAACCCTTTTTGTCTTTTGCCCATTCTCTATTCTGGCTTTTGTTATTTTCTTGTTGCCTTGTAAGAATTGTTTTTTCTTTCAAAATTAAAGATAATTACAATTTTCCCGACATGTATGCTTTTCATTTCCCCCCTAATGGTACATTTAAAAAATGGCTTCAATATATGGTTAAAATGTAACACTTTAAAAATATTTATTACTTTTGGTAATAAATATAATAATAATAAAATATTTTCTTACTTTATTTGTTGTATGTTTACCGTGGGGGGATATAAACTAAGCATGTGATAAGAGGTGAAAGGGCATTGGAGGCTGAGAGGATGGCAATGGATGGAAAGACATGCATCGTGTTTGGAAAAGGGAAGGAATAGGGTGATTGTGAGGGATGCAGGAACCAAATTATAACCAGCTGTGTGTTCTGTTGACAAGGAGTTTGAACTTTATCATTTAACTGTGATTCTTGGACTACCTGCCACAGAATTATCTGGCGATTGTGATGATATGAATCTTAAAATGCAGATTTCTAGGCTGTAGCCCAGATCTACCTGTGGAGGTTCAGGTGACAAGGTTTCAGGACCATGAGATTCACAAAGGCAATTAGCCAAACATCAACAAGTCACCCAAATACCAGCCTTGTTTTACTCATAAGGAAGAATAATATAGAGCAGTGGTCCTCAATTGTGTCTGCATGTTGGAATGGGCACCACTTGGGGAGATTTACAAATACGGATGCTTGGGTCCCACCCCTGGTGATTTGGCTTTGATTGGTCTGGAATGTCACCTGGAAAGTGGGATATTAAAAATCTAATGTTCATCAGTGTTGCTGCTACAGACTCATTAGCGGTTCTCTTAAGTGTCGGCCCTGGACCTGCAGCGTCAGCGTCACCTGGGGACTTGTTAGGAATGCAAATTCTAACAACACAGACCTGCTGAGTCAGAAACCCTGGGGCTGGACTCAGCAATCTGTGTTTAACAAGCCCTCCAGGTGGTTCTGATATATGCTAAAATTTGAAAACCCCCGATTAAGGAAGTCACTTCGTGGTCCCTTACTTTTTTAGAACCTACCTGCTGTTGATATCTGGAGCCTTTGGCAACGTGGCCACGTGAGTTGGAGGGCACTTGGGAACTGGGAAAAACTGCACACCCTTTGCTAAGCTCCTCTGGTCTGGCCTGTGGTTGCTTGCCTGTGTCCGAGCACTGATGGAGTGCCATCTTGTATATGCTGTAGTTACATGTAATTAAGTCGTTTAAGGGTTTTAGCTTTAAAATTGTGAGTTTGACTTTTACTGGGAGGATTTAAAGTTTTTACAGGCTGACACAAAATTAAATTTAAGGAAGAACTTTCCATTGGCCCTGGAAGGATTGCTGGAGACAGGGAGGTCCTCCCCCTTTCCTTCTCCACCGGATCATTCCTTTTAGCCTGTAAATGTGCTGCACACTGTTTTCTTCAAGTCTTTCCTATCTTTCTCTTTCCTTTCAGTCAAACTTCTCCACAGCATAGTCTATACTTACCCACTGGGTGTAGAGGCAACTCAGATGCTCCCAGTAGAGAGGGCTGTGCAAAGCTGCCATTGTTTGTATCAAGGGCTTTGGTAAAACAAAGCCAAGTTGGGGGTAGGGGTTGTCAGATGGCAGGGGTGAATTGTTAGCAGAATAGCCAAGCAGAACACCTTAAATTCCAAATAGGCAGGAAAACGTCTGTGAGAGCAATCTGAATTATTATCTGTAAATAAACCAAGGAGCAGAAAAGCGGCAATCCCTAAGAATTTCCTGGCACGGGTACTTCCTGTTGAAGTGTTCAGGCTTGCCTGCCGGAGACATTCACTTACCTTTAAGGCATGGTGCACTGCCTTCAGTTTTGAAAAATCTGACTTGCACCTATCATACTACTGAACATTAAGATCTACCTTCTAACTACCAGATCCGCGAGACATTTTTCGATCCTTGTGTTACCTTGAGCTCTCCAATTACATTTGACAGTCCTGATCACTCATTTATTCTGGCAATATTTCTCTTGGCTTCAGTGACACCCCCCTTTTTCCTAGCTTACCCTTTCCCTACCTTTCTCATGATTCCACCCCTTTTAGCTGTAGCGTAGGAGGGGAGGAATTCAGGCAGGCCAAATTTTATTCAGGATTCCTTGTAACATTGAAAATATACCTTTCAAAACTGAATTTAACAATGTCCAAATTCTTATTAGGCTCTTATTATGTGTACAACACTGTAAGGAAATAAACAGCTTTCACTCTGCCACATTTCACTCCTTCAGTACGTATAGTGAGTGTGTGTGTGTGTGTGTGTGTGTGTGTGTGTGTGTGTAGTAATGCATGTACATCCTCTGCCTCTTTCACAGTAGGCTTGACACCTACTTATCTTTCAAAACCTTATATAACCTTTCTGACTTTTCATAGACTTTGGAGTTGGAAGGGACCTTTGAAATCATCTGGATTTAGTTCAGCTTCACGCAAGAGTCCTTTCTGCAATTATTCTAATAAGTGATCTTCCAGACTTGACTGAACCTCATTCTTAACAAGGCAGCCTGCTCAACGTTTGAGCAATTCTAAATGCTAGGTTTGATTCACTGTAACTTCCGTGGAATCTTGCTCTGACGTCTAAAAAAATATAGAATAAATTTATTCTTTTCTCTAAGTGACAGCTTATCCAGTATTTGAAGATAGTTGTTAAATTCTTCAAATTTATTTTTTTTCCAAGTTAAACATCTCAATTCCCTCAAATTCCATAACAGGCCAGAGTTTTCAGACTTCCAGCTCTCCTGGATCCTTTCCAATAGGCCACGTCCTGATAAGCTGGCTCTAGTGCTCCAGTCATTGTCTGACCATACCAGAGTATTCTCTTTCTTGAATTCAAATTCTGTTAGCTTTACGAGCAGTTCCACCACCCTGTTGGCTTCTGTGCCAGTTGTCAATTTATTGCCTCTCAGCTCTAAAGCCATCCTTCCTTGCCCTGCTTTTTAAAAATAAATAATGTACTTCTATCTTTTAGAGCAGTTTTAGGTTTACAGAATAACTGAAGAGAAAGTACAGAGAATTCCCATATATTCCCTACCTGCTACTCCACCCAGTTTCCCCTGTTATTACTGCATTAGTGTGGTACATTTGTTACAGTTGATGAACCAATACACTAGTAACCACTGTCCATAGTTTACATTAGGGTTCACTCCTTCTTTTGCACGTTTCTATGGGTTTTGACAAATGCATAACGTCACGTGACCAACATTGCAGTATCACACAAAATAGTTCACTCCCCTAAAAATCCCCTGTGTGCTACCTATTCATCCCTTTCCCCTTCTCTCCTCCTGCTGGGACCCTAACAATGCACTCATCTTTTTATTGTCTCTATAATTTTGCTGTTTCCAGAAAGTTGCATGGTTGAAATGTTACCATATGTAGGCTTTTCAGTCTGGCTTCTTTCACTTACTGGCATGCGTTAAAGTTCTTCCATGTCTTTCTGTGGCTTGAGAGCTCACTTTTTTTAAATCACTAAATAACATTCCATTGTATAGATGTACCTCAGTTTGTTTATCCATTTACCTACTGAAGGACATCTTGGTTGCTTCCAAACTTTGGAATATCTGTGTGCAGCTTTCTGTGTGGACATAACTTTTCAACTCATTTGGGTAAATATTGGTGAGTTCATTTGCCAACTCGTATGATAAGACGATGTTTAACTTTGTAAGAAGCTGCCAACCTGTCTTCCAGTGTGGCTATACCATTTTGCATGCCCACCAGCAGTGAATGAGAATTCCCGTTGCTCCACGTCTTCATCAGCATTTGGTGTTGTCACTGTGTTTGATTTTAGCCATTCTAATAGGTGTGTATGGTGGTACCTCGTTGTTTTCATTTGCAATTCCCTAATGACATATGATGTTAAGCGTCCTTTCAGGTGCTTGTTTGCCATTTATATATCTTCTTTGGTGAGGTTTTTATTTAGATCTTTTGCTCACTTTGCGTTGTTTTTCCTACTGTTGAGTTTTAATAGTTCTTTGTATATTTTAGATATATGTCCTTATCGGATATATGTTTTACAAATATATTCTCCCAATCTGTAGCTTTGTCTTTTCATTCTCTTAACAGTGTCTTCTGCAGAGCAGAAGTTTTAAATTTTAATAAAGTTCAACTTATCAGTTTTTTCTTTCATGGATTGTGCTTTTGGTGGTGTATCTAACAACTCATTGCCAAACCCAAGGTCACTTGGATTTTATCCTATGTTATCTTATAGAAGTTTTATAGTTTTCCATTTTAATTTTTGTGAAAGATGTAACGTTTGTGTCTAGGTTCTTTTTCTTTTCTGCATGTAGCTGTCCAGTTGTTCTAGCACCATTTGTTGGACTCTCCTTTCTCCATTCTCCATTGAATTGTGTTTGCTCCTTTGTTAAAGATTGGTTGACTGTACTTGTATGGGTCTATTTCTGGGTTCCCTATTCTGACTCATTGAGTCTATTTATCTATTCTTTGCCAATACCACAGTGTCTTGATTACCGTAGCATTATAGTAAGTCTTGAAATCGGGTAGTCAGTCTTCCAACTTTATTCTTTTTCTTCAATAAAAGGCAAAAAGGTCTTTTGCCTTTCCACGTAAACTTTTGAATCACTTTGTCAATATCCACTGAGGAATTTGCCTGAGTTTTGATAGAGATTGCATTGAATCTTTAAATCAAGTTGAGAAGAACTGATAACCATATTCAGTCTTCCTATTTATAAACGTGGAGTATCTGTTTATTTAGATCTTTGATTTCTTTCGTCACTTTTGTAGTTTTCCTCATATATAGTGTATATTTTGTTAGATTTCTAAGGTTTTTTTTGATGTTAATGTAAATGATGTGTTTTGAATTTCAAATTCCAGTTGTTCTTTGCTGATGTATAGGAAAGCAATTGACTTTTTTTTTTTTTTTTTTTTTTTTTTAGCAATTGACTTTTGAATGTTACCTTGTCTCCTGTACCTTGTTATAATTGCTTGTTGGTTCCAGGAGTTCTTTTTGTTCAGTTCTTCAGAGTTTTCTACAGAGACATTCCTAGCATCTGAGCACAAAGACAGTTTGCTCTCTTCCTTCCCAATGTGTATAACTTTGCTTTCCTTTGGTTCCTTATTGCGTTAGCTAGGACTTCCTATAATGATGTTGAATAGGAGTGGTTGGGGGATGCCTGCGTTTTGATACTGGAGCTTGATCCTGTTGTAGGGGAGCAAAATTTGCCGCTGCAAAATGTCTCTTTGGCATACAGATTATTTCAGCTGAAAACAGTCAAGACTCAGGAAGAAGTTTTCACCTTTCCCTAACAGCCTAAAGAGTATAGATAGAAGACCTGTTCCAGGAAGGGAGCTATCACCACAGGTAGCTACAGTATAATATGAACTAAGTGTGGCAGACAGGGAAGAACCTAGCAAAGTCTGTAAAAATTCCTCTCTGTGTCGCATTACCTCTGTATGGCCCAGCAAACATTTGTTTACCAAACATTTGCTTTTTCAACTCCATGTCAATTGCCTTCCTCCCCTTTGAGGTCCCAGACCACTACCCCCAACATCCACTTTTTGTCTTTAGCTGAAGATGGTATTTAAGGTGAGGGCTTCTGCCGTTTTTGGTGAGTTACTCAGTTCTCCTGGGTCTCTCCGCTGTATACATATTAACACACTTTTATTTGATTTTCTCCTGTTAATCTGTCTCATGTCAATTTAATTCTTAGACCAGCCAGAAGAACCTAGACAGGTAGAGGGATTTTTTTCCTTCTCAACACCAAGCGTTTCTTTTGCCAATGTTAAGCTTTGGCAGTAGAGGGTACACTGCAGGGATAGTGCAAGGCATAGCAGAGGAAGCGCTTCTCTTGATCTTTTCAAGGTGCTTTAGCTTTTGCTCTCATGACATGGCTGCTAGCGGTGTATGAGAGACCCAGTTGTACTCACCATTCGTTTCTCCAGTACCAAGGAGGATGGTTTCTTGCTCATCACAGTGGACTACTGGCTGTGAACCAGCTCTGCCTATGGCATCCCAGTGATCTTCTCTACCATCCAGTGGGCTACAGTCAAACCCTCTCCAATGGGATTAAAACAGTCTTGGTTTGGAATGGGGGATTTCCAAGTCTGTTCCTTCCTTGGATAACCTCCCTCAGTCTTAGGGGGATTAGCTGCTCCCAACATTCGCTATTCCTGTGTTCTTGAGTTTTCTTTGCCCCATTAGTAGTTAACCAACTTTTACTAGTTAACAGTTCTTTTTTAAAATTAATTAATTAATTAGTTTATTTTTGGCTGCATTGAGTCTTCGTGGCTGCGTGTGGGCTTTCTCTATTGCAGTGAGTGGGGGCTACACTTTGTTGTGGTGTGCAGGCTTCTCATTGCGGTGGCTTCTCTTGTTGTGGAGCATGGGCTCTAGGCATGTGGGCTTCAGTAGTTGTGGCACGTGGGCTCAGTAGTTGTGGCTCGCGGGATCTAGAGCGCAGGCTCAGTAGTTGTGGTGCACGGGCTTAGTTGCTCCGAGGCATGCGGGATCTTCCTGGACCAGGGCTCAAACCCGTGTCCCCTGCATTGTCAGGCAGCTTCTTAACCACTGCACCACCAGGGAAGTACCAGTTAACAATTCTTTTTTTTTTTTTTTAGAAATTTCATGTAATGTCTGAAACACTTATATTAACATATTTCCATACAAATAACCCAAAGAAAGTTTAGTATTAGTTTTTTTGTTTGTTTGTACTGCAGGTTCTTATCAGTCATCAATTTTATACACAACAGTGTATACATGTGAATCCCAATCGCCCAATTCAGCACACCACCATCCCCACCGCACTGAGGATTTCCCCCCTTGGTGTCCATACGTTTGTTCTCTACATCTTTGTCTCAACTTTTGCCGTGCAAACCGGTTCATCTGTACCATTTTTTCTAGGTTCCACATACATGCGTTAATATACAATATTTGTTTTTCTCTTTCTGACTTACTTCACTCTGTATGACAGTCTATAGATCCATCCACGTCTCAACAAATGACTCAATTTCGTTCCTTTTTATGGCGGAGTAATAGTCCATTGTATATATGTACCACAACTTCTTTATCCATTCGTCTGTCGATGGGCATTTAGGTTGCTTCCATGACCTGGCTATTGTAAATAGTGCTTCGGTGAACAATGGGGTGCATGTGTCTTTTTGAATTACAGTTTTCTCCGGGTATATGTCCAGTAGTGGAATTGCTGGATCATATGGTAATTCTGTTTTTAGTTTTTTAAGGAACCTCCACACTGTTCTCCATAGTGGCTATATCAGTTTACATTCCCACCAACAGTGCAAGAGGGTTCCCTTTTCTCCACACCCTCTGCAGCATTTGTTGTTTGTAGATTTTCTGATGATGCCCATTCTAACTGGTGTGAGGTGATACCTCATTGTAGTTTTGATTTGCATTTCTCTAATAATTAGTGATGTTGAGCATCTTTTCATGTGCTTCTTGGCCATCAGTATATCTTCTTTGGAGAAATGTCTATTTAGGTCTTCTGCCCAGTTTTGGATTGGGTTGTTTGTTTCTTTAATATTGAGCTAAATGAGCTGTTTATATATTTTGGAGATTAATCCTTTGTCCGTTGATTCATTTGCAAATATTTTCTCCCATTCTGAGGGTTGTCTTTTCGTCTTGTTTATGGTTCCCTTTGCTGTGCAAAAGCTTTGAAGTTTCATTAGGTCCCATTTGTTTATTTTTGTTTTTATTTCCATTACTCTAGGAGGTGGTTCAAAAAAGACCTTGCTGTAATTTATGTCAACGACTGTTCTTCCTATGTTTTCCTCTAGGAGTTTTATAGTGTCTGGTCTTACATTTAGGTCTTGAATCCATTTTGAGTTTATTTTTCTGTATGGCGTTAGGGAGTATTCTAACTTCATTCTTTTACATGTAGCTGTCCAGTTTTCCCAGCACCACTTATTGAAGAGACTGTCTTTTCTCCATTGTATATCTTGGCCTCCTTTTTCATAGATTAGTTGACCATAGGTGTGTGGTTTTATCTCTGGGCTTTCTATCTTGTTCCATTGATCTCTGTTTCTGTTTTTGTGCCAGTACCATATTGTCTTGATTACTGTAGCTTTGTAGTATAGTCTGAAGTCAGGGAGTCTGATTCCTCCAGCTCCGTTTTTTTCCCTCAAGACTGCTTTGGCTATCTGGGATCTTTTGTGTCTCCATACAAATTTTAAGACGATTTGTCCTAGTTCTGTAAAAAATGCCATTGGTAATTTGATAGGGATTGCATTCAATCTGTAGATTGCTTTGGGTAGTATAATTATGTTCACAGTATTGATTCTTCCAATCCAAGAACATGGTATATCTCTCCATCTGTTGGTATCATCTTTAATTTCTTTCATCAGTGTCTTATAATAGTTTTCTGCATACTGGTCTTCTGTCTCCCTAGGTAGGTTTATTCCTAGGTATTTTATTCTTTTTGTTGCAATGGTAAATGGGAGTTTTTCCATAATTTCGCTTTCAGATTTTTCATCATTAGTGTATCGTAATGCAAGAGATTTCTCTGCATTAATTTTGTATCCTGCTACTTTACCCAATTCATTGATTAGCTCTAGTAGTTTGCTGGTGGCATTTTTAGGATTCTCTATGTATAGTTTCATGTCATCTGCAAACAGTGACAGTTTTACTTCTTCTTTTCCAATTTGTATTCCTTTTATTTCTTTTTCTTTTCTGATTGCCATAGCTAGGACTTCCAAAACTATGTTGACTAATAGTCGTGAGAGTGGACATCCTTGTCTTGTTCCTGATCTTAGAGGAAATGCTTTCAGTTTTTTACCGTTGAGAATGATGTTTGCTGTGGGTTTGTCGTATATGGCCTTTATTATGTTGAGGTAGATTCCCTCTATGCCCACTTTCTGGAGAGTTTTTATCATAAATGGGTGTTGAATTTTGTCAACAGCTTTTTCTGCATCTATTGAGATGATCATATAGTTTTTATTCTTCAATTTGTTAATATGGTGTATCACACTGATTGATTTGCGTATATTGAAGAATCCTT
Source organism: Aethalodelphis obliquidens (assembly GCF_003676395.1). Classification (NCBI taxonomy): domain Eukaryota; kingdom Metazoa; phylum Chordata; class Mammalia; order Artiodactyla; family Delphinidae; genus Aethalodelphis; species Aethalodelphis obliquidens. The sequence continues at coordinate 889,503 of NW_020838051.1, read as the reverse complement.
GCATCCCTGGGATAAATCCCACTTGTTCGTGGTGTATGATCCTTTTAATGTGTTGTTGGATTCTGTTTGCTAGTATTTTGTTGAGGATTTTTGCATCTATGTTCATCATTGATATTGGTCTGTAATTTTCTTTTTTTGTAGTATCTTTGTCTGGTTTTGGTATCAGGGTGATGGTGGCCTCATAGAATGAGTTTGGGAGTGTTCCTTCCTCTGCAGATTGTTGAAAGAGTTTGAGAAGGATGGCTGTTAGCTCTTCTCTAAATGTTTGATAGAATTCACCAGTGAAGCCATCTGGTCCTGGACTTTTGTTTCTTGGAAGATTTTTCATCACAGTTTCAATTTCATTACTTGTGATTGGACTGTTCATATTTTCTATTTCTTCCTGGTTCAGTCTTGGAAGGTTATACCTTTCTAAGAATTTATCCATTTCTTCCAGGTTGTCCATTTATTGGCATAGAGTTGCTTGTAGTAGTCTCTTAAGGTGCTTTGTATTTCTGCAATGTCTGTTGTCACTTCTCCTTTTTCATTTCTAATTTTATTGATTTGAGTCCTCTCCCTCTATTTCCTGATGAGTCTGGCTAATGGCTTATCAATTTTGTTTATCTTCTCAAAGAACCAGCTTTTAGTTTTATTGATCTTTGGTATTGTTTTCTTTGTTTCTATTTCATTTATTTCTGCTCTGATCTTTATGATTTCTTTCCTTGTGCTAACTTTGGGTTTTGTTTTTTCTTCTTTCTCTAGTTCCTTTAGGTGTAAGGTTAGATTGTTTAGTTGAGATTTTTCTTGTTTCTTTAGGTAGGCTTATATAGCTATAAACTTCCCTCTTAGAACTGCTTTTGCTGCCTCCCATAGGTTTTGGATCGTCGTGTTTTCATTGTCATTTGTCTCTAGGTATTTTTTGATTTCCTCTTTGATTTCTATAGTGATCTCTTGGTTATTTAGTAACGTATTGTTCAGCCTCCATGTGTTTGTGTTTTTTACGTTTTTTTCCCTGTAATTCATTTCTAATCTCGTAGTGTTGTGGTCAGAAAAGATGCTGGATATGATTTCAATTTTCTTAAATTTACTGAGGCTTGATTTGTGACCCCAGATGTGATCTATCCTGGAGAATGTTCCGTGCGCACTTGAGAAGAAAGTGTAATGTGCTGTTTTGGGATGGAATGTCCTATAAATATCAATTAAATCTATCTGGTCTGTTGTGTCATTTAAAGCTTCTGTTTCCTTATTTATTTCATTTTGGATGATCTGTCCATTGGTGTAGTGAGGTGTTAAAGTCCCCCACTATTATTGTGTTACTGTCGATTTCCTCTTTTATAGCTGTTAGCAGTTGCCTTATGTATTGAGGAGCTCCTATGTTGGGTGCATGTATATTTATAATTGTTATATCTTCTTCTTGGGTTGATCCCTTGCTCATTATGTAGTGTCCTTCTTTATGTCTTGTAATAGTCTTTATTTTGAAGTCTATTTTATCTGATATGAGTATTGCTATTCCAGCTTTCTTTTGATTTCCATTTGCTTGGAATATCTTTTTCCATCCCCTCAGTTTCAGTCTGTATGTGTCCCTAGGTCTGAAGTGGGTCTCTTGTAGACAGCATGTATATGGGTCTTGTTTTTGTATCCATTCAGCAAGCCTGTGTCTTTTGGTTGGAGCATTTAATTCATTCACGTTTAAGGTAATTATCAATATGTATGTTCCTATGACCATTTTCTTAATTGTTTTGGGTTGGTTTTTGTAGGGCCTTTTCTTCTCTTGTGTTTCCCACTTAGAGAAGTTCCTTTAGCATTTGTTGTAGAGCTGGTTTGGTGGTGCTGTATTCTCTTAGCTTTTGCTTGTCTCTAAAGCTTTTGATTTCTCCATTGAATCTGAATGAGATCCTTGCTGGGTAGAGTAATCTTGGCTGTAGTTTCTTCCCTTTCATCACTTTAAGTATATCATGCCACTCCCTTCTGGTTTGTAGCGTTTCTGCTGAGAAATCAGCTGTTAACCTTATGGGAGTTCCCTTGTATGTTATTTGTCATTTTTCCCTTGCTGCTTTCAATAATTTTTCTTTGTCTTTACTTTTTACCTATTTGATTACTATGTGTCTTGGCATGTTTCTCCTTGGGTTTATCCTGTATGGGACTCTGCGCTTCCTGGACTTGGGTGGCTATTTCCTTTCCCATGTTAGGGAAGTTTTTGACTATAATCTCTTCAATTATTTTCTCGGGTCCTTTCTCTCTTCTCCTTCTGGGACCCCTATAATGCGAATGTTGTTGCGTTTAATGTTGTCCCAGAAGTGTCTTAGGCTGTCTTCATTTCTTTTCATTCTTTTTTCTTTAGTCTGTTCCACAGCAGTGAATTCCACCATTTTGTCTTCCAAGTCACTTATCCGTCCTTCTGCCTCAGTTATTCTGCTATTGATTCCTTCTAGTGTAGTTTTCATTTCAGGTATTGTATTGTTCATGTCTGTTTGTTTGTTCTTTAATTCTTCTAGGTCTTTGTTAAACATTTCTTGCATCTTCTCGATCTTTGCCTCCATTCTTTTTCTGAGGTCCTGGATCATCTTCACTATCATTATTCTGAATTCTTTTTCTGGAAGGTTGCCTATCTCCACTTCATTCAGTTGTTTTTCTGGGGTTTTATCTTGTTCCTTCATCTGATACATAGCCCTCTGCCTTTCCATCTTGTCTATCTTTCTGTGAATGTGGTTTTTGTTCCACAGGCTGCAGGATTGTAGTTCTTCTTGCTTCTGCTGTCTGCCCTCTGGTGGTAGAGACTATCTAAGAGGCTTGATGGGAGGCTCTGGTGGTGGGTAGACAACAGTTCTTTATATTGAATTTTCGTTGTTCAAATTACTGACTTGGTTTGTGTCACCTGACTAGAATGACAGATTCTTTTACATTTTTGGTTAACTTAAACCTTCAAGTAATCTCCCAACTGAAATTCTGTGATTGGGTTTGAGGGGAGGGGGCATAGAGTGTAGGAAAGGGCACCTGGCTATGTGGGCAGGCACAGCAGTTTCTGGCTCTGTGAGGGGCTCAGGTGTCATGGCTGACTAGGTGGGTGAGATGTAAGCAGGACTAACTGGCATATGGAGCAAATGGGACCCAGCATTCTTGGGAACTCCTTCCTCAGGATTCTATTCCGGAGATGTGGCTAGAAGGGGAGGTTGGTTGCACCATCTGAGATGTGGTGGGCTTGAAATAACAAGGAGGAAGTGCCTGCTTGATTACTGTCCAAAAGAAAATGGACTGTATTAGCAAGTCCAGATGGGGTCAGGGCCGCTGGCTAAATGATATTCCGTCTGCTTCTGCCCATATGCAGCTGGTTACCTTGTTGATGGCCACAAAAAGAGATGCTCCACAGCCCCGAAGGATTTTATCCTTCTAATGAGCAGACAAGCTGCAGATATTTATATGATACTGTTTAAACATTATAAGATGCAACATTTCAGGAAATGGTTTGCAGAAACTATACATATTGATATTTAATGTAAATAATTTTTATCACGGGTTTGTTTTCCTTGGTGTGTACACTCTCTCGTCCCTGGGGATACGGATGAGCAAAGTGTTTTGTTACACTGCCTTGCTCCTGCTGGCAGTGACACAGGTGCAGAACTGCGGGCATGATGAATGAAATGCCAACTGCATCACTGCGGCCTGTGCTCAGCTCAAATTGCCGTCAGTAGAGGAAATAGAATTCATTAGTTTTCTTTCAGAGCACACACAAACACATGGGTCTGAAAGAATGTATGATGGCAGCAAGGAGAAATGGGCAAAGCCCAACCTTTTTTTCCTCCTGAGCAGCTCTGGCAACAGATGAAACAATGAGCCTTTGGATGCACTGTCTTTGTCAGTAGATGTTTGAGAATGTGGTATCCCTGTGGCAAAATGCTCTGTGGATAACTGATCACATTTTTTTATAATCTCTCAGACCTATTGAGAAAATAATATTGATTCGTTACAGAATCCAAAATTCTACAAATGCTCAAAGAAAATATAACCAAATACTCAACAATTTTAAAGGATTCAGATAAAAATAACATGCATGAATATTACTTTCATGACTTATGTGGTGAGTTATCTAGGGTGGTGAGTTGAGAGCCTTTATTTCATATCTATTTTCATTTTGGCACTGGCTGAGCTAATGCCATTTGACGCTAAGTGTGGGGCTCTGGCATGATGACAGAGCACCACATTTGGAGAAAAAGAGACTCTCTTGAAAAAATTAATCCTCTCAGGGTTTCTGAGGTGGTTGGGGACTAGGAGCAAGCTTAACCCAAGTTCTAGCTTTGTGTTTTCCAAACTAGACTGATCTTGGAGATTTTGACTAGAATTCTGTGGTGGGACCCAGGAATCTGTATTTGTAACAGGTACCCAAGTTGCAAATTTGGAAAATATCATTCTTGTGTATATATTCAAAAGTGAAGTTTATTTCTCAATGCAGTTTGATGCCCTTGTCCAGCCAGATGTAAGTTGGCATGATTCACCTACATAAATATATTTTTTAAGGTTTGGGAACACTGGTCTCAGCATTTGGGAGAAAACATGAAAAACAACAACAAAAACCACTCCCTGTATTGAATTGAGCAGCTGAAAGGCAAACACTTGGGCTTTTCTTCCCAATTATGCTGCTTGGGCTGGTAGACTGTTGGGGATGAAATGTATTCAGATAGAAAAATCATTCTTGGGACTTCCCTGGTGGCGCAGTGGTTAAGAATCCGCCTGCCAATGCAGGGGACACGGGTTCGAGCCCTGGTCCGGGAAGATCCCACATGCTTCAGAGCAACAAAGCCTGTGTGCCACAACTACTGAGCCTGCGCTCTAGAGCCTGCAAGCCACAACTACTAAGCCCACGTGCCACAACTACTGAAGCCTGCGAACCTAGAGCCCGTGCTCTGCCAAAAGAGCAGCCACCGCAATGAGAAGCCCACACACTGCAATGAAGAGTAGCCCTCACTTGCTGCAACTAGAGAAAGCCCACGTGCAGCAACAAAGCCCGAATGCAACCAAAAAAAAAAAAAATCATTCTTGCTCCTTCCTGATCTATACTTCTTTTTTTCCTTTTAAAATGTAACATTTATTGCCTTTTTCTAATTACAAAAAATAATTCATCCTCAGTGCCAAAACTCCCAAAGAAAACAGAAAACAAAAATCTATAATTTCACCACCTAGAGATAACTTTGCTATGTGTTTTCTAAAGACACAATGATACGTGCTTCTTGAGGCTTATAATTACATCATGACCACTTTGTGAGACAAAGTAATTGTAAGTTAAAACAGGAATGTTAAAGATAACCTATAGAGAGTAGAATTTCACTCCTGCTACATTTTCATATCTTAAGAAATGCTGATAAATCCAACTGCCCTTAGAATTCTAAGAGAATCCATATTTTTAGAATTTATAAATACTGTCTTCTATTCTAAAGTTGTCATACCTTAGATATGTTTTTTTATTCTCTAAAGAGTTTTTTCTTAACCTTTGCATATCTATCATTCATTCATTCATACATTGTATAATTGTTGAATATTTATTACGGAGATGCAGCATTTAAAGACTGTTAAGGTACATTCCTCCAGTGAGCTTATTTTCTGGGTTAGGGGAAAGAAATAAATAAACAAATTAAGACATTTTCAGATTCTTTGGATTGGGTGATCAAGGAAAGTTACTGTGAAAAGGTGACATCAGAGTTGATACCCAAGAAATTAAAAGTATCCCAGCCTTGGGAAAATGAGAGGGTGTGTTTCCCTACAACCTCTACAGAATGTGTTACAGAATGGTTTTGGTTTAATTTGGTTTGGTTGATTTGCTAGGTGAGAGATAGTGTAGATTTAATTTACTTCTCTTTCAGTTTGAGTGGAGTTAAACATCTTGTCATATATTTTAGGGCCATTGTAATATAATCTTTTGCTCATTTTTTTCACATTGAGTTTTTGGTCTCTTTTTCCCTCGATTTTCAAAAAACTTTATATAACAAGGGCTTATTTCTCATTCATACTACTTGTCTATCAAGGGTTGGAATTCAACTCCACATTGTCCTTAATTTCAAAGTGTACAGTATGATATTGTTAACTATGGGCATGGTGTTATACAGCAGATCTCTAGAACTTACTCATTTTATATAGCTGAAACTTTATACCCTTTGAGTAGAAACTCTCCATTTACCCCTCTCCACAGCCCCTGGCAACCACCATTCTACTCTCTGTTTTTATGAGTTTGACTTTTTAAGCTTTCACATATAAGTGAGATCATGTAGTATGTGTCTTTCTGTGTCTGGTTTATGTCACTTATCATAATGTCTTACAGGATCAGCCATGTTGCTATAAATGGTAAGATTTCTTTCCTTTTAAAGGCTGAGCAATATTCCATTGTATTATTCATACATGTATCACATTTGCTTTAGCCATTCATCTGTTGACAGACACTTAAGTTGTTTCCATGTCTTGGCTACTGTGAATAATGCTGCAATGAATATAAGAGTGCAGATATCTCTCCAAGATACTGATTTAATTTCCTTCGGATATATACTCCGAAGTGGGGACTTCCCTGGTGGTCCAGTGGTTAAGACTCCGTGCTTCCACTGCAGGGAACTGAGATCCCACATGTCATGTGGCGCGAATTTAAAAAAAAGTGGGATTGCTGGATCATATGGTAGTTACAATTTTTTTTTAATCACAAATAAGGTCTTTTATTTGTCACCATTAAAAGTCTGATTTTTAAACAGATTCTTGGACTGGTGTCTCATATCCATCAGCTCATTCAACTTTAGGACCTGTCTCATCCCCAGTAGCTTTTCCAGAACTACTACCTTCACCATGTAGCTCCATGAGTTTTCCCAGTTCAAAGTTGGGCTTCTTCAGCATTTTTACTTTTCTAACAAAGACATCATGGAGTGGATAAATAGATTGGCAGGCCTTTTCTATGTCTTTTCCAATGCTGTCTGGAATCAGTTTATTGACCACCTCTTTCAAGTCATTTGTCTGCACCTCTCGGGTCAGGATTTCCATCATCTTCTTGCACATCTGGCGGACCTGCTGGTGCTGGGCATAAGAGGCCTTCTGAATCTGATTGTTGCGCTTTTTAGTAAAACCCACGCAGAATAGACGAAGCAAATAACCATCGATAGTCTTGACATCAACGTGAGCTTCAATCATGGTCTGCCATTTTTTGACCATGGAGCACATTTTGTCACGGGTAAGATCCATGCCATGGAAATTAGTCAGGCAGTTTTTTTCCCTGAACATCCTCAGTAATAAGCTTAAATTTTCTAAATGCAGCTTCATCATTCTGCGGATCAGCAGGGCTCACTGCAAACACATGACCCTTGAGGCCCTCAGATGCGATTTTGGTTCCTTGAGTTCTCGTGACTAGTGTTTTCCCAATATTTCTTATATTGAACATAGCTGGTGCTTTCACATCATACCAATCTTTCTTAGATAATGGGTCAACTACTTTCTTCTTGGCTCCCTTTTTACCGCCTTTCGTAAGGCGCTTGTTCTTACCGCCCCATAGTTACAATTTTAAGTTTTTGAGGAACCTCCATACTGTTTTCAGTAGTGGCTGTATCAATTTACATCCTGACCAACAGTGTACAGGGTTCTTTTTTTCTCCAAATCCTTGCCAACACTTGTTATCTTTTGTCTTTTTTTTTTTTTTTTTTTTTTAGCGGTACGCGGGCCTCTCACTGTTGTGGCCTCTCCCGTTGCGGAGCACAGGCTCCGGACGCGCAGGTTCGGCGGCCATGGCTCACGGGCCCAGCCGCTCCGCGGCACGTGGGATCCTCCCGGACCGGGGCACGAACCCGCGTCCCTTGCACTGGCAGGCGGACTCTCAACCACTGCGCCACCAGGGAAGCCCTCTTTTGTCTTTTTTGATAATAGCTATTTTAACAGGTGTGAAGTGACATACCATTGTGGTTTTGATTTGAATTTCCCTGATGATCAGTGATGGTAAGCATCTTTTCACAAACCTCTTAGATTTTTGTATGTCTTCTTTGGAGAAATATCTATTCAAGTATTTTATACATTTAAAAAATTGGATTATTTGATTTTTTTGCTATTGAGTTGTAGGAGCTCCTTACATATTTTGGATACTCACCTCTTATCAGATACATGGTTTGCAAATATTTTCTGCAATTCTGTAGGTTTCTTTTTCACTCAGTTGATTATTTCCTTTTCTGTGCAGAAGCTTTTTTAGTTTGATGTAGTCTCACTTGTCTTTTTTTGCTTTTCTTGCCTGTGCTTTTGGTGTTATATCCAAGAAATCAATGCCAAGGCCAACGTCATGAAGCTTTTCCCCTGTGTTTTCTTCTAGGAATTTAACAGTTTCAGGTCTTATGTTTGTCTTTAATCCATTTTGAGTCGATTTTTGTATATGTTGTAAGATCGGGTTGAATCTCATTCTTTTACATGTGGATGTCCAGTTTCCCCCATGCCTTTTTTTTTTTTTGGAAGAGATTGTCTTTTCCCCATTGTGTAGTCCTGGCACCTTTGTTGAAGATCACTTGACTGCATATACGTGGATTTATTTTTGGACTATATGTCTGTCTTTATGGCAGTGCCATACTGTTTTAATTACTATAACTTTATATGTTTTGAAATCAGAAAGTGTGAAGTTTCCAGCTTTGTTCTTCTATCTCAATATTGTTTTGGCTATTTGGAGTCCTTTGTAGTTTCATCTGAATTTTAGGATTGTTTTTTCTGTCATTGGGATTTTGATAGAGATTATATTGAATCTCTAGATTGCTTTGGGTCATATAGGCATTTTAACAATATTAAGTCTCCTCATCCAAGAACATGGGATGTCTTTCCATTTAGTTGTGTCTTCTTTAATTTATTTCATCAGTGTTTTGTAGTTTTCAGTGCACGAGTCTTTTAGTTAATTCCTAAGTATTTTATAATTTTGATGCTATTTTAAATGGGATTGTTTTCTTAATTTTCTTTTTAGATAGTTCACTGTTAGTGTATAGAAATGCAATTGATTTTTGTATCTTGCAACTTGACTGAATTCATTTATTAGTTCAGTTTGTGTGTGTGTGTGTGTGTGTGTGTAATTTTTAGGGTTTTCTACATATAAAATCTTGTCATCTGCAAACACATGTAATTTTACTTCTTCCTTTATGATTGTAGTATTCCAGTACTATTTGGAATAGAAGTAGAAAGAGTGAGCATCCTTGCCTTGTTCCAGATCTTAGAGGAAAAACTTTCAGTTTTTCACCGTTAAGTATGATGTTAGCTGTGGGCTTTTCATATATGGCATTTATTATGTTGAGGTAATTTCCTTCTATTTCTAGTTGAGAGTTTATATCATGAAAGAATATTGAATTTTGTCAAATGCTTTCTTTGCATCTATCGATATGATCATGTGATTTTTATCCTTCATTCTATTAATGTGGTGTAGGTCTGTTCAGATTTTCTGTTTCTTCATAATTCAGTCATGAAGAGGTTGTATTTTTCTATGAATTTATCCATTTTTTCTAAGTTATCCAATTTGTTAGTGTATAATTTTTCCTAGTAGTCACTTATGATCTTTTAATTTCTGTGGCATTAGTTGTAATGTCTTCTCTTTTGTTTATGATTTTATTTATTTGAGTCTTCTTTTTTTTCTTAGTTAATTTAGCTGTAGTTTTGTCAATTTTGGGAATCTTTTTGAAAACCAACTCAGTTTTGTTGATTTTTTTTCTGTTCTCTATTTTGTTTATTTGTACTCTTTATCATTTCTTTCCTTCTGATAACATTGGGTTTAATTTGTTTTTATTTTTCTGGTTCTTTGAGGTGTAAAGTTAGATTGTTTGCGATCTTTCTTTTATAATGTAAGCATTTTTCACTCTAAATGTCCCTCTTAGTACTGTTTTTGCTACATCCTATAGGTTTTGGTATGTTGTATTTTTGTTTTTGTTTGCCTCAAGGTCTTTTCTAATTTCCCTTTTGATTTCTCCTTTGACTCATTGGTTGTTCAAGATTGTGCTGTTTAATTCCCACATGCTTGTGAATTTTTAAATTTTCCTTCTACTGTTGATGGCCAGTTTCATTCCATTGTGGTCAGAAAAGAACTTAGTATGATTTCAGTATTCTTGAATTTGTTAAAACTTGGTTTTTGACCTAACATGCTTTGTATCCTGGAGAGTGTTCCATGTGCACTTGTGAAGAGTATATATTCTGCTGCTGTTGGAATGAACGTTATGTATATGTCTATTAGGTTCATTTCAAATTTAATGTTGCTGTATTTCTCTATTTGTTAATTGATCCTCTCTCTGGATGTTCTATTTTTTATTGATAGTGGGGTCTTGAGCTTTCATATTGCTGTTTAACATCTTTTCATTTCAACTTGGAAGAACTCCCTTTAGCATTTCTTGTTAGGCTAGTCTAGTGGTAATGAACTCTCAGCTTTTATCTGTCTGGGAATGTCTTTATCTCTCCTTCATTTCTGAAGGATAGTTCTGCTGGATATAGTGTTCTTGGCTGACAGGTTTTTTTTTCCTTTCAGCAGTTTGTATATATCATTTGACTGTCTTCTGGCCTGCAGGGCTTCTGTTGAGAAGTTTTCTCATAGTCTTATGGGAGTTACATGTATGTGACAAGTCACTTTTGTCTTGCTACTTTTGAAATTCTCTCTTTGAGTTTTGACAGTTTGATCGTAATTTGTCTCATTGTGGATTATCTGAGTTCCTCTTAGTTGTGGTCATTGGACTTCTTGGGTTTGGCTATCTATTTCCTTCCCCTGCTTTGCAAAGTGTTCAGCCATTATTTTTTCAAATCAGCTTCTGGTCCTCTCTCTCTTCTCCCTCTGGGACTCTCATAATGTATATATTGGTTTATATGATGGTGTCTCATAAGTCCCTTAAGCTGTCTTCACTCTTTTTCATTCTCTTTTCTTTTTACTTCTTTCACTGGATAATTTCTACTGGCCTATCTTTGAGATTGCTGATCCTTTATTTCTGCTTGATCTAGTCTGCTTTTGAACCCCTCTACTGAACTTTTCAGTTCAGTTATTGTATTCTTTAGCTTGAAAATTTCTGTTTGGTACTTTTCAATGTTTTCTATTTCTTTGATTCTCACTTTGTTCATGCCTTATTTTCCTGACTTCTTAGAGCATCTTTATGATGGTTGTTTTGAATTCTGTCCGATAAATCATATATCTCTGTTTCATTCGTGTTAGTTTCTAGAAATTTATCTTGTTCCTTTGTTTGGGAAATCATTTCCTGTTCCTTCATTTTCTTTGACTCTTTGTGTTGGTATTTGTGCATTAGAGAAAACAGCCACCTCTCCCAGTCTTCCTGGACTTACCTTTATGGGAGGAGACCCTCACCAATCATCCCAGCTAGAGGTTCCGGGGGCCTGTCAAACCTTTATGCTAGTCCAAACCACCATCTTCGATCTTAGTGATCCCCATGTGTTTAGAATATGTTGGGTCCGATCAGTGTTCCAAGACAGGTGAGGCAGAAGGCAGTCTGTTGGGCAGCCCCTGGAAAATTAGTCCTTTGGATGTACTGTCCAGCCTTTTCCCTTTCCAGAGAGAAGCTGAAATCTTTTTTTCTTTTTTTTCTGCTTCCTCTGTACTGAGCTGGGCGGAAGGCCTATGACGACTGGTGGTATACTAGATCAAACTGCGGTGTTTGGTCTCACTGGACCCCAGGCATCTAGTGTATGCCAGGTCCTGTCAGTACTCTGCAACACATAGACAGAAACCAGCCCCTTAGGGAGCCCCTGAAAAAGTTGGATTATTGGAGGTGTGGTCTGACTCTTTCCCTCGACAGAGAGAAACTAGGAGCTGGGAGTTTCCTTTGATCATATGACCCTGGCCAAGAGTAGGGGTCATAGTTAAATGGTCTCTCATGTTTTCCTGCTGGCTTCATTGTGGCTGGTTTTGCATTTGCCTGGAATGCAGGAGCCTCTCAGCCAGTTTCTGGATTTCTCACAAAGGGTGTTTGTTCATGTACTGTTGTTGAATCAGTATGTCTGTTGGTAGAGGGAAAGTCCAGGGCTTCCTTTTCCACCATGTTGCTGATGTTTCCCCCGAACATTCTCCCTCCAATTTTAAGAGTTCTTTATATATTAGCGATACCAGTTCCTGTCTGTGATTTGCATTACAAATCTGTTCTCCTAGTGTATCATTTGTTTTACTTTGCTTATGATGTTTCTTTGCCATGAAAATTTTAAATAAAATTTAGCAACTTTTTTCTTTCATTGCACCTAGGTTTTTGAGTAATAATTTGAAAGGCTTTCCCAACCCTCAGATTATAGAGGAATTCGTGCATATTTTTCTCTAATATTTGTTTCTTTTTTGTCTAATATTTAATCTAGTATTTCATTTTTAACTTTCAGATATCTGATTCATCTGGAGTTTATTTTTGTGTAAGGTATGAGGTATAGATCTAGTTTTTATCTTTTTCCAAATGGCTGCCCAGTTGTTCCAGCACCATTTAATAAAAAGTTTGTCTTTGACTAGTTAAATGAGGTACCATCTTCATCACGTACTATATTTCCATATATACTCAGGTCTGTTTCTGCACTTTCTGTCCTATAAACTGGTCTGTCTATTCAAGCACTGGTATTACAATTACAGAGCCTTTACAGTCTGTTTTAATATCTGGTAGGCCTAGTCCTCCCTTACAGCTTTTCCATTTCAGAGTAAACACTACACTAATCCACATGGATCCTCTTTCATTATTTTGCAACTAGTGTGCACTTTGTCATTCTGAGAATGATTTTAGTTCAGTCTCAGGTCCTTTATTGTCCTCTTCTCCTGCACAGTTTTTCTGGGTCATCCTAGCTTTTGCTAATGCTGGAGGAGGGAGCTTGGAAGATAGCTCTACAAGAGATAGGTATTTATTTTTCCACTTGCAGATAATTTGATTTTTTTTTTTGGTATTTTTTATCTTCCAGTTATGATGAGAGTATGGAACTTTTGTGGTTTTTTATTTTCTTCTTGTTGATCTATATAGTTTTTTGGGGAATATGCCACACACAAAAAAATCTTGTTTAGGTAGTTACCATTCCCTCACTGTATTGCTATTTTTTTAAAACAGAAACTTCAGCTTACATCAGAAATACTGTTGTTCTCATAGAAAAGCTCCTTTCAATATTCTAAAGTGCTTTAACTTTTTTCTACCCTGGTCAGAGCAATACCTGGTAGGAAGACAGAGGAGTAGAAAATAAGGATCTAAGACCAATACAAAAGCTATTACAGTTTCCCAGAAATGCATTAATTTGTCAAAATTGAGTAATAGTAGTAAGTTTTTCCTATAATAGTATTAGCATTTTCTAGCAGGCCTTTTAATAATACCAATTTTTTATATACTTTCAAAGAGCTTTGATGTCAATTGAATTATTTACTTATGATTTAGGTATTGGTTCTTATAGGCTTTCTGGCTACCACTTAGTATGAAGACAAAGTATGTAATTCAGGCAATATTAATCTATTCTTAGAGGGTTGTTTGCAGCCCCCGTAAACATTGGCTAGAAATGATTTACCCTGCCTTATTACCACTGTGCCTTTCACATGTATTTTTAAATGAGAAAAGTAGTTGCTTGAACTATATAATGTCTGGGGGAAAGTGACTTAATATTACCTGTTGTTGTTGGGAGTTTGAAAATAATAGAAGATATTGGCATCCTAGTCCGTTAAAGTTGTACTTCACTGTCATTGAAAACAGTATTTTGGGGGGACATTACTCTGATAATTTTGCTTACTGGAATTTCATTTGAAAGGCTAATTGCTTTCCTAAAGGATTAGTGTGATAAGACTATATCCTTGATGTGATAAACTTGCAACTTTTTAAAAACCTTATTAACCTTTTTTTTTTCAGTAAAAGATGAAGTATTTATTCAGTCAAGAGAGAAAGCAGAGTATCATCTTAACTATTTTTAAGTTAATAGTTCAGTAGTGTTAAGTATATTCACATTGTTGTGAAAGAGATCTCAAGAACTTTTTCATCTTTCAAATCTGAAATTCTTTACCCATTAAAGGACAACTCCTTCTTTCCCCCTTCTCCCAGCCCCTGGTAACCACCACCCTACTTTATATTTTTATGAATTTCACTACTTTAGATACCTCACATAAGTAGAATTATACAGTATTTTATCTTTCTGTGACTGGTTTATTTCATTTAGCATAATGTAAAAACTTCTAACTTTTTTATTTCCATTATTCTGGGAGATGGATCGAAAAAGATATTGCTGCAATTTATGTCAGAGAGTGTTCTGCCTATGTTTTTCTCTAGGAGTTTTATAGTGTCCGGTCTCACATTTAGGTCTTTAATCCATTTTGAGTTTATATTTGTATATGGTGTTAAAGAATGATCTGAGAACTTATAACTTTAAGAAAAGTTTATGTTGTCTAATCTTATAAACTATAGGGCAGAGTAGACGGCTATGCTACATTGATGAATAACGTGAGGGTAAGCCCATAAATTGTGTGCTAACAGTCTAATTCTGGTTAAGATTGGAATGACCAAAAGTTATTTCCAATTTACCAACTTTCGTATCTATTTCACAAAATAGAGATACCCCATCATAATTAATATTAAAAGCTAATGAATAAATGGAAGAGCTACATTCTAAAATTGTTTGGGAGGAGAAGTAATGGAGAGTTATAAAAGGATATGAATCATGTTTTAAATAAAATATGTTAAAATACTATTGTATATATACAACTATAGGATGAGAGATTATTTGCTTCTAGGAATTCTGACAGTTTGCAGATATTCTTGACTCAGATTCTTCTGATTTTTTATTTATGCATTAATCGTGGATTTTATGGGCCCACTAGGGTTATAGAAAAGTTACTTCTGTACAGAGCCGTATGAGATTCATTTGAATTCATTAATCCCATTCCCAGATGTGTTTAAGTCAGTGAGGTCAGTTTAGTGTTGAGGGATTTACATGTAATATATATGCTTGTTCTAGAAGCCAGATATAAACTTTGAAATAGTTACATAACTTGGAGAAATAGAAATGTGAAATATATATATCTAAGATAAATGGATTTTGTGGTTTAACAAACTCTGTCATGAGGAAATTCAATACCTGAAATCTCTTTAAAATATCTGCTTAGTATCTTCCTCTTCAAAAGCTCCTCTCTCCTTTTACATTTAAAAGGAAGGGTGTAGGGGCTTCCCTGGTGGCGCAGTGGTTAAGAATCTGCCTGCCAATGCAGGGGACACGGGTTCGATCCCTGGTCCAGAAAGATCCCACATGCCGTGGAGCAGCTGAGCCCGTGTGTGACAAGTACTGAAGCCCGCATGCCTAGAGCCCGTGCTCCACAACAAGAGAAGCCACCACAATGAGAAGCCCACGCCCCCACTCACTGCAATTAGAGAAGGCCCACGCACAGCAACAAAGACCCAGCGCAGCCAAAAAAAAAGAGAAGGGTGTGGAGGAGGAGGAGAATAACAAGTTGGAGAATGATTTTTTTCCTTGGCCTATTAGGGAAATATGTGATTTCTCAGACAAAGAATACATTATTTTTTTCAGATATCTAGGTATATCAGTCACTTGTAAGCTAAGTAAAAACTCTCAATGATTACATATGATTGGGTATATATATATGTATATACGTGTGTGTGTGTGTATACACACACACACAGTAGCACGATTGCACAAAAGGTTTCTCTTTTCCTGTGTAATTGTTAGGCACTGCTGTTAGTTACATGTGAGTCAATATTCCCAATGAATGGTTTTAAGTAACCAATTTTATGAATATTGAGCGTGCAATCAGTTAGTGCTTCATAATAGATAATTTAAGAATGTTAAGATGAAATTAAATTTGGGAATAATATTAAAGAGAAATAAGTGGGGACCACTTTAAAAGCATTAAAATAATAGCTTAATGTATACAAGGAAATAAAAGACAAGATTGATAATTTCAGTAGCAAACTAGAATCTTTAGAAAAGAACTAAATGGAAATACTAAAAATGAGAAATACAATAACTGATATTGATAATTCAGTAGATGAATTTTCTAGCAGATTAGATGCTATGAAATAGAGAATTAGTTAACAGGAACATAAGTCAGAAGAAAATACCCAAATTGAAACATGAAGAGATAAAGGAATAGAAAATGCATAAAGAGCATAAGAGATACAAATTCAGTGAAAATTTCTTACAATCCAGGATCCCTATATCAAGTTAAAATATCCTTCAAAAATGTAGGTAAAATAAGGACATTTTCAGAAAAACAAATACCACAGGTGTTTGATACCAGCAGACCCACACAAAAGGAAATATCGAATGGTATTCTTTGAGTGAAAGGGAAATAATCCCAGAAAGAAGGTTCCAAACGCAGTGAGGAATTAAGAGTGATGAAAAAGGTAAAGATGTGTGTGGAAAAATCTAAATGAATATATGTATAAAAGCATAATAATAATGTATCATGAGGTTTAAAATACATGTGGCATTATATAACGTAGATTATGTTATAATCTATAGGCTAACCAGTAAAGCAACATGAAAGAATGTACAACTACCAAACTAACAGAGGAGAAAAGTAACAGAAAAAAACCCTAATTCTATTTGAATGAAAGCAAGAAAAAAGGAAAAAATAGAGGAATTCAGACATGGTGAGACAAATAGAGATCAAATAGTGTAATGGTATATTTACACCCAAATATATCAGCAGCTACTTTAAATGTAAAGGCCTAAACTCTCCAATTAAAGTAAAACATTCTCAGACTGAAAAAAAGAACAGAACCCAACTATCCATTGCTTACAAGAGATACACCCCAAATATAAAGGTATAGAAAGGTTGAAAGTGAAAGAATGAAAAAATACACTGTGAAAACACTAATGGCCCTTTCTGCACATGCACATCACAAAAACTGGTATAACTATAATAATGTCAGACAAAGTAGACTTTAAGGGGAAAGAGTGTTACCTGGAGATATAGAGGGATATTGCATAATGATAAAAGGTCCAATTAACAAGGAAGAGAAAAAAAAACCTAAATCTGTATTGACCTAATAACATATATTCAAAATACATAAAGCAAAAATTGACAGAATAAGGAGAACTAGATAAATCCACAATAACAATGGGAGATTTAAAAAAATTTTAATGAAGACTTTACTTTTTTAGAGCAGTTTTAGGTTCATAGCAAAATTGAGGGGAAGGTACAGAGATTTCCCTTATACTCCGTGCCCCCACACATGTATAGTCTCCCCCATTATCAACATCTGTTGTTTCACAACTGCCTCAGGAACTTCCCAGGTGTAATCTGAAACCCTTACATGGAGGGCAAGGAGAGACTGAAGAAAGAGGCAGGCCACTGCATATTGGTAGGTGACAGGTTTAATAAACAGGGAACTTACAAGGCTTGTCTTGGGCAACCACAAGATAAGTAGATTTCTGCACCCACCTACCAGAGTCTTAAAAGCTTGTGTAGAGGCCTTAACTGGGTTCAGTTATGTACCCAGTCCAGACAGCCTCAACACCACATTTCTACTTTAAGGTCGTATAAATTGGAGCAGCTTCTGAGAGTGGGGAAGGCAAGCAGAATGCACATTCCAAGGACAGGGGAGAGGATGTGGAGCCTCCAGTTGCCTGGGTCTAACTCTTGGGTCAACTGGTGGTCATGTCTTCTTGATTACATCCTCCAACAACATCCTCCATCAGAATGATGTATTTGTTACAATTGATGAACTTACATTGACACATCATAATCACCCAAAGTCCATAGTTTACACTACTGTTCAGTCTTGGTGTTGTACATTCCATGGGTTTGGAAAAAATGTATAATGGCATGTACCATCATTATGGCATCATATAGAGTGTTTTCATTGCCGTAAAAATCATCTGTGCTCTGCCTATTTATTCCTCCACTGCCAACCCCTGACAACCACTGATCTTTCTACTGTCGCCATAGTTTTATCTTTTTGAGGATGTCATGTAGTTGGAATCATAAAACATGTAGCCTTTTCAGATTGGCTTCTTTCACATAGTAATATGCATTTAAGCTTCCTCCATGTCTTTTCATGGCTTGATAGCTCGTATCTATTTAACACTGAGTAATATTCCATTCTCTGGGTGTACTATGGTTTATTTATCCATTTACCTACTGAAGGACATCTTGGCTGCTTCCGAGTTTTGGTAATTATGAATAAAGCTGCTATAAACGTTCATACACAGGTTTTCGTGTAGGCATAAGTTTTCAGCTCCTTTGGGTGAGTGCTAAGGAGTGCAATTGATGGATTATATGATAAGCCTTTTTTAGTTTTATAAGAAATGGCCAACCTTTTCCAAAGTGGCCATACCATTTTGCATTCCCACCAACGGTGAATGAGAGTTCCTGTTGCTCCATATCCTCATCAGCATTTGCTGTTGTCAGTGTTCTGGATTTTGGCCGTTTTAATAGGTGTGCAGTAGTATCTCATTGTTGTTTTAATTTGCATTTCCCTGATGACATATGATGTGGACCTTCTTTTCATATGCTTCCTTGCCATCTCTATAGCTTCTTTGGTGAGGTATATGTTAAGGTCTTTGGCCCATATTTTAATTAGCCTGTTTATTTTTTTATTGTTGAATATTAAGAGTTCTTTGTATATTTTAGATAACAGTCCGTTATCAGATGTGTCTTTTACAAATATTTTCTTCCATTGCATGGTTTGTCCTCTCAGTCTTTTGACATTATCTTTTGCAGAGCGGAAGATTTAAATTTTAGTGAAGTCTTCCCTATCAATGATTTCTTTCATGGATTGTCTTTGGTGCTGTATTTAAAAGGTATCACCAAACCCAAGGTCATCTAGATTTTCTCCTATGTTATCTTCTAGGGGTTTGTAGTTTTGGATTTGGCATTTAGGTCTATGATCCATTTTGAGTTAATTTTTCTGAAGGGTCTATAGGCTGTCCTTAACTTCATTTTTTTTTTTTTTTTACAAGTGGATGTCCAGTTGTTCCAGCACCATTTGCTAAAGAAACTGTCCTTGCTCTATTGTATTGCCTTGGCTCTTTAATCAGAGATCATCTGTCTATACTTATGGGATCTTTTTCTGTGCTCTCTATTCTGTTCCATTGGTCTGTCTGTTCTGTTGCCAATAGCACACTGTCATGAT
This sequence comes from Aethalodelphis obliquidens, assembly GCF_003676395.1. Classification (NCBI taxonomy): domain Eukaryota; kingdom Metazoa; phylum Chordata; class Mammalia; order Artiodactyla; family Delphinidae; genus Aethalodelphis; species Aethalodelphis obliquidens. Next base: position 870,478 of record NW_020838051.1, on the reverse strand, counting down.
TACTGCAGCTTTATTTTAAGTCTTGAAGTTGGGTAATGTTTGTCCTCCATGTTTGTTCTTCTTCTTCAGTATTGTGTTGGCTATTCTGAGTCTTTTGCCTCTTCATGTAAACTTTATAACCTGTTTTTCAATATCCGTAAAATCACTTGCTTGGATTTTGATTGGCATTGCATTGAATCTATTAATCAAATTTGGGAGAACTGACCTCTTGACAGTATTGATTCTTCCTATTCATGAACATGGACTGTCTCTCCATTTATTAAGTTCTTTGATTTCATTTATCAGTTTTATAGTTTTCCTCATATAGATCTTACACATATTTAGTTAGATTTATACCTTAGTGTTCAGTTTTTGTGGGTCTTAATGTAAATAGTGTTGTGTTTTTAATTTCAAATTCCCCTGGTTTGTTTTTGGTATATAGGAAAACAGTTGACTTCTGTATATTAACCTTGTATCCTACAACCTTGCTATAATCACTTGTTAGTTCCAGGAGGTTTTTGTTGTTGTTGTTGTTCTTTCAAATTTTCTACATAGACAGTCATATCATTTGTGAACAATGACAATGTTATGTCTTCTTCCTAATCTGTATAGCTTTTCTTTTCTTTTCTTCCCTTATTTCATTAGCAAGGTCTTCCAGTAAAATGTTGAAAAGGAGTGGTAGGAGGGGACATCCTTTCTTTATACCTAATCTTACTGGCAAAGCTTTGAGTTTCTCACCATTAAGTATGATGTTAGCTGTAGGTTTTTTGTAGATAGGCTTTTTTAAGTTGAGAAAGTTCCCCTCTATTCCTAGAGTTCTTTTTATAAATCATGAATTGGTGTTGGATTTTGTCAGATGCTTTTTCTACATCTATTGATATGATCATATGATTTTTCTTTTTTTAGTCTGTTGATGTGATGGATTACATTAATTGATTTTCAAACAATAATTTTTCAAATCAAACAAATGTGTATCTTAGTATTTCAAAGTTTGGCTTAAAGAGGAAAAATGTAATTTTCCCTTTCCATTATTTATAAGGAGAAACCCAAAATACTGAAATACATCCTAAAGCTACTAGGAGACTTATGCTATTTTTCCCTGGGCGTATTCCACTTATACTCTTGTTCAAGAACTGATAGGTGTTACACGGTGAGGATAATTGTAGCACTTTATCAAATTGGCAGATGCTCAGTAATCATTTTTGTCCCCATTAGGCAACAATGGGTACAAATAAAACGACACCTGTTGGTGTCCTTACAGCTGTGTCTGAATTGGAAGGCACCAACACTCATCATTCCAGATAGTAGGTGAACCAGAGGAGTACTGACATTTTTCATGGTGATGGCTGGATATAAATACTTGGATCATCCTGGAGACTCTACTGCCCAGCCCAGTGTTTCTGTTTAGCCAGTTCCTTCTCCTGCTGTATTTGTAAGCTCCAGATTGTTTATAAAGCTGTGGTACAAGAATTAATACTCGAGAATCAAAAGACCCTCCAGTATTATTTCTGCACTTGTGAGACAAGGCATAAGAAGGAAGTGTTTTTAAACTTAGGAATGCATTATTTCAGCTTTAGTACATGTAAATGCACAATATGCTAAGTGGCTTTTTCAGGCCAATAGTTAAATTATCCAATGACCCAGTTATGAAAAAATCATTCATGAGGAAACAGTAAGATCCCTTACCATTGTGAGGGTTGGTTTGTTTTTCAACTTTAAATAGATTTGTATACCCACATCCTGGAGGTGATAAAAAGGAATTATTCCATTTCATTTTTATTAGATTTTACTACATGGAAAGTAAATATAAAGAAATAAGATGTTTAAAAATATTCCTTTTTTTTTTTTTTTTTTGTGGTACGCGGGCCTCTCACTGTTGTGGCCTCTCCCGTTGTGGAGCACAGGCTGCGGACGCGCAGGCTCAGCGGCCATGGCTCACGGGCCCAGTCGCTCTGCGGCATGTGGGATCTTCCCGGACCGGGGCACGAACCCGTGTCCCCTGCATCGGCAGGCGGACTCTCAACCACTGCGCCACCTGGGAAGCCCTAAAACTATTCCATATTTTAGACATCCAAATAACTTTATTGTTCAAAAATCTTACCCTGGGGGAAGGTACTTATTACATGACTGTTACCATTGCTGAAACATTTTTGAAAATCATTTTCTGGAATTTTCTTTTAGCTAGTTTATGTGTCATGCAAGAAACTAGTGAAAGGATATATTGATATATCAAGCTAACGCGCAATTTTCCAATCTTTAGAAGAAAAACGAAGACACTTGGAACAATTTTATATTTTAAACATAGTAAGTTTAAGTTGAAAGTAGTAAAATCATGCTAGCTAGAAGCCTCTATTTTTAACTGATTTCTAGTGGTGTCTATGTAAATTAATGAAAGGTTTGAATTGTTGCCATGTAAAAAAACATGACAGTTGAGAATACTGTTGTATTCTGGACATAGGACAAAACCAGCAATCTATATTTTAACTTAATGAAGAATCCATTTTTGTCTTGGCTCATATGTAATTGCCTTGTGTGTTAGTGTATACTCAGAGGTTTCTGGAATCAATTAATCTTAAGAAGTTAAGAAGTAACTTATAGTCTTGTTGATATTGTAAATTTGCTTAGTAAGATTTTCTTTTTATAATCAGTACCAAGTGATACTTCAGCTCGGCTCCTGCCCAAATGATTAAAAATATAGAATGTATGGGGATTCCCTGGCAATCCAGTAGTTGGGACTCTGCACTTCCACTGCAGGGGCAGCAGGTTTGGTCCCTGGTTGGGGAACTAGGATCCTGCAAGCTGCATGGAATGGCCAAAAAAAAATGTGTGTGTGTGTGTGTGTGTGTGTGTGTGTGTGTGTGTATATATATATATATATATTTATAGAATGCAGGCTAGATGATACAAATTTTTCTGGTTAAATATTCTTGTCTTAGTTTGAAGATTCTCCCATATATTTATTTTCTACTGTGTATCTACTGTGTATCTATGTATCTATAAATAACCATGCAACTATATTATATATAATAAACCCATATAACCATTTATAGTTATATATGGTTATATGTAATATACCTATAGTTATAATAATATACATATAGGTGTATGTACTATAATGTAATATATTGCCTCTCTTTCTCTCTAGTTCTAGGCATGTGCAGAAGTTACAGAATGGTGGTCTTTAGTCCAGATTTGCTTTTGTTTGTTCTGCAGAATGTTGGCTTACATAGTATTTTAAGTTTGAATTATTTAAAAATCAAATAATTTTAAAATCCAGCTTTCTGGCTTCCCTTGCCCAGTCATTACTTCTGACAGTACCGTCCTCCTAACAGCAATAAACCAAGTTGAACTGAGGGGAGGCTGCGACTGTGGTGTGGGCCTTGTGCCCTGCCATTAACTACAGTCTCCCCCACTTCCTGTACCTTCCAGACACAGAGGCCTAGGGTCAGTTGTCATTTATCATCTAATACAAGGCCTGAGTTTGAAATCCTTGATCTAAATCTTACTGAGGATTTTGATTTTAACCTTCAGGTCAACGGGTAAGGTTTTAAGCCTGGGCATGGCATGGTGTGGAAATTTCCATGGTCATGGAAATTTGGCTAGCTTATTCTCAGCTCCTGTAAGGATAAGTGTTTTTTCGCACAGGCTACTTTTTTCAAGCTAGAGGTAATAGTTGTTTGCTGTCTGTCAGGTTTGTGATTCTCTCCCTTCACTTTTTGGCCAGAGAGGAGTCACACTGTCTCTGATTGCTCTTAACCAGCCTGTGTTGTATATTTGTCTGCTGAATTTGCTTTTCTTGTGTCCTGGGGCTGCACCCCATTGTGGAAAGCTGTGATGTTGGACCCCTGTGGCTGTATAAATACCAGAGCCTTGTTCAGGGAGCCCCTCAGATTGTCAATGAGTATGAATTGAATGATGATATTGTTCACAACTTTCCTTGCTGTTCTCCTGCATGGCCAAGCGTCCTAGCTTTTTAGACCCAGCTATTAAACATTAAGGTGACAGATAAAATTAATATGAGAGAATGACAGTCTTGCTTTTGCTAGAACTAAATGATGCAGATGCCCTTAATTAGATTCAATGCCATATGCCTAGAGAGTAAACTCTTCTCCTCAAAAGATAGAATACTAATGTCTTGCATTGATGAAGGGCCTTTCATCTGGGAGTTTTCCCACATGGTTTATAAACCAATATGGCATAGTAAAAGCAAAGCAAAGATAACTTCATCCACAAATGGAATGTAACAACTGCCTAATGATCTATAACAAAACAGGAGAACAGGAACTGTAAAAAGCTATTGAAAACATCATTAATGTTTACCCTGAATGCAAAGTATTATTTAAAACATGAAGTTAAATTTTAAGAAAGGTAAGTTTTTAGAGAGTGAGAGCTAGCTGTTTTAAGTTTCGAGGACAGTACAAGAAGTAGTCTTCCAATGTGTAAAGGTATTCGTATACTTGATCTACAAAGGGGATTAGAGAATTTATCTTGAGGTCTTTAAAGAATGGCACGGCGCAGGGATGGAAGAGTGAGCGAAGGGGAGAACTAAGACCTCTCATGCCTCAGCATGCCAGTCCTTACAGTGATATTACAAGATATATGTTATTAGGGGCATCGCAGAGATGAGGAAACTGAAGCTCAGGGAAAGTGAGGACTTTACCCAAGTTGTTCAAGTGTTTGGGAGTGTGGCTGCTTGTCTGGGAGTGTGACTTACTGTTCCATAGTTGTTCTTGTCATTCCTGCAGAGGCTCTAGGGTCCTAATGCAAATAGTTTCCTGCCTTCGTATGCCAGAGGGACAGAGGTCCTTGACTGCTGTGTACGGGTTCTCTACCGTGAGTGATATAGTAAGTTAGCTATAACCTCTCCTTGCCTCCTCACTCTGTCCCAGAACGTCTGTTATAAAATCATCTTTACCCTTATAAGGCAACCAGCAAGCTTATTCTGCTGTTCTTACAGTTTCCCCTTCTTCCTCCACTTTTGATAGCTGTGTTATAGCTCCATCGCCAGAGCATAGGAGAATTATATGTCACCCTTATCCTCATGAAGAGAAGAAAAATTTTTTTAATAATGGAGATTCTTGCGTATTGAATTGAATGACCTCCTTTTCTGCTACTCATGTTTAAGTAAGATGAGTTTATCTGTCCTTTTACAAGGAGGTTCCTGAGGGTTGGATCAGGATGGCCTTCCAAGCTGCAGAGCTCTTGGGCTTCTTCTCTAGTGTTGCTTTGAAGTATTCAAAACCATGGTCTCTCCGTGTAGCCGTCTCTCCAGTTATTTCTGAAAAGGGCCTCTACTGGCTTCCCATCCCACCACCCCCTGAATCTGGACTCTTTTTTTCCCCCAAAGTCCTTTCCCTGAGGTATGTCCTCAGTGTGGGACTCTCCTTTCTCCAGAGCCTGTGGGACCAGGCTCCCAGCAGTGCTCCTGCACTCACCTCAAGTGGAGGTCTGAGAAGCCTCCTTCTGTTTCCACTGTTTTTCTTAGATGAGCCCACTGAGCCCTCCATTCCCAGGAGGGATGCCTTCTCTTCATGGTGATGATTTGCTGCCAGTTTCTGGACTCCCTGGCTCTTAAGACCACCAGAAGTCCCTTTGTCTTCCCGCCTTTTGTGCAGAGCTGCTGCTCCCACATTCCTCTTGCATCCAACCTATATTCTGGGTTCATGGAGATTCATTTGAATTCATTTTTTTATGTTACCCTACTTGAGTTTTTCTATTTTCGAGAGGGGTGTAGAGAGGTGAAAAGTCTATGCCATCTCCACCAACGTCTTGCCAAAGGACAACCTCTTAATTTATCTCCCAGCTTCTGCTGAGCCTCACCCCTAAAGTCCATTATCCACCTGGAACGTGCCTGCTAAAATGAAGTTAGACCATGTTTGCTTAACTCTCTTCAGTGGCTTCCTGTCTTATTCAGAGAAAAGCCGAGGTCCTTACTCTCTGAGCCCTTCTCCTTCTACTCTCTCCTTGATCTCTCTGCCTTTCCATTTTTTCCACAAAAAATCTGACTTGCTTCAAACTTAGGGACTTTGTGTTTGCTGCTCTCTCTGTCTTGAATGATCCTAAGATTCCCCCTTGGTCTACTCCCTCATTTGCTTTCTGGTCTTTTCTCAGATGTCACCTTTTCTGCGAGACTTTCTGTGCCCATCTTATCTAAGTGGCACACTCCATGACATTTGCTAGCCCTTTCTCTGTTTACTTCTTCTCCTTAGCACCTATGACTCTTAAACCTACTCTACATTTTTTTTTTTTTTTTTTTTGTGGTACGCGGGCCTCTCACTGTTGTGGCCTCTCCCGTTGCGGAGCACAGGCTCCGGACGCCAAGGCTCAGCGGCCATGGCTCACGGGTCCAGCCGCTCCGCGGCATGTGGGATCTTACCGGACCGGGGCACGAACCCGTGTCCCCTGCATCGGCAGGCGGACTCTCACCCACTGCGCCACCAGGGAAGCCCCCCTACTCTACATTTTACTTACTATTTTGTTTATATTCTGTCTCCTCACTAGACAAAGATTGATATTTGATATTTGGTTTATTGCTGTATTTCTAGCCCTTATAACAATACCTGACACAGAGTAGGTTCAACTAATAACTGTTAGTTGAATGCACTAATAAGGGCAGGAAAATAGGTAAATTATGCAATAAAAGTTCAGAGTGAAGAGTGGTTATACCTGGGTGGGCATAGGAGACAGGGTTAAGACAAGAGCTGACTTTGAACTAGTTCTTGAAGGATGAGTCGGATTTAAACAGGTTCATCTGCTGCTGTGATTTCACAGACGTATGCATTTTTTTCAGACAGGTGTGTGAAATGTTAAAGAGGTAGAAATGACAGGGTGGTGAGGCAGATGAAGTTGTTAAAGTGATGCCAGGTTTGAGTGTGAACGATTCAGAAAGTGATGGGTCTACATGTGTTGAAGGCAGATGTTAAGTTTGGATTGGGCTTTGGACCTTTCAGGGTTCTTGATTGCAAGAAACATAAACCAGGTCAGGCCCTCATAAGAAGAAGGAAGGTTGCTGGAGGGATTGGGGTGCACAGAGTTGATAGGAGGTGTCAGTCCTTTTGGGCTGCTATTACAAAAATACCATAAAGTGACTGACTTATAAACAACAAGCGTTTGTTTCTTACAGTTCTGGAGGCTCAGAAGTCCAAGATCATGGCGCTGGCAGATCTGAGGTCTGGTGAGAGCCAGCTTCCTCCTAGACAACCGTCTTCTCACTGTAACCTCACATGACAGAAGGGGCAAGCTAACTCTCTGAAGCCTCTTTTGTAAGGGCACCAAGAGCCCCCATGACCTGATCAACTCCAAAGTGGGCAGATTACAAAGCAGATGTTGGAACCATGGAGGAAGGTGGGTGAGTGTCTCTGCCACATGTGAAAGTGAAGCACAGATAATGCAGTATGTGTACCCTGCTTAACCCATTCTTATCTTCTTCCTCAAATGTTCTGTTTCTGTTTGTAGATATCTTTTCATGGAATCAGTAACAGTCGAAGCAGCAATCCTAGGAAGCATGAATATTTTTCTCATTTGGGGCAGTATTCTCTATGGTGGAAATTTAAATCTCTCCTAACACTGACTCTAGGTAGCATATGAAAAAATTGGATATTGATATCCAGATCATAGAACAAAGTCATTATATTATAACCAGACATCTCCTGTACCAGAAAAACTTGACATTGCTGTGCTCTTATTCTTACTGCGTGAGGCTGCCTTGTTTCCTCATTTTCTTAAGAGCTGGAGGTCTCTACGTAGAATCCTATTTATCACAATAATGTAGTGAATCGTGATCCTCAGACATATAAACACCTAAATGAATCAACCTGAAGATGCATTTAAAGATGTGTATTTTGTAAAATGTTTTTGAGTTTCTTTTTGTTTTTTCATTTTCTCCTTTACTATCCTGAAGTAACATGTCAGAATACATCAGTAAACTGATTCTGCATTGTATTTGTGTTATTTTATAAAGTGAGGTTTATCTTATTTGATTATATTTGGTAGTTACTATTTTTATTAAGGAGAGAAGTCATCTCTCACATACGTTAGTCTTTGGTTTGTCTAGATCTTTGCCAAGTGGTGTGAAGGGATATAATACATCGTCCTGGGAGGATCACAGTCTAGTTGAGGAGAAAGAATAGATGTGCCTGTAGCAGCCAGATTTAGTACCATAGGGCTTAGACGTTAATTATACACTGTCATATCTTTTCTAATCATTTTGTGGGTGTTGGAGGCAGTTATGAACTGGAGAATCACTGAAGTATTCGTGGAGGTTTTGCTGTGGAGCTGTGATTTAGACAACTTGGAGAAAAAGAGATGAAAATCCTAGGATAGAAGAACTAAATAGAAAACACCCCGGGATAAATGTGTATATTTGCGGAGGGTACAAATGAGGAAGTAATGGCAGGAGGGGTAGAAGACAGAGGATTTGAGAGCCCAGATGGCATAAAGAGTTTAAACGCAAGTTCAGTGGGAAAGAAGATGAAGAGAAGAGAGAGAAGGTTGGATTCAGAGGAAGCATTTTGTTGTTCAGGATTTTAGGGCAACAGTGATTTGTGTCGAAGAAGTGCACTTATAAGCTCGCATTTCTTTCATGGCTAACTAACAGATTTACCTCCTTTATAATACCTTTCAGATTAAGCTCTGCATTGTCCCTTTTTCTGAGTGGTGTTTATGTTTGAGCGTACGTTGACTTAGCACCCAGTGATTTAATATATGTTCATTTTGTCTCCCCGAATAGGTTTAATGATTGTGTCTTTCGTATTAAATATAATAGACTTGTTGAAATTTGACTCAGAAAACTGATTTAGAGGTCACCTACTCCAGTACCCTCTGTAGTGGCCACTGACCTCCACCCACAATGCCATCCCTCCCACAACTTATGCATTCTTTCATTTCTAAAGGCTTTCTGTGACTCTCTTCAAAGGAATAGCCTTGGGCTACCGGAACCACTTTGCCCAGACACAGAGAACTGGAAGTACCTGGGAGTTCAGCCTTACCATACCTACCCCTGGCCCTGTCCCTGCATCAAGGAAGCTTGGCCAGTGACTGACAGGTGTAAATATGAAAGTCCACCCCCCTTGACTCAAGTAGAGACAGGGTGGAGGCTTTACTTGTGTGATCCAGAGCTCCCCTGATCTGACTCAGGCTGGGACTTCACCTGAGGTCGTACCCTTGTTTGTTTTTTCCCTCTCTGTTCCCCCACCCCTGCCGCCACCATCTTTCCTGGGAGCACTTAAAAAATCACTGGCACATGAATCCTCATCTTAACGTTCAGTGGGAATACTGACCTAAGGCATTATTTCACTATTGGGAAACTGAGGCCTAATGTTGTTAACCAGTGTGTCCAAAGTCATGCACAGCCTAATTTCGAACCCAAATTTCTTGATGTCGTGTCTGTGCTCTTTTGACTTCTCCTTAGTAGTTCTAGGTATACAGCAGGCATATAATAGTTATCTACTGAATTGGTGAAAAATGATGAATGTACTGACTGTGTACAAGGCATTTTATTGGATACTAAAGGAGGCATGAACTTAAGATGTAATTCTTGCCTTGCAGAAGATTTAAAAAAAGAGAAGGGATACGATTGATATTTATTAAGTGGAATAAGAAGGGCAGACAAATTGCTATTGGAATCCAGAAGAATACGGGGCAGAGGGATCATGCATGACTAGAGCAGGCAAAGAGCGAGAGAGAGATGCAAAAACAGTGTGGCATCTGGATTAGGGCTGAGGAGGTTAGGTTTAAACAAGAGTTTATTTCCGAGTGTTTGACATTTTTGTGTCCCAACGTTTTGTGTCAGTTTTGTGTCCTAATATTTTCACCCATCATTGGTAACATTTCCATATTATAATGAAATGGTGAAATGGACTTCGAAATCACTTTTTAATGAATTTCATTAATATATAGATACACTGAATATATTTAATAATATTCCTGTTATTGAATATTTAGATTTCCCAAAATTTATGATTATGGAATGACACTGCGCTGAAGATCTTTACACATAAACGTTTGCTTACATTTCTGAGAGTATTTGTCAAGGATAAATTACTAAAAATATAATTACTGAGGAAACTTTTTTGAGCATTCCTGAGACATATTGCTAAATTGCTTTCCAGAAAAGATTTACTATGCCAGCACATCACTTCTCATGGTACATGGCTTGTTGCTGCTCCAGAAACTCTAGTCATTTATTGATTTATTTGTTAATTCACAAAATATTTATTGAGCACTAACTGGGAGACCACATGCTAGGTGGCACGTCATTATTATGTAGAATTCCTTATTGGGTTTTCCTCCTTTACCTTTTTTCTCCCCACCCACGATATTCAAATTTGGGTTTTGCTCTTCCTTATTAGAACCATGAGCACATTGGCTTCTGAGGGAGAAAGAAGGCTGAGAATCTCAACATTCAGCACGTGAACTTGAACTCCTCTGTTGTCACTCCAGCACCTGCCTTCAGTTGGCCTGCTGTCGCTCAGTCCAGAGGCCTGCAGGTTTACCCTCGCCAGAGAACAAGTCTCTGATCTTTTGACGAAATAGGGGAGGGCCAGTGGCCTGACTGTGCTGAGTAGGGGAGGGCATCTGGGAGCGTAACTGACTACTTTTTTCTAAACGTGGTTTTATTGCGATATAATTCATGCACTTAAAGTATTAAATTCAGGGTTTTTACTGAATTCACAGAGCTGTGCAACCATCACCACAATACATTTTAGAACATTTTTAGAAAAGAAAATCTCGTGCCCACTAGCAGTCACTCCCCATTCTCCGTCACCCGCCCGGTCCTAGGTAACCACTAGACCATTTTCTGTCTCTGGATTTGCCTGTTCTGGACATTTCATATAAATGGAATCATGCAATATATGATCTTTTGTGACTGATTTTGTTTATTTGGGATAATATTTTCAAGGTTCATCCACGTCGTAGCGTATATCGGAACTTCACTCCTTTCTGTGACCGAATAACATTCCACTGTATGGATATAGCACATCTTGTTTTTTCATTCATCAGTTGATGGACATTTGGGTGGTCTCCACTTTGGAGGCTGTTAGGCATAATGCTGCTATCAACATTCATGTACAAGTTTTTGTGTGGATGTGTTTTCGTTTCTCTTGGGAGTGGAATTGCTGGGTCACATGATAACTCCATGTTTGGTCGTTTGAGGAATTGTCAGATTGTTTTGCAAAACGTCAGTACTATTTTACATTTACAGTGGATGAGGGTTCCAGTTTCTAACTATGCTTAAATAGACTTTCAAGTAGTGTTTAAGCCCTACCTTCCCTGTCACCTTTCCTGTCTCTGCCTGAGGCATCTGGGGTTCTGTGGTGTTTCAGTGTTTCTTACTGCTGGCTTGGCACGCAGGTATATTGGTTTCTACTCATCTATTGGCTTTCCCCTCTCCAAAATTTGTGGTATTGTTTTTTCCCTATTCTCTCTTTTTTTTCTTGTATATGTATACTTTTTTCTTTTCTATCCATTTGCTCTCATTTCAATGAGGTTTCAAGATGTATTAGAGGTAAGTGCATGTATTCAACCTACCAGTTTAAACTGGAAATCCCTTCAATTTCTTCTTTTATTTATTTATTTATTTATTTATTTATTGGCTGCGTTGGGTCTTTGTTGCTGCACGCAGGCTTTCTCTAGTTGCAGTGAGCAGGGGCTACTGTTCGTTGCAGTGTGCAGGCTTCTCGTTGCAGTGGCTTCTCTTGTTGTGGAGCACGGGCTCTAGGCGCGCAGGCTTCAGTAGTTGCAGCACATGGGCTCAGTAGTTGCAGCACGTGGGCTTAGTAGTTGTGGCTCACGGGCTCTAGAGCACAGGCTCAGTAGTTACGGCGCATGGGCTTAGTTGTTCCGCAGCACGTGGAATCTTCCCAGACCAGGGATCGAACCCGTGTCTGCTGCATTGGCAGGTGGATTCTTAACCACTGCACCACCAGGGAAGTCCCTCTTTTTTCTTTTAAATTCATATAAATTTTAATACATCTGATTAAAAAACAACATTTAGAATATAATCCTATTTTATGAGGTGGTCTTATCATTCTATCTTTTCCTGTTTGTTTCCCTATCTCTTTATCTTTCTTTCTCTAATCTATGAGTATACCTACCCATTTCTTCATTCTATTTCTACAGGTATAGAGAGAAGTGTGGCACATTGTTCACCTAATATTAACACTGTTTGTTTCTGTTTGTTGTGATTTGGGGTAATTCTTTGCTTTCTAACACTTTTCTGTGTTGCTTAGTTTTTAAAAAAATGATAGTGAGGTGGATGGACCTAGAGTCTGTAATACAGAGTGAAGTAAGTCAGAAAGAGAAAAATAAATACTGTATGCTAACACATATATATGGAATCTAAAAAAAAAAAGATGGTTCTGAAGAACCTAGAGGCAGGACAGGAATAAGGATGCAGACGTAGAGAATGGACTTGAGGACATGGGGAGGGGGAAGTGTAAGCTGGGATGAAGTGAGAGAGTGACATGGACCTATATATGCTACCAAATATAAAATAGATAGCTAGTGGGAAGCAGCCGCAAAGCACAGGGAGATCAGCTCAGTGCTTTGTGATGACCTAGAGGGGTGGGATAGGGAGGGTGGGAGGGAGATGCAAGAGGGAGGAGATATGGGGATATATGTATATATATAGCTGATTCACTTTGTTGTAAAGCAGAAAGTAACACGCCATTGTAAAGCAATTATACTCCAATAAAGATGTTAAAAATAAAAAAAATAATAAATAATGAGCATGGATAAATTTTATTAAAGTGATAAAATCATTATCCCCCAAAACCCCCCAAATTTGATGTCATGGAAGTTAAGGGAATAGGATGCCTCAAAGAGAGCACAAATAACAACATCAAATAGAGTAGAGGAGTTGACGAGGATGAAGACTGAAAAAGGATTATTATTCCTCCAGTTGTAGGCTCTGCATTTATGTTTTCAACTGGCAAATTTAATCTTGATCTCAGAGGGAATCAAATATATACTACACATGTACCATGTGGTGGTTAAAACGTAATAAATAACAAGATACTTATAGGAGTCTCTAGAGACTCATGTGCAACTGTCTCTGAAGTTAATGAAAACTGTATTTATAAAAATGAAGCTATAATTTGGCCTGTTTTATCAGAAGAGCATAAAAATAACATAGGAAAATTTTTTCAAGTAAAAATTATTTATTTTGTTTATCATACACTCTGTGTGACAGATGCCAATATGAACATGCATGTCTTGAAGATACCATATCAATAGATACATGTTTTTTGGGAGGAAAAATCCAACATCACCTACTCAGGAGACATTCTGTCTCAAGTGCAGGGTGAAATGAAGCTCAGTAGAAGAAGGAAACAAATGAGAACAGGGGCATTTTGTTCAGCATGAACTTTGCCTCTCAGATTGGGCTCGTATAGGATCACACCTCCCAGTTTTTTGTTTTTTGTTTTTTGTTTTTTATTTATTTTTGGCTGTGTTAGGTCTTCGTTGCTGTGCGCAGGTTTCTCATTGTGGTTGTTTCTCTTGTTGCAGAGCATGGGCTCTAGGCTCGCAGGCTCAGTAGTTGTGACTTGCAGGCTCTAGAGCGCAGGCTCAGTAGTTGTGGCGCACGGGCTTAGTAGCTCTGTGGCATGTGGGATCTTCCCGGACCAGGGCTCTGAACCCGTGTCCCCTGCATTGGCAGGTGGATTCTTAACCACTGTGCCACCAGGGAAGCCCACACCTCCCAGTTTTGAGTCATGGGCTTAGGAAAGCAAAATAACTTTGTCATCTCCAAGCTGCAAGTCAAAGGTACAAATTCGTTGCCATGTACATAGTCCTGAAAAGCCAAATCCCAATACTGCTCACCCTGAGTGAGAGTAGACAAACTCCTCTCCTCTTTATTTCTTTCTGTTTTTCTTTATTCGCTTCTATTTGTGGGTTTTGTCACCACCTTTTCCTCAAATTCTAATTCCATTTATTTTCTACACATCAGTGAAATTGTCATCTACAGTAGTGCAGAAAGCGTGGTCCAGGAACCACCAGCATCAGTTTCACTTGGGATCTTTTAGAAATGCATATTGTTGGGCCTCACCCCTACTAAATCAGAATCTCTGGGGTGAGGCCCAGGAATATGCATGTTTATTCTCCAGGTGAGAAGCAGCAGTCTATAAGATACCATTTGGGATAGCTTCTGAAAATCTCTTTCTGAAGGGGTGTTGGGAGACGATTCTCCATAGGTCTCTTATTTTTGCATATCTCGTGAGCAGAGGCACCGACTGGCTTTTGTTCTGGACTCTTTTTCCTAGGATATTTGTATGATAGATAGCCTTGGAAGATAGAGCTCACAACCCGCTGGAGAAGAAGGCAGATTTACTTACTATCTGGTATGATAAAAAGAGTTTCTCCTAATGAGGCAAAGGGCAGGCATGCTGACTGCCCATTATAAAAGATTCAGGTTCCCTAAGCTTGGGGTTCCCTAGCTGTGACTCACACCCACTGCAGGAGAACATCCACTGGGGATCCTCTGTGTCACCCAATGGGACACTTGGAGTAAGGAGAATTGACACAAACATATTCATGCTGCTGGCTGTGCTGTGCGTAATAATGTCCTTTGTCTCTGATCCAGGAATTTCTTGTCCTCTTCCAGCATCTATGAAACTGTCGCAGATTAATTTGTCAGCTTGCAAGTAGGGTAAAATCTCAGACCTTTTCCAATTCCTGATAAATGGTTCTTCACTAATGTAACTTGGTACAAGCCATTGTTGGTTTTCAAAATCCATTGCTTTAGGTTAAGATATTGAATCTCTAGACATTCCCTACTCAAATATAAGATTATCTGGGAAGCATGACATTAGCTCTCACTCTCAATTCATTTTATCAGATGAACTAGCAGGTCTTGAGAAAATAAAAGGTGGTTTTAAAGAGTCGAGAAGTGGACATATCTTGAAAAGAGATACAGTAGAGTTGGCTGGCCTCAGAGGGATGCCCTATAATGAGAAAGGCCCAGAAGATACACTTTTGTGCTCTGATATTTTGCCTGGAATCTGTTTTGCCAGCATCCATCTCAGCTGGACACAATGCACACTGATTTCCTATAATTCCCTTCCTCATTCACAGTGAATCAAGGGCATCTGCTGGCAATGCTGTGGATTCTGTTGTTTGCAAATAGCAAGTAAACATCATCCATTGTCTGGGCTTTTTGGAATGGAAGTTGTTATAACATGGGCAGTAAGAAGGTTTACCATGCAGTGAGAGTAGAAGGGAAAAAGAGCTGATAAAACAGAGAAGAGGACAATAGGGAGATTTCTGTGATTACCCATTTGTGCTGAAGCAAATTTGGCCCACATTCACTCTTGGGAATTCTCTCACTTTGTTCGATAAGTCCACATGTGGAGTGACACACAGGTGATACAGAAATACTTCTTTTAAAGCGTAAATCAGATACTTATAATTGGAAGCACAGTCCCAAAGACCTGGAGTGGCGTTTCTGGTTCAGTACACATTCCAATTAACTGAGGACTTACAATTAAATATGGAGACCAGAATTTTTGCATCCCAAATTGGGATATATGGTCTGACAAATACATGTTTACTTATACAACAATAGAAAATGTGAAATTGAGAAAGTCCTGGAAAAGCCAGAATGCTCACCGTATGGTTAAATCATAACACGTTTTAACAATGCTAAAAGTATTAGATGATAAAATACATTTAGTCCTAACATACAGAACACAGTTTATCTGTTGATTTAGTAACCTCAAGGTCACTTAAAGACCAGTTAAAATTTTTGACTCTTAAGCTATTTTAGTTTATATCTATTTTGGATAAATGGCGCTTCAGGGGATATAGTTTTGATTTTGTTTTGTTTTGTTTTTTGGTTCTTCAGTCTAACTGTGGTTGTATTTCTATCTGAATGTTTCTCTGAGAAACGATGAAGATTTTCATTGGAAAGCTTTGTACCATGTCTAACAGCTTAATTGTAAATTACTTTCTTTTTTAAAAAATTAATTTATTTTATTTTTATTTACTTTTGGCTGCGTTGGGTCTTTGTTGCTGCGCATGGGCTTTCTCTAGTTGCGGCGAGCGGGGGCTACTCTTCGTTGTGGTGCACGGGCTTCTCATTGCGGTGGCTTCTCTTGTTGCGGTGCACAGGCTGTAGGTGCGTGGGCTCAGTAGTTGTGGCGCATGGGTTTAGTTGCTCTGCAGCATGTGAGATCTTCCCAGACCAGGGCTCGAACCCGTGCCCCCTGCATTGGCAGGCGGATTCTTAACCACTGCGCCACCAGGGAAGCCTGCAAATTACTTTCTGATTTGGAATCTGTTTCGTATGGATTTCCAAAGTAACCTATATAATAATAGTAGTAATTGTGAAAATAATCCAGGACTGTCAGTGAAAAACAGAGAAGAAACTATCCTGTCTACATATTCTCTTTCCATTTTGTCCACCTGCTGCCCTACGGTAGTTACTCTCACCAAACTTGGGCCTTTTGGGAAAAGGAGTTCTCAAGTAGCAAAGTCCCTTATTTAATTGCCCTGGTGGTAATAAGCATGGAAAACTTTAACAGAATCCTCCTGACTGAATTCATTGGGCCCACAAAGGACACTAATGAAACCATGATAGCACGGGAAAAAGCTCCAGAAATGTCTAAAGTTTTGTTTTATTTTTTTGGCCACGCCGTGCATCTTGCAGAATCTTAGTTCCCCAACCAGGGATCGAACCCGGGCCCTTGACAGTGAAAGCCCAGAGTCCTAACCACTGGGCCGCCAGAGAACTCCCAGTGTCTAAAGTTTGAAACCAACACCTTATGTTGTATTTAAAGTTCACAGATTTCTAAGATTGGTAATCTAAGCTTCAGAGGACTATGGTATTTCAGAATAATGCTTGTAATATTTATGTCTCTATACCATGTCAGTATAGTTATTCATTCGTTTAGTCAACAAATACTTCTTGGATTCCTCCTATGTGCAACACTTTATCAACATTAGGAACAAAAAGATTGATGAGTTAAAAATTCCTGCTCTTGAGTGGCTCAAAAACTTGGCAGGAAAACAATGATCTAAACAGATTATTACTATACACTATGCTAAATGCTACAATACAAATAGGGACAAAGGTCTGTGAAACCAAAGGGAGGGCGAATAATTCAGCCTGGGAGTAGGACCCATGGAGGAGATGACATCTGACATCCGAAAAGGGAGCAGTGTTCAGGATCATCCTAGGAAGTATAAATTACTCCTTTCTGTAGCGGCAGGGGTAGAAGTAGATAAGATTATCAAGAGTAGCTATGAGTCACAAGGTATTTACTAAGTGCCAGGCAAAGCACTAAACATTTGGCATGAGCTACCTTCATATAATATACCCACCAACCAAAATGACAGATACTGTTATTACCATTTTACAGGGGAACAGACTGAAACTTCAAGAAGTGAAGTAACCTGACCAAGATCACACAGGTAGGAAAGAGTAAATTTTTGATGAATGAGTGAATGAAATCATATAACATTCATAAATCTGGAATTGAAGTATCTCACCGTCAAATTATAATATCGTAAGAGATCATGTGAGTGGGATAACATTGTCTAAACAATTTTCGTGGCATAAGCAGTTTCACCTTTTCTTGGGAAGGAATCGGAAGCTCTTCATCCTCCCTTGGGAAAGGTAGCACTTAGCATTGCAAAATATTCACGTCCACCAATTATACCAACAACTCCTCACAGGGCCCTAACCTCCTGAGTGAGATGGAGACACCTTCACTCACCTACAATCAAATCGAAATGGATTTTTTTGTTCTTTTGTGCCAGAATACCATTTTTTTTTCTTTTAAAAACAGGATCTTGAATATAAATAACCTCTCTTCTTTGCACTAGGTTTGTCATATGAACATTATAAGATGGCCAATTCATATTTCCTTATTTGTAAATTTCTTTCCTGGTAGCCTACATTTTTCCAACCAATATTTCACCAAATGTTTGGTTACGTCCTTCAGTAAACATCTGTTGGACTCTTAGACTCACTCGCATCTATTATAATATTTCTTTTAATCCTCAAAATTAACTTTCTGAGGTGTTATTATTATTTTGACCTCACTGTGCAGCTTGTGGGATCTTAGTTCCCCAGCCAGGGTTTGAACCCGGGCCCTCAGCAGTGAAAGCACAGAGTCCTAACCACTGGACCACCAGGGAATTCCCACTTTCTGAGGTATTGTTAAGCTTATTTACAGATGGAGAGACCTGACCTTGGACAATTTGGTGTATGGCTCAAGGTCACACTTGTCCAAGGTCATAGAGTTAACAGAGCCAAGTTAAGAATTCAAATATTTTGACACCATGGCCCCCGTTTGTTCCACAAGACCAGAGGGTCTCCCTATAAATGGAATGAGACTATCCCTCCATGACTTGGCCGAGATAAAATATTAAACGATTCAAGATAGTCAATACCTGATTGTATCGGAAGGATTGGCCTAGCAAATAAGTGTTACAGGGGTGAAGTCAGTGTAGGCTCTGGTAATCAGAGACTGGGTTTGGCTGGGTGGGTGGAGCAAGAGCAAAAGGGTAGCCTGCTTGACTGGAAGGAAAGCATTAGCAAATATGTTGAGTTGCGGCTAAGCGTGTGCTCTGTGGACAAATAAAAAGTCTTCCTGGTATAAATAATTTGAATTATTTCATGGATAAATTTTTCAGTGCTAGTACCATTGCCTTGAATACTTTATGGATTAAGATGTACGAAAATAAACAAAGCAAGCTGGAAGAGAACCTGGAGGTACGTTTTAAACCATGTTAATGTGCAGAAAACCAGAATGGTGGCTACTTAATTTGATAGACAGTTGACCATGTACATATAAAAACACAGGGTTATAGACTTAAGGCAGGTTAACCAAGGTGTATTTGATGGCAGGTATACAGCATAAAAATATGATCTTTGTTTTTAACTTTATCTCGGTGAATACAAGCATATTACATATTCCACTTGCAATCATTTTTCTCAGCGGTTCATCCATTGACATGCACACACACGCATGTGAGCAGATGTTTTCTAGTACCTTTGGCAGAAGAATTTAGTGCCTTGTACACATCACACCTGCCATGTCATGCTTATTGATTGAACGATTCAGCTTGCTGAAAGGTACTGGGTGAGATATTAATTTTAAAATGAAAGCCTTCACATCTGCTAATGCCTGTCAGTCTCTGGAGTGAATGTGCCATTCGAGCCAACGGAAGTGGGCAGAAGCAGCCTTCATGGGTAGGGCTGACAAGTTATTTTGAGTCTGCTGAATTACCTTTATTGTTGCCCGATACTTATAGGCAGACCTCTCCTTCCATTAAAGTCCAGTGCTCACAGTACTTCTGAAAATAGCTCTAGTGGTTTGGAACTCATATTCCTGGGTTTTTGCATAAATGAACTACTTGTGGTAGTTGAACGATAAATGGTGAGATAGTGGTGTTTTACAGGCAGTGAAATGACAAGGTCAGTTTTAATTAAGCTGAGATCGACCTCAGTCTGTATTGCACACTTCTGATTAGGTTATTTCAAATTAACATAAGTTTTTGGAGACTTCGCTGAAGTCAGTGGTGTTAAACACCAGCTGTGCTGGCAGAGAAGCGTGGGATATGAGAAGGAGATAGCATTCACATTGAAATTAGCACTTGGCACAATATAATTCTCTGATTGCAAACTATGTGGAGTTGCCTGTGCTAATTGGTTGATTTTATTTGAAGCAGATGTTGTTAGCTTTCCCACTAATGATCTGGAGAGAAATTCTTTTGAAAGACATGCCATGTTAGGATCTCTGCAGTATAATAAGCTAATTACAACTTTAAGTACTTGCAGTAATTAGCACAATGTGTATAAAGTGTTCCTGATCTTTTCACCCTGCCGCATTATTGTCAGGGCAGCTTGAAAAACAAAAAGGAACGCTAGCTGGATTGAGTCTCCCTGGTCTAGCCTCTTCGTTTCCCAGACTTCTGCACTAAAGAGATAATGAACTCGACTTAAATCCTTCTCTTTCAGACATGTCAAAAAGGTTTAGTGCCAACCCCCAACCCACCCAAAAAACGGAGAGTGGAATTTGTCAAACTAAAACGTTACGTTGCACACGTATGCCTTTATGGCTTGTGAGGTCTTCATCACATTAGCAAACCGAGGTATTTGAGGGCACCATTAGTGTATTTATCTCATGTTCATTTATTTTATTGTTTATCAGTTTGATCCGGGGATCAAACCTATATTTTATTTGAGAACATATCCCCATCACGCTTCCAAGCCACAACTCAAACTTCTCTGTATAGAACACTTTATGTGTTTGATATTTCTGTAAGCCTAAAATCTGGTCTTTCTGTATTTTGAACAACTAAGTTATTACATATATATTTTTTCCTTATAGTAATTATCAGAGGGAAGACGTAATAGGAGTAGATGTGGGGAGTGTGACAAAAATGGAAAAAAATGAATTGGGAGAAAAAGAATTGGTAGAGACAAATTCCTAATAACGTATCAAGCAAAAGTCCAGAATTAACTGCTATTAATATGAGTGAACCTGACATTTCAGACTGGTGACTAAAATTCTTGTATCTCTAAGAAGATGCTAAGTTGATCAGTAGAAAATAATTTATAGTAAAACATCACTATTTAAGTAGTTCTTTGTGGCCTTTTTTAAAAAGTTCCAGAGTTTGCATTTCTAAGATCTATTATTTGAGATAGATGCTTAAGACTGAAAATGCAGCCATTCGTAATGGAGCCTTCTGCCAGAACAGGTGAACCTATCCAAGTTTTTGTATTTTCTTATGGCTCCTTCTTTGGTTTAAGATACTTCTTGGGGGGAGGCAGAGACTGAAGAAATTCTCCTTTTAAAGTACCTTTGAAGAAGTTGGCTGGTTCCCTTGGCTCTAATTTCTGGAAAGTAGGCAACCTGATCTCATATTCTCAACTTGACTGCAGAAATCAGGTAGAAAATTCCCTTATTCTTACCTCTACTGCTGTTGTCTCTTCGGTTCTAGAATTGAGAGCTGGGGTTTCTGTGGTTGCTGGATTTATATCTACCTCCAGTAGTGTAATATTTCACAAGGTAAATAGCCAGGCTCCTGATAACTTCAGTGGATTAAAAGAGAGGAGGAGTCAAACCAAAATACCAGTTATTTGAGAAAAGCAAAGATAGAGAGGCTGATGGAGATTCACCCTCTCCAATTATTAAAAGAAAGGAAGGGTTGTAGGTTTAAGGGGATTCCAGTACTTTAGCCATTCTTCATAAATAGAAATAAACATTTATGGTTATGAAAATTTATTGATATAAGTAATGAAAAACAGTGAAGGGACTTCCCTGGTGGCGCAGTGGTTAAGAATCCGCCTGCCGATGCAGGGGACATAGGTTCGAGCCCTGGTCTGGGAAGGTCCCACATGCCACGGAGCAACTAAGCCCATGCGCCACAACTACTGAGCCTGCATTCTAGAGCCCGCGCGCCTAGGGCCCGTGCTCTGCAACAAGAGAAGCCACTGCAATGAGAAGCCCGCGCACCGCAACAAAGAGTAGCCCCCGCCCACCACAACTAGAGAAAGCCCACATGCAGCAAGACCCAAAGCAGCCCAAAAAATAATTAAAAATAAATAAATAAATAATCCCAAAAAACCCCAAAACCGTGAAGACTGTGCTTTTCCTGAGCTTACAGAGCTTCAAGTCCTCAGTGGAACCCATAAGAAATAATTATGCTCAAGCAAAACATACAAGGACAGAGTTTAGTGCTGACATTTTACACCTGTCATCGTGTCTGGCGTGTCTTAGGTGCATAATAAATGGTAAATGGATGACTGCTTTTTTAGTGAAAAGTTAACGACTCATTCTCTGTCACTGCCATGAGGTTTGGTGAGTTTCCACATTCCTGGAAGTATTGTCATGAATTGGAACTGCTTGAAATGACGTATACATTTATTTGTCTCATTGGACTTGATATCCTTAACGAGTGCTTTAGTGCAAAAAGTTAAAGGCACATCCTTCGTGTTGGGAGTTTTGACATCTAGCATCCTTACTGATAAAATTTAAAAGTCTTATTTGGCTGTGGAACGGATCAACCCACTTAGAAATGGAGCATCTGCCAGAGTAACAAAAAGTTGTTTGACAATAAACCAATGGATTTACATTTTTTGTCAGTAGGGATCTTTTATTCTTATCTTGTTTTTATTTACTTAAACCCAAAGCTGCTATTACTTACTCCTAATATAATACCATGGTCATAGGAATATAAACTGGGTTCCTAACAATATATATATTTGCTCTCACTATAAATAATCTTCATTTTCATAAGTTTGAGAAAACTAGAAGTTGTCAGACTGTTGCTAGATGCTTGAAATATAATAATATATATGAATGTTATATTTTTATTATATATTATATAGATATAGATGTGTGTATAACATTACATATATAATATTACATATTATACTATAAATTTTCTATTATATAAGTTTAAAACTCTATCTATCTAATCAATCTTTCATCTTTCAAAAGAGGCCACCATTGGAAAGACCATAACCAGGCCAAATGATTAACTTTATAATTTTACTATGTTCTAATAACACTTATTTGGAGAAAGTTAATGGCTAAGCCGTGACATTTTTTCATACACTTTTTCATGAGAAGAAAATAGTCTGACCTACAGAAGGGCAAACTGACTTTCTTAAACCTTTCAGCTTTCTGAGACTGAGGAGTTTTCCTAAAAAGAAGGTCCCCAACTTTCAGGGAATCAGCAGTGAGGCATGACCTTTTCTAATTCATCTGCTCACTGCTAGCCCTCTGTTCCACCGTGGCTCCACTGTCCTGTCAGGGTCTAATGAAGCATGTGACGCCAAAAACAGTTATTCCTGAGATGCCAGCAGAAATGGTCATTTCTTTTACTTCCAAATGTGCCAAGTGGGGACAAGAAATCCTTACTTGATTGTTGGGAAAAGAAATTAAAAGCTAACTCCAGATTTTAACATTAAAGAATTGAGGTTGTTTGATCTTTAGAGGATACAGCAATTACATACGAAAATCTCTTTCATGTAAGGTTTTTTTAAAAAGTCGACTGCATGCCTTCATCTTTTGTGTCATAGATTACAGGGATAGAACTAAATAATATCATTTTTAGGACCAGAACTTTTCCCCCATTTCCCAATACATTTTTCTCTCCTTGCCATAAAAAGCTTGAAAAACAAACTCCCTGAGGCACCAGAAGCAGGAGTAAGTGGGGTGGTTTGGCTGCGGACCAGAGTAGCACAACGGGTTTCTGCTTCCTTTCTGTTCATGCTCCCCGCTTCCCTCCAAAACACACACAAAGCTCTGCATGACTTTCTGGTTTCAGGCTCCCGTTTTGCAATTTTTTCCATCATGTGTTGGGAAGAAATTGAAATGTAAAATTATATCCCCTGAAACAATCATATTGTTTGGGGGGCATAGGAAGGAGAGTTACAGAGATGAGTTTTTTTCTTCTTAAAAAAAAAAAGGCTACTATGAGCCACAATACCCATCCCTTGCTGCTCTGTGAACCTCTCAGGTGTTTTTTTTTTTATAACTCTTATTTAATTTTGCAAAAAAGTAGCTTAACCACTGAGAAAATTGTGCAGAGGAAAGAAAATTTCCTGATGAGGGATTATGCTCAGCAGAGATGCAATAATATACTGTTGTCACTTGTTTCTATGTGCTATTTTCTTTCCTCTGGGCATACCCCCATTTCACACACACATCCTTTAAGTCATTGGGCTGAGAGTTTGGCAGACCCAGAAGTGGAAAAGGATGATTTCAGCTCTAGTCATAGCAGGTAGTGGAGTTCGCAAAGAAGGCTTCAATATTGCTTCAAGGAAGTTGAAAATGACTAATGCGATGACTAACAGTAACATCTAAAACAAAAGTATAATTCTGCACTACAGTAAGAATGAGTGACCTTCTTGGCTTGGAAGAGGGAGGCGAGAGGGTGGAGGAATCTTTGGGAGGAAGATTTCAGAACAAATGGACCTATAATGTTAGTATTTAAATGCAATTTACTCATTCGCTTCAGCAGATAGTCTTAATATGCATGTCACCTGTGGACAGAGCCTGAAGAATTATAAGCATTAATTTGTTTTAAATAATTTGAAAAAGAAAAGTTTTATTAAATACTACAGTCATGTAAGTAAAAATTTAAAATAAATCTCTTTATGTTTCAGAAAATTTCTGCCTACAGGTCTTTTTTAATAGTTAGATTTTAAAATTATAAATAATGTGTGCTTAAAAAAATCACGCTGCAGTGGTTGCCTCAAAATCAACTACACTTCCTGAAATGCTGAAACCAAGGAAACTAGGGTCTTTAAGTCCGGGTGTGCTCCCTACTTGCCCAGACCCACCCGAGTGCCTGCACCATGACATGGCTTTGCAAATCAGGCATCCGATGAGCTAGGTGAGGATGTGAAATAAACCCCTGATGGGCTCACATCTTTCCGTGGTTCTCTCTAGTGTTTCAATGAGGTGAAATAGGCTTCTTATGTTTTGGATTTATCCCTGTTTTGCTTTGTTTCCCTGGAAACTTACTTCTTGAAATGGTGTTGCCTCTAGTAATGATCAGACTTAATACTTAAGGACTACTAGTTTAGTGCAGGGATTCTCATTGGAGATTCAGGGGTGAGAATCCCTAATAATGGGTGAAAAATTGTGTATATTATGTGCATTTTATGGGAATAAGGCCCGTAACTTTTATCTCAAGATTTGTGAATTACGAAGCATAGTATTTGATCCTGATAATAACTCTGAGGCAAAGATAAATGATCAGTACTACTTTATACCTGACTTCACTGAGGCTCGTGGAAGTTTCGTCACAAGTTTGAAATCCAGTAATCTTTCCCTGTAGCCTTTCAAGGCTATTACTTTCATTGGCTTTAAAACAAGATGGTCCTAATATATGTACGTACTCCCCTCTCCAGGAAGTGGAGATTAATCTCTCTCTCCACCCAAGTTTGGTCTAGACTTAGTGACTTGATCTTAAAGAATAGATTAGAGAAAGGGACAAATAGTAACTTTACAGTGCAGAAACCTGGCTAATACTACATTAACCAAGTGAGGAAAGTTAATATCACCAGTGATGTCAAGGCCCTTCCTAAGATGACATGACTTGAGAAGGGCACTTCACTTCTGTGATATTCTTCCTCAAACCACTAACCCCAGTCTAATCATGAGAGAAACATCAGAAAAATCCAGATTAGAGGACTGTTTACAGGATACCAGGTCAGTACTCCCTAAGACTGTCAAGGTCACGAAAAAGAAAGACTGAGAAATTGTCACAGGCCAGAAGAAACTGGGGAGACATGACAACTAAATGCAGTGTGGTATCCTGGATTGGATCCTGGAACAGAAAACATTAATGGAAAACTGGCGAAACTGAAGTCTAGAGTTGAGTTCATAGCAATGCACCAATGCAATGTTGGTTTCTGGGTTTTGATAAATATATCATGGAGATGTAAGATGTTAGCAGAGGGGTAAATTGGGTGAGGGATATAAGAGAACTCTCTTTATTATCTGTATTATCTAAAATTATTCCAAAATAAAAAGTTAATTTAAAAAATTGCTTGAATCTAGAAAGATGACCACAAACTCAACTCACATATTTTTCCTGGATTAACCAGAATAAATGTCACCTTCCCTGGAAATCCTTCTGTATGACCTTACGTACTAATCTAACAGAATTTATGGTACCCTCCTGGGAGTTAGGAGAGGCATTATTGCCTAGTGGTTATGAGTTTGGACTCCTGGGGTCAGGCTGCTGGGGTCTGAAGCCAGCTCTACCACTTATCAGCTATGTGACTGCCAGCACATGACTTGATCTTTCCCTGGATTAACCTACCTCATAGGGCTGTTGTGGGCATGTAATTTAAAGTTACACATTTGAAGTCCTTAGAATAGAGCCTGGTACATAATTAGTACTCAGTAAGCGGTAGTGGTGATGATGATGATGGTGATGATAATGATGATAGTTCCAAAGCATTGTTTCTATAACACTGTCTCACAGTATCTAATTGCTTACCCCTGCTTTTTCTTTTAGATGGTGAGATCCTTGAGGACAGAAGCCATGTTTTATTTATCTTTGTATCCTTCTGCCTGATAAATAGTAAGTACTCAATAATTGTTGATTGAATTACACTTCATTTCTTGGATCCTCACTTGCCGTATCTGGGATTTGGGTGTGACCCTTCTGTCACTACTGCCGAATTCCAGGCTTACTGGGAGA
Source organism: Aethalodelphis obliquidens (assembly GCF_003676395.1). NCBI lineage: Eukaryota > Metazoa > Chordata > Mammalia > Artiodactyla > Delphinidae > Aethalodelphis > Aethalodelphis obliquidens. Next base: position 844,321 of record NW_020838051.1, on the reverse strand, counting down.
TAACTACCAATTAATTAACACTCCTTAGGGCTTTTTTAGGTGCAGTGAGGGATGCAAAGACATAGATATGAGGTCTCTACCCCTCAGAAACTTACCAGCATATATGCTCCAATAACTATATTTTAATTTATCGGAAAATGATAGAACTCTAGATTAAACAGTACTGAGGACAAGTGCTTAAATTCTAAGAAAGAATAGATTGTAGCAAAATGGGATAATGTAAGAGAATACAGGATAATCTTTTTTTAAAGAATTAATTTATTTATTTTTGGCTGCATTGGGTCTTCGTTGCTGTGTGCGGGCTTTCTCTAGTTCTGGAGAGCAGGGGCTACTCTTCCTTGCAGCGCGCGGCCTTCTCATTGCGGTGGCTTCTCTTGTTGCGGAGCACGGACTCTAGAGCACAGGCTCAGTAGTCGTGGCGCATGGGCTTAGCTGCTCCGCGGCATGTGGGATCTTCCCGGACCAGGGCTCGAACCCGTGTCCCCTGCATTGGCAGGCGGATTCTTAACCACTGTGCCACCAGGGAAGCCCAGAATAATCTACTTTTATGGAACATTCAACATGCCTCCCTCCCCTGTAGAGCATGAGAGAAAATGAGCTAAAAATTTAAAAGAGAAAACCAAAGTTTGTTAGACATTCTAGAGGTGCAGAGTTCTTGTTTGAGATTTAATGTGGTGTTATTCCATTATTGAGAGGGAACTTAAGTAATTTAAAACTTTTACTAACTTGTACAGGACTTATTATTTTTTAAGACAAAGTGTTGAGATATGAGTTGTAGTGGTACTGATGACAATGAATGGACTGAGCTTGGTTAAAAAATGAATTTGTTACTATAAAATGTACTTGAAAAGTAGCAACAAAAAAGTGGGGGGAGGATGAACTTCTTTGGGACTTCTGTTCTCTTTTACCAGTGCCACGTTGCATCCTTTGGTTTCCCCTTAACCGGTATCCATAGGGAAAACTTTTTAATCGGTATATGTTAATTAACTTTAACAAATCTTTTTCCAAATTCTTCTCTCAGTAGCCAGAGAGTGCATTATGAGTAGGGAGGGTGTTCAAAATGACTGAAGCTACCTGGCCAGAGGACCCTGCCATATGTTTGAAAACTTAACCTTGCCCTGGTTTTCATTCCAGGGCAACCAAAAGCCAAGCTCACATCCTGGCCATATATTTGGAAGTCCACATCCTACCCACATAATTTAGGACCTGAATTATAATGTTACATCTTACAGCCCTTAGATAAAAGGGATGTAAATGTAACTCTTATAAGCACTGTTCCTATTCCGTCCAAGGCCATGAATTACCATATGGTCTGGAAGAGATCATCTTAATTTTGGGGACCAAGCTACTGGGCTGTAGTTGATATGGCTAATTCTTGAACCCTGCTTTTCAGATTGAATTGCCCAGGGTTGGAACTGACTAGATTTGGCTCATGGAATTCCAGATGCTATGGTAATTATAGTGCAAGACTAAATTTTCTGTTCTCATTTGTCTTTTTAAACTACTTTGATTCCTCATTTGGTCTCTTTCACCCAGTATTTAGGGGTTATAACTTCTATGAGTAAAATTTAGTTTTAAATGGAAGAAAATTTAGCTCCTGCTACTATGGTACTAGTTAATCATAAGTTCATAAAAAAGCTAACATACTGGGTCAGAGAGGCAGCATTAAAATTTGATGCGTTTGGGGAAAATAAATTAAAAAGGTCTGGTAGAAAGCTTGCACTCTAGAGCTTTTTCTCTGCCGTCTGTCATCTGAGGCATAAACCTGTGCCCTCATGTGTATCCAATTGCAATGTATCTCTTCTATCTAAAGTCAGATAATTACAAGGTTCCATAGTCCCTTGGCAGACTGAATAAAGAGTTACTTTCATTTCTTTTCTTAGGCTCTAGACGTATACTGTGTTCTCTAGAGATACTGTACACAATTCTGTAGTAAGGCTGTTTATCAGCATTTACGAATTAATATCCGTTTAGCTAATGGTAAACCAAGATTGACTCAAGAGCACATAGCATGTGGTTATCTTTAGGATGTGGGATGACTATGTTGATTTTGTTTATCACCATCTTCATTAAGAAGTATCATGTACAAACTGAGTAGTAGAAAAGCATCAGATGCTCCTGGCCCAATATACGGGACATGTATTCATCTGAACAACTAGTCAGTGAGCAAAAGAGAAATATGTTGTAGAGCAGTGATAAATGTAATGGCAAGTAGAGAAAATTGCTTCTTCAGCTGAGGGACATTTTCTATCACTGTTCTAATTAATCAGGAAATACATTAGGAAAAGTTTTAGGTTTCACAAGGGAAGAAGAAGGCTTTATGAGCAAGGTTTTGTTCTCTTTTTAATTAGAGATAGGAAGGAAAATATTGTTTAGCAAGTTTCTGTGGTGGAGGTTTGGAAGTTGAGGGCCAGGTTATTTCACAAAAACTGTGAGGTTCAACTTGGAGGTGAAAGAATACATTTTTAAGATGTGACAAAGAACAATATCTCAGCTGCCTTTTGGCTTTTCTATATGTAATTCGAGAACAGTTTTTAAAAATAAAGAAATTGTAATAATTTTTTTCATTTAAATAATTTATTAAATTATTCAAAATAATATTATGGCAAGCACTAAATATATTCATGTGACATGAGAAAAAGAGGAGTTGCAAAGCAGTCTATGAATGTTCAATGAATACTAATTTATGATGGTAAATATAAAAATAATTTAAGGGCCAGTAAATGGAAGGGATGACAAAAGATTAATTCCCATTGTTCTTTTCAGAAGAGAAGAATATGGAATGATGGGGTTGCTGACTTCAAGTCTGGAGATCAGTCAGGTGAGTATTGGTGAAGGGTACATTTTTAGTTCTGCTCAAGAAGGAGCAAGACGAAATACACTTGCTGTGTAGACTAGAAAAATTTCAAAGTTTTAAAGAAAGATTTGGCACCCAAATACACCTATTTTAAGTGTTCATTTTTGATGAGTCTTGACAAATATATACACCCATATATCCACCACCACAGTCAAGATTTAGAACATTTCCATGACCCAAAAATGTTTCCTTGAGCTTTTTCCCAGTCAATTCCTTATCTATGCCCACAAACAACTGCATATCTGCTTTCTATCAGCATAGATTAGATTTGCCTTTAAAACAAAAGCGTTTCAGATAAATGAAACCATACAGTATGTACTCTTTTGTATTGGGATTCTTTTGCAGAGCATAAAGGTTTTTAGATTTATCTGTGTTGTTGCGTATATCCGTAATTTATTCCTTTTTATTGCTGAGTAGTATTCCTCTGCATAGGCATTCCACAATTTATCTATCCATTCACCTGTTGAAGAACATTTGGATTCTATATTAGTATGATTAAATCTCCATCATTTAGTAGGCCTATGTCTCTGGGCTGTGACTGTTGTTTTTCTCCAGTGGTATAGCTTTTATAAAAAATTTGTCTTAGGTGAGACAGCAATGCTATATAAGTGGCTGGAGTGGGAGAAATTCCCTTCCTCTAATTGTGATAAAGCTCTGGAAAAGTCTTTTCCTCTGGATAGCAGGCCTTCATTATGGAGAAGGCATGTTTCATAGTGATTACTCTTCCCTTTCCCTTGCCAGGGCCATGAGTGTATCTATCTTGAATCTTCACTATGAGAACCTGGTCAGTTTCCTGGAGGTAAAGCCTATGAGGGTGTGGGGTCCCCCAAAAAGTGGCCCTCAGAAATTTCTTACTCTCACACTAGTCCATGCTTAGTCTCCAGCAATTTGTCAACCCTACCATTAAGTGTTCCTACCAGTTTATGGCTCCCATGGCTTCTGCTCCAAGTAAGCAGATCTTGGCTATGCCTCTCTGAATGCATCTATCTCCAGATTTCAAGGTGGTGGTTTGCCCTGTGACCTCAATTCTCTGATGGCTCCAAGGAAAGTCTTGATTTTCAATTTGTCCAGCATATTCTTGTTGTAAGGACAGGTGTGACATCTTTTAAGTTCTTTTTTTTAAAATTAATTAATTAATTTTTATTTTTGGCTGTGTTGGGTCTTTGTTGCTGCGTGCGGGCTTTCTCTAGTTGCGGCGAGCAGGGGCTACTCTTCCTTGCGGCACGTGGGCTTCTCATCGCGGTGGCTTCTCTTGTTGCAGAGCACGGGCTCTAGGCGCACGGGCTTCAGTAGTTGCAGCACGTGGGCTTGGTCGTTGTGGCTCACAGGCTCTAGAGCACAGGCTCAGTAGTTGTGGCGCACAGGCTTAGTTGTTCCGCAGCATGTGGGATCTTCCTGGACCAGGGCTCAAACCCATGTTCCCTGCACTGGCAGATGGATTCTTAACCACTGCGCCACCAGGGAAGCCCTAAGTTCTTTACATGTTGGAACTGAAACCAGAAGTGTCCCTCACTTTCATTTTTGAAAGACATTTTCACTGGGTATACAGTTCTAAGTTGACATTTTATTTCCATTGTCTTTAGGCGTTAATGGTTTCTAACAGGAACTCTACAGTGTTTCTTAGTCTTGTTCCTCTGTATGTAAAACACCTTTTCCCCATCTTCCTCTGGCTGCATTTAATATTTTCTCTTTTTAATAATTTGATTATAATATGCCTCTCTGTGGTTTTCCTTCTGTTTATCCTCCTTGGGATTTGTTGATATTCTTGGTACTGGGGGTTTATAGTTTGTGTAATTAGGAAATTTTTCAGCCATTATTTCTTCAAATAATTTTTCTATTCCTCCTTCTATCTCCTGTCTTTCTGTGACTCCAGTTAGCACATTAGACCGCTTAATATTGTTCCATAGGTCATTGAGTTTCTTTTCATTTTTCTCCAGATTTTTTTCTGCTTGTGCTTCAGTTTGGTTAGTTTTTATTGTTATGTCTTCAAGTTTGCTAATCTTTTTTTGTGCAGTATCTAATCCAATGTTAATCTAAGTCAATGAATTTCATATTTCACATATTTCATTTCTAAAACTTTCATTTGACTTTTATTTATATTTTCTGTTCTCTCCTCATTATGTTCATGTTTTTCTTAAAAAATTTGAGCGCGCAGGGGCTTCCCTGGTGGCATAGTGGTTAAGAATCCGCCTGTCAATGCAGGGGACACGGGTTCGAGCCCTGGTCCAGGAAGATCCCACGTGCCGCAGAGCAGCTAAGCCCGTGCGCCACTACACTGAGCCTGTGCTCTAGAGCCCGCGAGCCACAACTACTGAGCCCGTGCGCCTAGAGCCCGTGCTCCGCAACAGGAGAAGCCACCGCAATGAGAAGCCCACGCACTGCCACGAAGAATAGTCCCCGCGCGTCGCAACTAGAGAAAGCCCACGTGCAGCAATGAAGACCCAATGCAGCCAAAAAATAAATTAAATAAATAAATTTATAACAAAAAAATAAAAAAATAAATTTGAGCGTGTTGATTACATTTTCCATTATGATTTTAATATAATTGTTAATTCTATCATCTCTGTCATATCTTGGTCTCTTTTTATTAACTGATTTATTTTCATGGTTATATGTCAAATTTTCCTGCTTCACAGGGCTAGTAGTTTTTTATTGGCTGCTGGACAGTGTGAAGTTTATGTTGTTAAGTGTTGGATTTAGTTGTATTCCTTTAGACAGTGTTGGGCTTTGTTCTACAGTTAGCTCACTTGTGGGTCAGTTTTATCATTCCAGAGCTTGTTTTTAGCTTTTAAAAGGGCAGATCTAGATGCTGATTTAGCCTCACTTTTAAGGAATGACCTTTCTGATGTCTCTACTGAGTGATCCTTTTATTCTCTGAACTCTGTTTTCTTTGGCTGGTGGAAAGACCAGTGATTCCTAGCTCCATGTGAGTTCTGGGAATTTTTGTCTCACCAGTCTCTGATAATTCCTTGTGACCTGAAGGATGAATTCAGTGGAGAGGAAAGAGAGTGAGAGTGAGAGTGAGAGTGAGAGAGAGAGAGAGAGAGAGAGAGAGAGGGAGAGAGGTCGTCTACTAAATAGAATAGGAACTATGATATGAAAGTAGTTTGTAGTTACCTGAGTTGAGAACTGTTCTGTCTCCCTTTTGGCTCTAAGAAGGCTCTTGTAAATATAGGTATGAGTCTTACCTCCTCACTTTACACTTTCTCTTTTTTTAAAAAAAAATATTTATTTATTTAATTTTTGGCTGCATCGGGCCTTAGTTGTGGCACACAGGATCTTCGCTGCAGCATGTAGGATCTTTCGTCGTGGCGCAGGGGCTCTTCTTTGTGGCATGCAGGCTCTTTGTTGCAGCGTGCGGGCTTTTCTCTAGTTGTGGCACGTGGGCTCCAGAGCACGTGGGCTCTGTAGTTGCGGCACACAGGGTTTCTAGTTGTGGTTCTTGTGCTCAGTAGTTGTGGCGCATGGGCTTAGTTGCCGAACAGCATGTGGGATCTTAGTTCCCTGACCCTGGATCAAACCCACGTCCTCTGCATGGGAAGGCGGATTCTTAACCACTGGACCACCAGGGAAGTCCCTACACTTTTTCTTAATTGTGAGTATGAACCTGGAGCTACCTTTAGTCATGACAGCTGAATCTGTACCTAGCTTTTGTCTTCTGAAGCTTACCCTGATATAGCCAGTAAACCAGGAAATTAAACATACAGTTGTTTCAATCTAAGGAGGCTCAAACAGAAGATTCTTAGATTCTTGGTCTCCTCCTCTACTGTAGAGAGAGGTGGCAGTGTTGCTGATTGGAAAAACCACTAAACTAGGTAGAGGCCTCCAGGTGTCAGGCTTCTAGAACTGGCTTTCCTATTCTTTGTGGGACTGAAAACTCACTTGATCCCTCCCTCCAGTGCTCTTTAGGTTAGATGGTCTTCAGTCCCTTTCATCTCAGATAGCCTACAATTCTAATATAGGACAGAGGTCAGATGTCTGGTAGCTTCAGTGACCCCAAATTAGAAGGCAGTAAAAAAATATTCTGGGAATTATGAATCAGGAACAAGACCAAATTCCTCTTTTCTTTAGCAGCCAATGAGCTCAAGTACAAATTGGTTTCTCTGTGCTATAAACTGTAGTGTAGTTTCCCATGAGTGTCATATATGCATCCTGAATTGCTCCCTGGAGTTTGTCCATCAATTCTAAGTTATATTTTACCTGGTCTCATTACTGTGTTTCTGTATTTCTCAATTTTATTTTTTGTCTTACTTTGTTGTACGGATTCTTGTAGGTTACATCAAAATCTTTGTAGAGTGTGGTTCTGGTGGTGAGAATTTTAAAATCCTTAAATGAGGAAACAAATAAATAATGAAAACAGATGCAAAAATATCACAATAAACATCTAACACTTATTCAGATATTTATGTATTTAAATATGCAATTCTTCACAAGTTTCTGTCTCTAAAGACAGCAAATGAAAAGTCTAAACTGGAAGATGAATGGAAGGATGCTAGAGACAGGAAAACATGGCAGCAGCAAGAGGTGATCATTTATTTTTCATATCAGAGGGAGAAGAGAGATCCAAAAGGAGATAGAAGACTGCCTTGTGTTTTATAGCACCTCACCTAAGCTGATATTCAGAATGAAGACATCTCATCATGAAGACTAGATTAAATAGTTTTCACTAATGTTTTGCTTGAGAAGGCAGGGAAAAAGTACGTTTTTTGTTTGGGATTGAAATAGCCAGAAAGCTTTAATTACTTTTACTGTGCTATGAGTTCACTTCTCACCAAAATCATGGAAAATATGTTCTTTTGATTTGCTTCGCAGAAGCATTTCTAATGCAATTGGAAGGGTATGATAACAGAAATGCCTTCAGTGATCCACTGCTTTCAGGGTTCTACAAAGAATGTATTCTGACTTCACAGGCCCTGGAGGAAGGATTTTTCATACCAGCCTTCTTGATATTTGAGGTCTGATCTTCTCATCTGTTCTCTTGATGTGGCATGAGTGGGTTTTCTGCCCTTCAGCACAGCTCAGATATTTGATTGTGGCCCTTCTCTCTTCTTGGATTTGGTAGACGTTTATCAGGCTGGGACTGAGTTACCTTCCTGTGTGATGATTCTGCTCTCCCCAGTTTCCATAGCTCTGTGCTGTAATGTGCTAGGTTAGAGACCCTCATCGTTGAGCGCAGATTATCATCATCTGCATACCTAGAGACTCCATCAAGAGCTGAGTCTTTGGGTCACCTCTCAAAGTGACCCCTCTACTCTGAGGGCTTACTTGAGATGAGAGAGTCCTTTTGTTCCTAGAATGTCTTTGTTTTATTCTTGGTTCAAAGACACTGGCTTTAACACTTTATACAACTAAGGTGACCTATGCTGTATTTCAGCCATAAGATTCTCTCAGCCTTGCTTAAGAGAAGGAGGGATACTCTCAGGATGGGAACTTCATCCTGGCCAAATCTTTATAAACATTAAAGTCTTTTTAAAAAAATTTAACTCTTAAACTCAATTTGCATTATTCTAATCTGAGTGCCTTATCTCTGGGCCCTTGACTGAAACAAAACCCAATAACAGTGGATTCGAATTTTCTTTGGATTTAACTTAATGAGTGTTTGGATTCTGAAATCTGTTTTAGATTCATTCTTCTGTATCTCAAACCTGAGTCTTTGGGTGATATTTCCTCTTTGCGTTTATTAATCCTTAATGCCTGCCAGGAATAGTGAAATTATATTAATTTTGTTACAAGAAAAGAAATGATAAAACAACAAGCATTACCTTACATGTTCTGCCCAGGCAATGGTATCTTCTGGGTAACTAACTTCTGGTTTATGTATAATATTTAGCATATAGGTAATCTTTTGCTTGAAAAATCAGAATATACATTTCATAGCATAATTTAAATATTTCAAAATAAAGGTAAATCACGTTCATTTTTCTCGTATAATTTAGAAGGTACTTTAGGATATTTTTCATTAGCTAAGGATATTTTAAACATTATTTATCATGGTATTCTTGAAGTAGTTAAATGTTCTAGTTAAGAGATTGGGAGGAATATTATAATCTTTAAAAAATGAAATGTGTTCTGACAGTGTTTTGGTTGAAATACCTTTCTGGGTTAGATACAGGAGAAACAGGGAGAAAAGAACGCACTCAGCTAGTATTGGGGGAGAAATCGTTTTCCTTTTCCTTTCTCTGTGGGCAAAAAACATGAGATAAAAATAATCAGAATAAGGTCCTTAGGTATCGAGAATTTATTAGAATCAGAACACTTACTACTTCAGAGCAAATGAGATCTATAGATCATTAATTGCAGCTTGGTGTCTTTTATAAGAATGCCTCATGTAGTGAGCACATTGTCCCTTCACTAAATGGGTAGTGATTATCAGGGAGATTACTGTGATTTATAAGCTCATTTTCTTCATTTTACTTTACATGTGCCAGACACTGACTCATACAATAGAAAAACAAAACAAGGCTGATTTTTAGAAATGAAATGCTTTATTGATTATTGTTCACACCAGAAAGTTATAATATATGAGATTGTTGAGTATATAGTATATAAATTTTTAAAAATGACTTTACTGCAGGCTTTAGATGATAAACTCTAGTTTTGGTATATTACATTCCTGCCAGAATCTAAAGAGGGTTACCCAAATGGAGTAAAACAGTATTCTTTATTGTTATGGAAGGAGAAATTATTTTCCTGGAAAAAGATTCTACTTTATCCTGAAACGTACCCTTTTCAGATAAGTGTGATTTCTACAGTAACATGAAGAATTTTATGTCTTCAACCTTTATGGAGAAAAAGAATCAGATACTAAAGTGTGATGAATAATCAGGGAGTATGAGCCACAAGCAACATGTTACTCCTTGTTTTTCAACGAATGGTTTTTGGTAGCTTCAGATATCAAAGGAATGATTAGATCCTTAAGTTACTTATACATGCAAAGTTAAGTGGAGAATTTACACAGTTATTCTGATTGTTGAGAGGCAGTAAAACATGATGATAAGAGCTTGGGCTCTGTAGCTAGACTGCCTGGATTCTCATCATAGCTCTGCCAGTATGATCCTGGGCAATTTACTTAACCTCTCTGTGCATGTTTTCTTCAACTATAAAATAATGATGTTAATATTACCTAGCTCATAGGACTAAATGAGTTAATACACATAAATTGAATGGTGGCAAACATAATACAAATGATGAATAAGTGCTAGCTGTTAGACAAAGAAATATGTATACAGATTCATGGGCTGATTTTTCTTGATCAAGAAGCAAATTACTCTGGCAACTTCAACATTTTAAAAAACATTTTGAAGTAGTCTGTTAATTTATATGTAATGGTGTAGTGATGGGAAATGTGGTAGAGTGAGAAAGGAATCCACCATTTTTGAAGAACCCTTGTAGACTTTGAAATAAAACAAATAAGTGTTCATATTCCAGCTCTGTTCCTTGCTGGTTTCTGAACTTGAGAAGATTATTTAACCTTATAGAGCCTCAATTTCCCCACCTGTTAAAGGGGGGCAGTGCTACCTTGCAGTGTTGTGAGCATTTGCAATAATGAATATAGAGTTTTTAGCGTAATGCTGGTAAATAATAGGAATCAGGCAATGATTTAGCGGCTCTTTCACCAGCTTGATAGTGGAATTCTGTCTCATCCAAATAGCTCTCTCAGGGTCAAAGTCAGGGAAGGGACCTGGGGGAAAGTCAAGCCACTACGTTTTACTTTTTCTTTTTTTTTTCTGCTTTGAAAGTGAAGAGCACTTGTGATATATGAGTTCAGAAGGCATTCCATGGATAGACCCAGTGAATCGTCTCAGCAGGATTTTAGAGACACTTCTCAGTCAAATCATCCAATGAGTTGGGGCAGGCACTGGGGTACAAATCCAAGTTCACATGATACAGAGCTGTTGAGACAGGATGGAGCATAGTGTTCTGGAAGAACATCAGGAGAGAAGAAAATATCAGTCATGTGTCTCTCAAAAAGCAAGAGTCCCAAAGAGGTGAATGTTGGGCAAAGTCAGAAATTTGAGTACACAGATGTTGCTGACTTATTTCAGAGGCTTAGCTCAGGGGCCGGCATATAGATTTGGAAGAGCAGCAAGACCAATTCCCAGTTTCAGAGGTTCTGATAAATTGCTCAGTTATCAAAGAAAAATCAGCACAAAACATGTGAGTGGTGGGGATTAACATTTACCCAGCATCTACTTTGTGACATACACTGTGCTACATTTTCTGTATGGTAAGTACTGTTATTCTGCAGTTCTAAACTGGGGTTTGGAGAAACTAAGAAACTTGCCCAAAGTAAGAGCGCTGGCAAGAGGTAGAGCTGAGATCCACACCAAGATCTGTCTTGTTTAGCCTCTATAGATTCTCAGGGATTCTGGAACTAGAGAACAAGTCGTGGACTTAGCTGCTAGATCAATGATACTGGGAGAAACCTTATCTTGTGAAAATGGAAGAAAACCCACAGATTATAATTAGGCACACTGTCAGACAGAGCCAGAGGTGTAGAGTGACTTGATCCTGAGTCACGGTGATAAACTATAGCACCTTAAATTTCTGAAGACTAAGGCCAGGATTTATCTCAAAGCCTGGGACTAGTTGAGCCTTTAGCGGAAAGGTGATCCCAGTGACAGGAGGAGGGCTACAGGCAAGTAACTTCACAATTCATTTGTCTCCCACCCCACCTTCCACAGTACTTTATTTTTTAAATTAATTTTTCTTGGAGTATAGTTGATTTACAATGTTGTGTTAGTTTCTGCCATACAGCAAAGTGAATCAGTTGTACATATATCCACTCTTTTCTAGATTCTTTTTCCATATAGGTCATTACAGAGAAATAAGTAGAGTTCCTTGTGCTATACAGTAGGTTCTTTTTAGTTATCTATTTTATATACAGTAGTCCTGCAGTACTTAAATGGTCCCCTGGAGTCTGCAAAGTGCGAAGAGTTAATGTAAAACTCTAAGTGCTTTTGCTGTCTAATTTGTTATCATGGAGTGGCCAAGTCATATGGCGAGCAACAAGGATCCCTAAGTTAAGGATATAGAGGTATGTTGGCAGTGTTTTATGTGGAAATTCTGTTCTCTGAATTTCATTAAAATAAATCATGGCCTGAATATCCTACGTCTAAAGGAAACAGAAAAATATTATCACCAAGTTGGAAACAGGATGAAAACAGAGATGTCTCTATTACTAAGTTATGCCAAAAAGTTTCACATTTAACTACTTATTTTTAGGACCACAGGACAGAAATTATATCTTAGATACTTAAATTACTATATGAAGGTTGGATTTTTGAGGCTAGTTAAAGTCAGGCTTAGATTCCATAAAACTGATTACTCTTTAAGGCTACCTCACAGGTGAAACATTTTATGTCACACTCAATTAGTTGAGTTCTAAATTTTTTATGTGTCAGAGGATTTGTTTACCATTAGGAGAAATGGGAAACAGTTTGGGACCATTTGCATATTCTCTTTAATCATGTTGTAAGTTAAGTTGCTGGTTTGGTTAACAGAAAGAATCCCTCTTATCTACTATGGGAAGGCTTGCTTTGGACCCAGTAATATTCTTACATCATCAGGTAAGTGTCTGATTGGATTGTCAAAATTTGTGAGTGAGGATATAGTTAAATTGAAATTTTAAGTATTCCAGGGACATATTTATCTTTTTTCTAGGTTGTGAAACGGTGACACATTTTGGAATGGAAGGTTAGCTTGTTTGTCACTTTCTTCAAACTTTTGTTTCCAAAATCTTCTTGTGATGTTTGGTGTGTATGTATGTATGTACGTATGTATGTATGTATTTAAAATTCATTTATTTATTTATTTATTTTTGGCTGCATTGGCTCTTTGTTTCCGAGCAGGCTTTTCTCTGGTTGCGGCGAGCGGGGAGTACTCTTGGTTGCAGCATGCGGGCTTCTCATTGCAGTGGCTTCTCTTGTTGCGGAGCACGGGCTGTAGCTGTGTGGGCTTCAGTAGCTGTAGCACATGGGCTCAGTAGTTGCGGCTCGCGGGCTCTAGAGCGTGGGCTCTAGAGCGCAGGCTCAATAGTTGTGGCACACGGGCTTAGTTGCTCTGTGGCTTGTGGGATCTTCCTGGACCAGGGCTCAAACCCGTGTCCCCTGCATTGGCAGGCGGATTCTTAACCACTGCGCCACCAGAGAAGCCCATCTGGTAATATTTAAACTGGGTTGGAGCAGTCATACAAACCCAGCTCCATATAAAAACATTAGAATATTTTTTTAAACGCTCAGGATCATACCACCTTAAATCAAACAAAAACAAGTGTACAATTGTTTCCATTTAAAAATTTTTCTTCCTTCTTTTCAGGATCTTTCCACACACATATGTGATCTTTACATTTTAATTGGTTAATTTTAATTATACAATTGCATGAATACATTCTCATTGGAAAAATTCAAATACAGAAATATAAAGAGTAAAAAATGAAAGTCACCCTTCACTTTCTCCTCTCGCCTTAAACCTCATGATCCTTATTAGGTCATCCTTAACCATTATTAAAGGCTTAATATGCATCCACTTAATTCTTTCAATGTAGCTTAATATACATATATACACGTACAAACAGAAATACATTTTTAAACTATACCAATTGGGCAACACATTTTCTTCACTTAATATGTTTTATTTTTGAAATCATCCTTATAACTCTGCTCTTAATTGATGCCCCCTTTCCTAGACTCCTGTTACATCTTACTATGTATATATGTGTATTTTTTTTCATCTTTATTAGAGTATAATTGCTTTACAATGGTGTGTTAGTTTCTGCTTTGTAACAAAGTGAATCAGTTATACATATACATATGTCCCCATATCTCTTCCCTCTTGCGTCTCCCTGCCTCCCACCCTCCCTATCCCACCCCTCTAGGTGGTCACAAAGCACCAAGCTGATCTCCCTGTGCTATGCGGCTGCTTCCCACTAGCTATCTATTTTACGTTTGGTAGTGTATATATGTCCATGCCACTCTCTCACTTTGTCCCAGCTTACCCTTCCCCCTCCCTGTATCCTCAAGTCCATTCTCTAGTAGGTCTGCGTCTTTATTCCTGTCTTGCTCCTAGGTTCTTCATGACCAAGAGAAAAACCAATACCGTATGCTAACACATATATATGGAATCTAAAAAAAAAAAAAAAAGGTCACTTAATATGTTTTTGACATATCTTTCCTTTAAAATCAGTCTCATTTTTAAAACTGCTACATAGTATTTCAAAATAGACATGGAGCATAAGATAGTTAGCCACTCCTCTACTGACGGACATTTAGATTGTTCCTCATTTTCTACTCCTAAATAATGTTGAAACGAGCATCCTTGAATATACATATTCTTTTCTAGAATAGATATTTAGAAGTGGAATTATCAGGGTGAAAGATATCTTCAGTTTAGTTGAATTTAGATTGAAGCTGTCAATTTCTCATTTAAAAAACTATAAAGTTTATGCTCCCAGTGGTATTGCACGAGAGTACCATTTCTACACATTCCTGTCAACATTGACTCTAGTAAATCTTTTAATATTTTGCTAATCTGATGGGTCAAAAGGATAAAAATTATTTCCATTTTAATTACTTGATCATAATAATATTATTTTAATCACAGGTTTAATTTGCTAATCTTTACTTAGAAATATATATATATATATATATATATATATATAATTGTGTGTTAGTTGCAGCATGTGGGATCCTCCGCTGTGGCGCGTGAGCTCCTCCTTGTGGCGCGCATGCTTCTCTTTAGTTGTGGTGCACAGGCTCAGTAGTTGCGGCATGTGGGCTCTCTAGATGTGGCGTGTGGGCTGCAGAGCTCGTGGGCTCTGTAGTTGTGGCACATGGGCTCCAGAGTGCGTGGGCTCTCTAGTTGTGGCCCACATGCTCAGTAGTTGCAGCACGTGGGCTTAGTTACCCCGCAGCATGTGAGGTCTTAGTTCCCCGACCAGGGATTGAACCCCCATCCCCTGCGTTGGAATGCATATTCTTAATCACTGGACCACCAGGGAAGTCCCTTACTTTTTGTTTTAAATAGTTATTTACTTAATTTATTTTTGGCTGTGTTGGGTCTTAGTTGTGGCACTCAGGATCTTTTGTTGTAGTGCGCGGGCTTTTCTCTAGTTGTGGTGTGTGGGCTTCTCTGTAGTTGTGGCACGTGGGCTCCAGAGCGTGTGGACTCTGTAGTTGTGGCATGTGGGCTGTCTAGTTGTGGCACACGGGCTCAGTAGTTGCAGTGCACGGGCTTAGTTGCCCTGCGGCATGTGGGATCTTAGTTCCCTGACCAGGGATCGAACCCACGTCCCCTGCATTGGAAGGCAGATTCTTAACCGCTGGCCCACCAGGAAGTCCCAAAGTCCCTTACTTAGAATCTACTTATTTATAGCAGAGTGTCATATGGTTTTAGTTTTTTTGTTTTGTTTTTTGGGTTTTTTTGGTCTGCTGTAGTAATGGTGTTAAATTAAGCTCATAGTATAATTTGAGAAGATTTTCTTAGTTTCCTATGATCTGGAACTATTTATACACAATATAGGAACCTGTATTGAAACCTTCTCTTCCTGGTGACTTTTGTCCTGGTAGGTTTTTAAATTTCTTTCATGATCATCAGCCTCTTCGTGTTTTTCACATCTTAAGTCTATTTTGGTAACTAACTTATATAGTTTAGAAAATCATTAAGGTCATCTGGCTTTCAAATTTATTAAGTGTGAAGTGATACATGTTGTTTTCTTACAATTTTATTTAGTATTATCTCTATCTCTAGTTATTCTCATTTCAGAATCCAAGTGTGTGTTTGTGTTCTCTTTTTCTTAGCTGTGTTTTTGTTACTTAATTAGCTTTTTCAAAAAACTGGGTTTTGGGCTTCCCTGGTGGTGCAGTGGTTGAGAGTCCGCCTGCCAATGCAGGGGACATGGGTTCATGCCCCGGTTCGGGAAGATCCCACATGCCGCGGAGCAGCTGGGCCCGTGAGCCATGGCCGCTGAGCCTGCGCATCCGGAGCCTGTGCTCTGCAACGGGAGAGGCCACAACGGTGAGAGGCCCACGTACTGCAAAATAAATAAATAAATAAAAACAAAAAAAACAAACTGGGTTTGGTTTTTTCTTTTTGTGGTTATTTTCTACATTATTATTTTAGCTTTTATTTATTTTTAAAATTTGTTTTTTATTTCTGTCAAAGTCACATATGCACATAGTTTAAAGAATCAAGCAGTTTTACAAGGCACGTTATAAGAAACATGGAGTCCTCTTGCTCCTATTTCTTACTCTCAAGTGTTTTAGATGATTCATATGATATTATTTCCATATCTCTATATAGCATGCTTATATGGCTACTTCTCGATGTCTCAGTTTCAAGCATTATCAACTGACTTCCCATCATATATGATGGAGAATTAACTTTCTGTCCAGCTACTCCCCATCCTTATCATCCCCCCATTTTCTAACCATGCTCCCCAGGCTCCCAATTTGTTGTAGTTTTGCTTACATCAATATTGAGGATTTACATTATTATGAATAAGTCAGTGGTTTTCATATTGGCTGTCCATTTAAATCACTTGGGGAGCTTAAAAAATACTGTTGCTTGGGGCTTCCCTGGTGGCGCAGTGGATAAGAATCTGCCTGCCAATTCAGGGGACACAGGTTCAATCCCTGGTCCGGGAAGATCCCACATGCCGCAGAGCAACTAAGCCCGTGAGCCACAACTACTGAGTCTGCGCTCTAGAGCCTGCAAGCCACAACTACTGAAGCCCACATGCTTAGAGCCTGTGCTCCGCAACAAGAGAAGCCACTGCAGTGAGAAGCCTGCGCACCGCAACGAACAGTAGCCCCTGCTCACCACAACTAGAGAAAGCCCGTGTGCAGCAACGAAGACCCAGCACAGCCAAAAACTAAATAAATGAAATGAAGATTAAAAAAAATACTGATGCCTATTTCTGATTTAATTGATCCAGGTGTGGTTTGGGCATCTGAAGTTTTAAAAGCTCCTTAGATGATTCTAATGTTTGGCCAAGGTTGAGAACCAAGAAAAGGTTATTCACAGTTGATTACTCGGTTTAATTTTCCTTTCTGCAAAACCTTTTAATTTTCCTCAGAGGTATTATCTTCTTTTTACATTTGCTTCATTTTCTATGTTCTTATCCTTAATTCAACCCCACATTCCTCTCAATATGTTCATGTTCATCAAGTGTTCATTCAGTGTTACCTTCTGGAAGAAATCAGTCTGGGAGCCTTCAGAACAGTTCTTGCCTTACTTAGTTGCTCTCTAAGCTGTTCCAAGTAGTCGTCTCAGTATCTTACTCCACCATCCTCCTGAGAGTTCCTTTCTCTTCTCTTGTTTTGGCTTCTGGTTTTCTGGATCCTATGTCTTCTTCTCCTCTTGGTTTACTACCTCATTATGATAGAGCACCTCTCTTAACTTCCATACAGAGAAGAGTTCATAGAAGGTGACTTTTTAGAAATTATCTTTGCAGTAATACTTTAGCTGCCTATATAAATTTTGGTTGGAGATCATTTTTCTTCAGAATTTTAAAAGAAAGTGCCTCCTTTTAATTTCCAGTGATGCCACTGAGAAGTCTCTTGTCATTCTGCTTTTTATGAGACCTATTTTTTTTCTCTCTCTGAAAGCTTTGAGGATCTTCTCTTTATTTAATGTTCTGAGATTTCCTGATGGTGTGACATGGAGAGGATCTATTTTTATCAATTGGTGGGTTCTTTCAATCTGGAAACTTAGGTCTTTCAGTTGTGGGACATATTTATGAATAATGTTTTTTGATGATTTCTTCCTCTCCATCTTCTCTCCTCTCTTTCTGGAACTTCTTTTATTGGGATGTTAGACCTCTTGGAAGTGTCCTGTGATTTCATTTTCTCTCTTCTTCTCCATCTCTTTGTCCTTTTACTGTGACTTCTGGGAGATCCTGAATAATATTTTCCCTCCTCTTACAATTTTAAAAACAGCTATCATTTGATTTTCTTGTTAATTCTTGGAATATTCCTTTGTTTTAAAGCATCCTTCTCTTCTTTCCTAGAAGCAACATCTTCTCATTTCCTTACAGGGAAGATAACGATAGTTTTTCTTTAAGTTTTCTTTCCCTTTCTTTCTATTTCTTCCAACTTTTGCCTTGCTTTTTTATCTGTGTGTGTGTGTGTGTGTGTGTGTGTGTGTGTGTGTGTGTGTGTGATATTAGAGGTCTTCTAATAGTAATTAATTAATTCTTGGCTGTGTTGGGTCTTCGTTGCTGCACAGGCTTTCTCTAGTTGTGGCGAGCAGGGGCTACTCTTCGTTGTGGTGTGTGGGCTTCTCACTGCAGTGGCTTCTCTTGTTGTGGAGCATGGGCTCTAGGTGCGCGGGCTTCAGTAGTTGTGGCACACAGGCTTAGTTGCTCTGAGGCATGTGGGATCTTTCCCGGACCAGGGCTTGAACTCGTGTCCCCTGCATTGGCAGGCAGATTCTTAACCACTGTGCCACCAGGGAAGTCCCAGAGGCCTTCTAACGTCTAGGGAATTTTGAGTGTTCACTTGTGCATAACAGGTGACCACTAAATGCTCATCAGGGACTTCTTTGCAGATAGCTGAGACTTGTTGTCTGTAGCTTCTGGCTAGACTTTTCTGTAGACATACTCCATAATGTCATTTTTTAAGTATATTTCTTCTTGGCAGTCAGAGTTCCTAGAAAAGTACTCTTCCATTTCCCTGCTGGGTGGGGGTAGGGGGCGGTGGTGGTGTATAACACTGGCTGCCATATTTTGAGAGCCAAGTAGAGGAAGAAAGTTAGAAGTCTTAACATTCAGCATGCAAATCATACCACACTTCACATCATACCACACTTTTAGTGTGGTACCCTTCTGTCAACTGTGTATGATATTCCACAGTCTACAGAACCTGTGTTTTTTTGCCTCCAGAGAATAAACTACGGTCTTCTTCTGGGTAGTAGAGAGACCTTTCCTGACTGCATGGAGTGAGATGGGAGATCTTCTTTCCCTCACCAGATGTTGATTTTATCTTCTTGTCTTAGCCTCTTCATCACTGCACTTCAGAGGTAACTGGAACAACAAATTTTGATGCATTTTGGAGGATCTGTGGTATAAACCAAGTTCTTCCTTGGCTTTCTCCATTGCTGGCATAGGATTCAGCTTTCTCAGTTCTGGTACATAGGCAACCATTTGTTCATTTGCTTTGCAGGTACCAAAATTCTGTTTCTGTTTGTTCTTCTCCTGTTTGTGTCTTTGGAAATCTGTGATTATTTAAAAAAAAATAATTCCTTTACTGTCATTGAATTTTTCTTTTAAGAAATAAGTAGGAGACATATGTGCTCTATCATCTATAAAATGGTTTAATTCTATTATTTTCAGAGAATATATTTTGTATTATTTCAGTCCTTTGAAATTTGTTAAGATTTGTTTTATGGCCTGGAAGATAGCTTATCTTGGTAAACGGTCCATGTATATTTGAAAAAATTGTGTATTCTGCTATTGTTTGGTAGAGTGTTCTATAAATGTCAGTCAGATCAAGCTGGTTGACTGTGTTGTTCAGGTCAACTACATCCTTATGATTTTCTTTTAATTTTCTTTCTTTTAAAAATATTTATTTATTTATTTGGCTGCATCAGGTCTTAGTTGTGGCACGCGGGATCTTCATTGTGGCATGCCTGGTCTTTCGTTGTGGTGTGTGGGCTCTTTGTTGTGGCACATGGGCTTCTCTCTAGTTGTGGTGCATGGACTCAGCAGTTGCGGTACGCAGGCTCTCTAGTTGTGGTGCGCAGGCTCCAGAGCACACGGGCTCAGTAGTTGTGGCATGAGGAGGGCTCTCTAATTGTGGCGCATGAGCTCTAGTGTGCATGGGCTCAGTAGTTGTGGCATGCAGGCTTAGTTGCACCGCGGCATGTGGGAAATTAGTTCCCTGACCAGGGATCGAACCCATGTCCCCTGCATTGGAAGGCAGATTCTTAACCACTGGATCATGAGGGAACACCCTCTTTTGGTTTTCTATAAATGGAATTTTTACTTTTGTTGTTATAATGATCTCATCTACTTTTTTTGGTGTTATTTTTTAGCATCTTGGAGTAAGGTTATTTTCAAAGTTTTAGGTTTTCTAATAAATGCTTTTAGTGCAATAAATTTTCCTCTTGGTATCACTTGGCCTGCAGTGCAGTGTTTTGATATCTAGTCCTCTGATTATCAGTTATTTCTAGAGGATTTTAAAATATACTTTTTCTATGTACCTTAACACAAGAAGATTATTTTTTCTATTAAACCTCTAGTAAAGTAGCATGCAGTAAAATTGCCTTTTTTGTTGTAAAGAATCTATAAATGTGCTGGAATTCATAGAAGGATACTCTTAAATTGTTAAGAATTAAAAAGTTTTTCTTTCCACTGTTCTCAGAGAATTTGGTCCAAATGTTCTTTTTAAATTTTTTTGAAAATTTTCATATGGCTTACTTAACACAGTCATTTATAAATATTTTTATGGATATTTAAAAAGATGGTATGTAAGATGTCTAGTATATGCTACTAGTTCAGTTGTTAGTCATCTCACTCTTATGACTTAATTTATAAACTGAACTTCTGTAAAAAGTGGTTGGTGTGTTCCACTGCAATTCATGACTCATACTTTATCTTTTTTGTTTTTCGTTTGTTTGCTTTATAAGTAGTTATTTAAATATTGTTAAAATCTTTTTCTTGTTTTAAGAATTTATTTATATTATTTATTTATTTTTGTCTGCGTTGGGACTTCATTGCTGCGTGCGGGCTTTCTCTAGTTGTGGTAAGCGGGGGCTGCTCTTCGTTGTGGTGTGCAGGCTTCTCATTGTGGTGGCTTCTCTTGTTGCCGAGCACAGGCTCTAGGCGCACGGGCTTCAGTAGTTGTGGCATGCGGGCTCAGTAGTTGTGGTGCACAGGCTTAGTTGCTCCGCAGCATGTGGGATCTTCCCAGACCAAGGCTCGAATCCGTGTCCCCTGCAATGGCAGGCAAATTCTTAACCACTGCACCACCAGGGAAGCCCTATTTAAATATTTTGAAGCTATCTTGTTACATGCACAAAAAGTTTTGATTATTGTATCTTCTTGTATTATATTATTCATCAACATAAAAAGAAATATAATTCCTTTTGTCCATTTTAATGTTCACCTTGAATTCTACTCCACTTTTCTTTTAGCTAATTTTGGCTTGGGTATCATTTTAATCCCTGTATATTTTTTAAATTATTTATTTATTTATTTAATTGGTTGCACTGGGTCTTAGTTGCAGCAGGCGGGCTCCTTAGTTGTGGCTCGCTGGCTCCTTAGTTGCAGCTTGTTGGCTCTTTAACTGTGACAGGTGGGCTCCTTAGTTGCAGCTTGCCAGCTCCTTAGTTTCGGCACGTGAGCTCTTTAGTTGCAGTAGGTGGACTCCTTAATTGTGGCTTGTGGGCTTCTTGGTTGTGGCTCTCCGGCTGCTTAGTTGCACCATTGCAGGCTCCTTAGTTGTGGCATGTGAACTCTTAGTTGCAACATGCATGTGGGATCTAGTTCCCTGACCAGGGATCGAACCCAGGCCCCCTGCATTGGGAGCACAGAGTCTTAACCACTGCACTACTAGGGAAGTCCCAATCCCTATATTTAAAAGCATTATTTTTCATTTTAAGAATGTGTTTGAGGGGCTTCCCTGGTGGTGCAGTGGTTAAGAATCCGCCTGCCAATGCAGGGGACACAGCTTCGAGCCCTGGTCTGGGAAGATCCCACATGCTGCAAAGCAACTAAGCCCGTGCACCACAACTACTGAGCCTGTGCTTTAGAGCCTGTGAGCCACAACTGCTGAGCCCGTGTGCCACAATTACTGAAGCCCGCAGGCCTAGAGCCCATGCTCTGCAACAAGAGAAGCCACCACAATGAGAAGCCCGCACACCACAAGAAAGAGTAGCCCCTGCTCGCCGCAACTAGAGAAAGCCCATGCACAGCAACAAAGACCCAACATAGCCAAAAATAACTAAATAAAATAAATAAATTTATTTTAAAAAAAGTGTCTTTGAGACAGTCTCTTCAGCAAGTGGTGCTGGAAAAGCTGGACAGCTGCATGTAAATCAATGAAGTTAGAATAAACTCTCACACCATACATAAAAACAAACTCAAAATGGCTTCAAGACTTAAATATAAGACATGATACCATAAAACTCCTAGAAGATAACATAGGCAAAATATTCTCTGACATAAATTGTACCAATGTTTTCTTAGGTCAGTCTCCCAAGGCAATAGAAATAAAAGCAACAATAAACAAATTGGACCTAATCAAACTTTCAAACTTACAAGCTTCTGTACAACAAAGGAAACCATAAATAAAATGAAAAGACCACCTACAGACTGAAAGAAAATATTTGCAAATGATGAAATTGACAAGGGCTTAATTTCCACAATATACAAACAGATCATACAATTCAATAGCAAAAAAACAACCCAATCAAAAAATGGGCAGAAGACCTAAATAGACATTTCTCCTAAGAAGACATACAGATGGCCAATAGGCACGTGAAAAGATGCTCATCATCGCTAAATATTAGAGAAATGCAAATCAAAACTGCAATGAGATACCACCTCACGCTAGTCAGAATGGCCATCATTTAAAAGTCTACAAATAATAAATGTTGGAGAGGATGTGGTGAAAAGGGAACCCTCTTGCACTGTTGGTGGGAATGTAAATTGGTGTGGCCATTATGGAAAACATTATGGAGGTTACTCAAAAAATTAAAAATAGAGTTGCCGTATGATCTAGCAATCCCACTCCTGGGTGTATACCCAGACAAAACTATAATTCTAAAAGGTACATGCACCCCTGTGTACATAGCAGCACTAGGTACAATAGCCAAGACATGGAAACAACCTAAATGTCCATTGAGAGATGAATAGATGAAGAAGATGTGGTACATATACAGAGTGGACTACTATTCAGCCAATAAAATAGAATGAAATAATGCCATTTGCAGCAACATGGATGGACCTAGATATTATCATACTAAGCAAAGTAAGTCAGAAAGAGACAAATACCTTATGATATCACTTATATGTGGAATCGAAAATATGACACAAATGAACATATCTATGAAACAGAAACAGACTCACAGACATAATGAACAGACTTGTGGTTGCCAAGGGGGAGGGGGGTTCCGAGAGGGAAGGATTGGGTGCTTGGGGTTAGTAGATGCACACTATTGTATATAAGATGGATAAACAACAAGGTCCAGGGAACTATATTCAATATCCTGTGATAAACCAAAATGGAAAAGAATATGAAAAAGTATATATAGATGTATAACTGAGTCACTTTGCTGTACAGCAGAAATTAACACAACATTGTAAATCAATTGTACTTCAATGAAATAAAAAAAAAAGAATGTCCTTTATAAACATCATGTCTGGAATTTATTTTATTTGTGTGTTTGCCCTGAGACTCTCTGTCTTTAACATGGTTATTTAACCAATTTTACATTTATTGTTATTCCTGATATGTAGGATGCATTCTTGCCATCTGATTTATTTCATGTTTTCTCTTAACCACAATTTCTCTTTTCTTTTCCAGCCTTTTGTTTTACTTATTTTTTTTTTTTACAATTTCCTTTGTTTCAGTTTTTAGTTCAATTAGTTTGATAACTGCGTATGCTACTTATGCTCTTCTGTTAGCTAGCTTTAAAATTTACCACACATTTAAACATATTTTTCTACCACTTCTAGAATCAATTAGTATTGCTCTTCTTACAATATTTTCTTAGCTATAATAAAATCGGAGAAACATTTTCATATCCATTTTTATTAATATTACATGTGCATGTTCATTGTTAAATCACCTTCTTAATTATTATTTTAATAGCTACTTAATATTATATTGAATTGTTATAATATGAAATATATATCATATCGGATTAAGGACACATCCTACTCTAGTATGACCTCATCTTAACTAATTACATTTGTAGTGACTATATGTATTTTTTAAAAATATATATATATAACATTTAAATAAGCAAACAGATATCTGTTCCCCTACTGTGTGTGATTTTGGTTCTTTAAATGATTGATTATGATATCCATTGCTGTGGTTGAATATATTTGTGCCGGTAGAGTTTCTAATTCAGCACATTAATTCTCTGGATTGAGTTTATGTGATGGCACAGTCTTCTCTTTATGAATATCAAAAGTTTTATCTCCATTGGATGACATTCTTTTTGGTATATAGTATAAAGGGATTGTAGAGACAACGTAGTGAGCTGGGTAAGGTGCTAAAGGAGAATGGTATAGATGAATGACTAGCCTACAGCAGAGAAGAGGGCCTCAGAGTGAGATCCAGGCAGCTAGATAGTGGAAAGTTCAGTTAGGATGTGCTTGGAAACATCAGGGGAATTAAATAGAAACAGAAGTGAATAGGAGAGGTTAAAAGGTAAAATGATGTCTTTTCTCCATTTATTTGCAGAGGGCAGGTAATAACAGTCACAAGGGAGTAAAAACTCATGAATTCAGAAAAGAGGTTGCAACGACTGTCATCCCAGGTAATAAATGAGTGTCTGGAGCCTGGATAAACTCAAAGATTGGGATGAATTCCTCACTATGTAAGTTACAAGAGGACATTGTAACTGATTCTATGCATAAGATTATGGACTGGAATAAGTTAATAATAGTTCAGAAGGCTACTGCATAGTACCTACATGCTTGCTTACTTTAAATGCTTATTTCAATTTATATAATTTTTAAAAGTTCAGTTATTGAAAGATGAGTTGTATAAAAGTATACTTTTGTACATTTCAGATAAACTACAACTTTGAAGAATGAACGTGTTATATGTTGACATGTGTCCCCGCCCCCCCCAAAAAAAAGATATGTTGAATCCCTAACTCGCAGTACCTCAGAATGTGATCTTATTTGGAAATGGGGTCACTGCGGACGTAATTAGTTAAGATGAGGTCATACTAGATTAGGATGGGTCCTTAATCTGATATGACTGGTATCCTTGTAAGAAGAGAAGAGACACAGGCACAGACACATGGGTAGAGATGCTATGTGACAGTGGAGGCAGAGATTGAAGTGCTGCAGCTGAAAGTCAGGGATCACCAAGGATTGACAGTGACTACCAGAAGCAAGGAAGAGGCAGGAAAGAGTTCTGTCCAGTCTCAGAGGAAGCCCGTCTCTGCTGACACCTTGATTTTGGACTTCTAGTCTCCAGAATGGTGGGGAAATAAGTTTCTGTTATACAGCAGCCAGTAGGTAATCAACACAGAACCTATTAATTTTACCAGAGGGCTGTGACTGAAGCATCCTAGCTACAACAGGCCAGCCTATCCTAAGTGAAACAGGAAATAGTCTTTTCAGTGTGGAGATGCTAATGTGACTACCAAGTCAAAGGTATGATGAGTCCTGAAGGAATATCAAGCTGGAAAGAAACTGCTACCTCTGCACTAGCAGATTCTTATCTACCCACTTCCTTGCCCAGCTTACAAATGAGGGTGGCAAAGAAAGTTGGATCGAATAGAATTGAATATCCATTATGTGTGGCATATTCTAGGAACTCTGGAGCATAAAGATATAATGCTTATTATATAATGCTTATTATATTGAACCATATGAAATTGCTATTTTTTGGGTAAAAGATTAGTTAAATAGTGACAATTTCATATGGTTCAACCTAATAGGTTACACTGGAATTTAGAAGGTGATGTTATACAGATTTCTAACAATAAAAGGGACCACATAATAAACATCAAATGAGAATTATTGCATCTTAAAAGATGGGAAAGATTCAGGAAGACCCTGGAAAGTGATGGGTATTTGGGGGTGGGTAGTGAAGGGACCAGTTTCACCGGAGATGTAAGTCCACATGCAGGAGTCAGGAGGGAAAGTTCTAGAAAAGTATCTTGGGCGTATGTCAACGAAGATCTTCAATGCTAGACTAAGGAGTTCCCGTTTATTTTTATGAAATTAGCGAATAAATTGTCAAAGATTGTCTGGAAAAGAAGATTGGAAGTGACAGCTTAGGAAATTAATTCAGCATATGTTTATTTAACAAATATTTGTTGAGACCAATTTGTTGTGCAGGCAGATTGGAGACTTATAGGACTGAAGACCTGGGAACCAAGTAAGAGATTATTAATTGCTGACTTTGTTGTTACTACAGTGTAACTATGGTGTTATATGTACTTGAACTGGAGTGGTAGGGGTGGAAAGGAAAAATTAAGGTGGCTTGGAGAACACCTGAGAGAGCTTGGTGATATATTGTGCAAGAAGGAGGTGGGGTCAAAGGAGATGACATCAGAGTTTTGCATTTGAGTGAATTTAAGAATGGCCTTGGGCTTCCCTGGTGGCTCAGTGGTTAAGAATCCGCCTATCAATGCAGGGGACACGGGGTTCGGTCCCTGGTCGGGGAAGATCCCACATGCCGCGGAGCAACTAAGCCCGTGCACCACAACTACTGAGCCTGTGCTCTAGAGCCCATGTGCCACAACTACTGAAGCCCACGTGCCTAGAGCCCGTGCTCCGCAACAAGAGAAGCCACCGCAATGAGAATCCCGCGCACCGCAACAAAGGGTAGCCCCCGCTCGCCACAACTAGAGAAAGCCCACGCGCAGCAACGAAGACCCAACACAGGCAAAAATAAAATAAATAAATGTATAAAAAAAAAAAAAAGAATGGCCTTAATAACAAAAATGGAGAAAGCAAGAGAGGAGGCTGGTTCTGGGATTGAGGTGCTGGTTTTTTAAAAAACCTTAAATTTAAAGTAATAGTAAGATATCTTAGTAGAACTTTCCAGCATAGGACAGAGAATGAGGTTAACTCAGAGTTGCCAAGAGGGAGGTTATGGTTGAGGGTATGAACGTGGACCAGATCTCTGAGGGAGAAATCATATTAGAGAAAAGTAGAAGATTGGATCTTGCAGGATGACAGTGATTAAATTTAAATTATGCATATTATTCCCAATTTTATAGCTTTTAATTATAACCCCTCTCTGACATTGTCCTTCCAGACTGAAAAATCTTACTCATTTCTATCCTTGATCAAATAGTAGCTCTACTTCACAGCATTCTTGAAGTTCAGGGACCAATATAATCATTACATATTTTTCTCTTATCACCAGATGATTTTGTAAAAGGGCAGACTGCTATTTGTGGTTTGCTTTTTAAGCACCTTTATGTTTTGGAAATTTAGTCCCCTGAAGGAGGGAGTATGCCTTATTTAACTCTAGCTCCAGCATTCAGCATTTAGAATTCACTACAGAGTAGGTAGTTAATACATGTTTCTCATACAAATGAATTTCGGAGATACTATTAAAAAACATGTAAAGTTACTTAGAATGTTTCATAGAACAGTACAGTAAGTAGTTCATTCAAACTTCTAAAATACTGGGTTTACATCTTGTTGAACTATGGCTTTTATCAAGTGAAATCCAGAGGGTTAAAAGCACAAGTTTGGTTTAAAAAATGTATCTCTATATTTAGAAACTAGCCATTGTACAATATCAGCCTTCCTATCTATTAAACTATAATAGCTAAAATCATGCGTCAAAATTCCACCTCAGTCTCTAAAATCCAGAGTATTAGGTTTGCTATGAAGTTTCCTTCAGCTTACATATTTTTTCTTTCTTTAAACAGAGTTAAAGAGATCATTTTTTCCCCTGGCACTTAAACTATGAGAGAGACAAGGACAAATTGGGTCTTATTACAACCTTGCAGACTGCCCTGCTCCAGGCTGCAGCAGGAAGCATCAGGTAGCCTGATTGAATTCATTTCTTCCATGTACCAGCTGGCGTCACATTCCAGATCTTGAAATTCCCAAGGTTCATTTATCTTCACAGTTTCTTACTTGACAATGAAAAGAGGACTACCAAGCTGATTCCGCATTTAACGTCCCATAATGCCAATCTTGGTGCATTGTTTTAGGAATTATATAGCTAAAAGAGCTTATACAGTATTTGACAAAAGGACCATTCTCCACTTGTTTGTGAAGCTAGTTAACCACAAGAGTTAGAGCAGTGCTATTTCCTTTTCTAATTTAAATATATTTGGATCGAGTTACAGAGAATTGGAATGACAACTCAGGACAGAGGTATCAGCTGTTAATTAAAAATTAGTGGGAGAGTCCGTTCTCTATGTCTGTGTCTTTATTCCTGTCCTGCCCCTAGGTTCTTCAGAACCTTTTTTTTCTTTTTCTTTTAGATTCCATATATATGTGTTAGCACACAGTATTTGTTTTTCTCTTACTGACTTACTTCACTCTGTGTCCAACTAGAGAGGTGGGATAGGGAGGGTGGGAGGGAGACGCAAGAGGGAGGAGATGTGGGGATATATGTATATGTATAGCTGATTCGCTTTGTTATACAGCAGAAACTAACACACCATTGTAAAGCAATTATACTCCAATAAAGACATTAAAAAAAAAATTAGTGGGAGAAAGTGAAATTTGCCTTTTTTCATTATCACATGTAAGGAATAGTGGCAAAATGACATTATTAAATAAGCTTCCTTCAAGTATTTTCCTTATTGTAAATCCGTATTTTAGATGAAAGTTTATTTTTGGTGTTTGTAATTAAATTTGTGTCTATACTTGTAGCATTGTTAGTTTTCATCTCTGGATGAAATATATACTATTAAAAAAAGCACATCATGGCTGGTAGATCCGAACTGTTTTGATCGATCATCATCTTAATTATGTTTCATTTTGACTTAATGTCATTTGCCATTGTCTCTATTTCTGTGTGCTGACAACCCTTAGCTGAGAATGGAGAGACTGGCATTAGGGCTACAGTTGCATCAGCAACTAGCTAATGTAGGGAAGGACATAGGAGGGCTTTGGCCAACGTACTTTCTAAGGTGTCTTTCTGCACTCAGGTCTTATACCTTGTGGTGGAAGTATCTATATGGGCCCCTTATGGAGAATGAAGAGAGACAAGAAGAGAAGTGAAGCAAAGGGACAAAGGGAAGGAGGCAGAGCTCCCTTTCCAGGATTGCCCTGTCGTCCCACCCATTTTTATTCAAGCTGTGATGAATGAATGTTGGGTGAGTTCTGTAGACTTCAAGACTTCAAAGTCTTCAAGTTCTGTAGACTTCATGATTTTATATTTCTAACATATTATCTCCTGTTAGTTCAAGAAAGCAGTTGTGTCCATATATATGTAGGCAGCCCTTGAAGAATCTGTAGGAACAATCATTCAGATGTTTATCGTGACAGTCTTTGACTGTAGAAATTAAGTTTTCACATTCAAACTTTCCTTTGCTATTCATTGTGAAGTAGGACAATTGCTGTTAGGATGAAGAAGGAAGAACGTTTTTTTCCTCTGCCTTCTTCACATCACTGTACTTAAGGTATGTTCTCTTGGGGTGCCAAGCCCACCACAGATATTTAGGATGCAGCAGATGATAATGTTTAATTCATCAGTATGGATCCCAAAGTGGTCACCAATTTTGGCAGCTAAAGGAGAAATCATTCCTTGGGTGGTAGAAGAGAATGGTAAGGTTTCCCCGAACAATAGTCATGGTCGAGGTTAGCAGTGGATGGTTAGTATGCTGGGGTGGCAGTAAACTTGAAGCGAATAGAGGTCAGTGTCGCACATCATGGGTCCATTGCACTTTAATTCATGGCAGTCAGTAACTCTGGGAACTGAAATGTCTTATTGATTCACCTTGGACCCAAAGTATGGAACTTGAGAGGTGCAACGTATATGGTGAGCTCTCCATTTTAGCGGTTGAGTCCTGCAAGTGCTAAGATCTGGGAAATGCTCGGGCGTCTCTCTAATGGTAGCTCAGCAAGTTTCTCTTTATAGCCCCAATATAGGTGGCGAGCCCTCATTTCAGTGGGCTCCTTCCTTCTCCTCACCTATGATAACTTTGATATTCATTAATAACTACCCTATCACCTGGTTCTCCTCAACAGATTATGAACATCGCAACAAGTGAAAACTAACAAACCCAAGTTAGGGGAGAATACTGGGTGGTAAACTAGATTTCCTCACTCACTAAGTGACTCACTTCTACGTACCAGCCTCATGGTACATAAAGTCCAAATTTGTGCTTTGGGGCAATTGCGAATTATTACATGTCATAGGTATTTGGCATTACTTAGGAAGAGTTGAAACTGTTGATTTAAAATCTGAGAATGGGGCTTCCCTGGTGGCACAGTGGTTGAGAGTCCGCCTGCCGGTGCAGGGGACGCGGGTTCGTGCCCCGGTCCGGGAAGATCCCACATGCCGCGGAGCGACTGGGCCCGTGAGCCATGGCCGCTGAGCCTGCGCTTCCGGAGCCTGTGCTCTGCAACGGGAGAGGCCACAACAGTGAGAGGCCCGCATACCGCGAAACAAAAACAAAAACAAAAACAATAAATAAATAAATAAAATCTGAGAATGGGGCTTCCCTGGTGGCACAGTGGTTAAGAATCTGCCTGCCAATGCAGGAGACACAGGTCCGAGCCCTGGTCCGGGAAGATCCCACATGCTGCAGAGCAACTAAGCCCTTGCGCCACACTCTCTGCAACTAGAGGAAGCCCGCGCGCAGCAACGAAGACCCAATGCAGCCAAAAATAATAAATAAATAAAATAAATAAGTTTATAAAAAAAAAATCTGAGAATGCCAGAGGTTTACTAGGGTTTATACATCTTAGTGTGCCAAAAAGAGAAGAAAGGAGGTTTCTTTTTGTACTCATATCGGCACTGCAGATGCCAGGGTGTCATTTGGCTCATCCAGAAAACTAAAGATTTCTCACCTTCTGTTTGGGCAGTTTATTTAATTTTTTTACTTCACTGTATATGCCCTTGAGAGCTGTACATGTTTATGGCCTTTAATCTCCCGGTTTACCAGTGGGTCTGACTTCAGAACAAGATGAATCTGAGTTTGGTCTCCTGGGCCTGCCACTTCTTAGCTGTTTGACTTTGGGCAAGGTACTAGACCTTTCTAAGCCTCCTCAGTTTTCTCATCTCACAACGCCTTTCTGACAAGGGTTATATAAAGATTTAATGAAATAAAGCAACATGCACCGTAGAGCATGGTGCAAATGAGGCGCTCAACAAATAGTTTCCTTCTCCTTCCTCTTCATTTTATTAAGTAGGATTATCATTCGCCAATATCGTAGACGTCTTGGAAAGGATTCTAAAGATTGCTAAATATGTTGCTAAATATGGATGCCCTTCCCCAGAGTTCTGTTAAACAGGGCACAGTGTGTTTGTGTGTGTCCACAGTGAGGGTGTGAGTTTCTGGGCTTGTGATTGCATGTGTATGTGTGTAAACTCGAAATTCCTATGAAATGATAAATCAGTATAGGTCCTAGCCCACTTAGAGTGATCCATGAGTTGCCTCTAAATCCATCACCCCTGTTACCCCAATTCTAGAAGGGTACTGAAGTGAAGAATTGGGATCGATATCTGATATTTGGATAATCCAGGCAAGAAATAATTTTATTTTCCTTCTAAGCCAAGCTGTCAGGTAGCATCCTATTTATAAAGCATTCCTTCGCACCAGATATAAAGTGTAAAGCAGGAGCAAAGAAGGTATATTCCCTTTAAATTTACTGTAAATAGAAAGCTGTTATTGCAGCTCCACTGTTCCATCTATTGTAAAAATGGAGCCCAGAGAAGAAAACACATTTATGTCAATCATCAGGAAGCACGTTTTGAGGCGGAATTATCCAGATAATTGCCCTAATTTTTCATCCTGGCCTGTGATTATTTCCTTTTCTACTGCCTTACACAGTTTTGCCTTTTTCTTTGTCCTCATCATTTTGCACTTCCTGACATCCTATGTGTCAGCTGGCCACATTATTGACTTTTATTTTTATGGAGGTCACTTCTGTAGGAGCATCTTTTCAGTTGCTGATTGCCCTTAGCGGAGAGGAATTTGAATAAAAATGTCTGACCGACGCTGTTGAGATGGGGGAAGGGTTCGCTAGTGGAGAGGTGAATCATAATGTGAAAGCTGTATAACTCAGTTCCCCAAACACCCACTCCAATTTTGGCTCTTTGACAATGCTGTCTCTTTGAGAAAGAAGAACAGTTTGATCTGAATTCTTATTAGGTTCTGAGCCACCAAATTAGAATCTAATAAGCTCATTTGGAAGGATTTTGAATTAGCTTAAAACAGACCCACGCTGAGCTCATAGAGGAGACCCTCCTACTCTTTCCAGGCAAACCTGTAGTTTGTAGACTTAATTTTCAAAGTCTCTCCTTTGTCTCTTTTCTCATCTTGTACTTGTGCTCTTTTCTCCTTTAGCATGGACCACCTCTAGCTATATCTTACACTTCTAGGGAGAACCGTAACATCTTATTTGTAAGATTCTTTAAGAAAATCATAAATTTGGAGGGAAAAAAGACACCTTGGCTTCTGGAATCTTCCCGTTTGGCATTCTCCAGTAGCACTGGTTATCTTTAAATGAGGACTATTTGGACATACATAAAAATACTCCCCCAATACTAAAATATATCATTACCTTGCTTGTAGATGTACAGAAATGTAAAATCGTTTAGGAAAATACGAGCCTGGGTTGGGTAGGAGGGGAAGAAATAGTGTTGCAGTCAGCCCGTTGGACCTCTGAGGAAATCAAGGAAGTTAAAAAGGGAGAAGAATAGGCATGGTTATTAGGTGGAGAAGACAGCTTGCTGAGGTGGGTTGGGGTCTACTCTAGGTAGCCCAGTCAGTATGCTTCTACGGATGTCATTTAGTACCTGTGCAAATTTACCTGTGGGATAGATTCCTAGGAATGCAGCTGCATGGTCAAAGCGTATGTGCGTTCTTAATTTCTCCATAGTTATTGCTGAGTTGCTCCCTATAAAGGTTGGATCAATTTACATTTCCATGAGCAATGTATTCCTAGAACTTAGACACCTTTTCTTTTCCCCTTTTCTTTTAGCATCCCCTGTTATGGACAAGAAATACGATGCCAGTCCAATTCTCATTTCTTGGTAACTTACTTGGTTTACCTCTCAGAAAGCTGTTACTGTTGTTCAGAAATTCTACCAGTACCTGTCTATGTTGGTGTCCTTCAGTTATTACTGCAGGGCACTTGGTGGATTTCACAACCTGAAGAGTCATCTTTGCTCAGGTCAGCGAACATTTTCTCTTATTTCTTGGATTATTCTCTCAACTCCATTCTCTCTGTTCTCTCTCCCTGGAACCCCTGTTAATAGTGTAATGGAACCACTGAATCTACCCGCTAAGCCTTTTAGTTTTTCTCATACTCTTCAGCTTTAGTTTTCTGCATGGTACTAAGAGAGAATCCCTTGATTTTGTTTGTTTGTTTTTTTGCGGTACGCAGGCCTCTCACTGTTGCGGCCTCTCCCGTTGCGGAGCACAGGCTCCGGACGCGCAGGCTCAGCGGCCATGGCTCACGGGCCCAGCGGCTCCGCGGCATGTGGGATCTTCCCGGACCGGGGCACGAACCCGTGTCCCCTGCATCGGCAGGCGGACTCCCAGCCACTCCGCCACCAGGGAAGCCCAAGAATCCCTTGATTTTATTTTCCTGCGTTTTTATTATGACCTCAGCCCATCCCATGAGCTTTTTAAAAGTGGCCATGATATTTAAAAATTTCAAGTTCTCGGGGCTTCCCTGGTGGCACAGTGGTTGAGAGTCTGCCTGCTGATGCAGGGGACACGGGTTCGTACCCCGGTCCGGGAGGATCCCACATGCCGCGGAGCGGCTGAGCCTTCGCGTCTGGAGCCTGTGCTGCGCAACGGGAGAGGCCGCAACAGTGAGAGGCCTGCGTACAGGAAAAAAAAAAAAAAATTTTTTTTCAAGTTCTCGGTTGCTTCTTGTTGGAAGAGGGCGTGGGGAGGATGTGATCGCTGGTTGACTCAGGCTATCCGAAGCTCCTCCCCTCCTCCCCTCCTCCTCTCCTCCCCTGTCCTTGTAATATACGTTCCACCCTCTGCTCTTGTAGCCTGAGCCATTTCAGGGACACATCCTTGAGAGAGTCAGGTGTGTTGAGACCATCTGGGCTGAATATGTGACTGAACCCTGTTAAGGCCTCTGTATAAACTTTTAAGATTCTGACGGGCCGGAGTGGAGATTGAGTCATCTTGCGGCGCCCAGACAAGCCTCCTGGGTAATTCCCTTGCTGCTTAAACCTGCCACCTACCAATCTGGAGTGGCTGTTTCTTTCTTATGTCTCTCCTTGCCCTCCCTGTACCAGGGCTGGTTTCAGATTTCACCCAGGGGACTCCTCTTTTAGAGAAGCCTGTTATTTCTAAATGGATATAAATCTCGCTGAAAAACTTACATTTTTTTCTTTTTTCTGTACTGACTGACACTGTTTCTTGTGAAGTTAATTTTTCTGGTTGTTGAGTTTGGTAGTTTTCCTTCATTTTGTTGATTTTCCTCTAATACATGAGGGTTCTTGGTGTTCTGTCCATATTTACACATGTTGCTCTAGATTGATCAGTATTGGTTAGTTCAAGCATAGTTCCTGCATCCTAGGAGAGAATCCCTGTTTCCTTGGCAATGAGTAAATGTTTTGATGATAGGGCTTCTGAATCCAGCACTTAGTGGGGGAGGCAGAGCCTATATGGCTGCGTGCCGTTTCATTTAGGGTGTGTGGGTAGCTCGTTTCTTGGGTGCAGGGGCTTCCCTTCCCTCATAATGGCCTTACATGACTCAAGGCACTGACCTCCTTCTCCCACCACGAGGGACATTCTGAGGGTACTTGTCAGAACTGCAGTATTACGTGTAGAGTTGTTGTGAATGCTTTTGAGTCTGTAGCAAATGCCACAGCCATGGTTCTGTGGTTAGGGGATCAGTCCAGCTCATTTCTATTCCTTTAATCACCTGTTTACTTACTGTCTTTCCTTTTCCTACCCCCCATGGCTCTGGTTTTGGGATTATTTCAGGCTTCTGAGAAAATTCACGTTTTCCTGCATTTTGTCTTGACAGGTTTACAAATTCTTCAGCATTGTTGAGATTTTCTGTCAATTTGACTTGCTTTATGTCTTTCAGGATTTCCTCACTGCTCTGGTCCTCTGATGATACCTTTCTCAGCTTTCTAGGACTAATAAAGATTTATTTGCATTGTTCTCTTTCTCCTGTACTTTTAATAGGATTCCAAAACAGGTGTGTGTGTGTGTGTGTGTGTGTGTGTATTCTCTGTTACTAGTGAAATAATTTTGGTTTTCCAAATTTGTAGCTATTTTAAGAGAAATCTAATATTTTTCCTAGCTTTAATGAGATATAATTGACAAATAAAAATTATATATATTTAAGGTTACAACATGATGTTTTGCTGTATGTATACACTGTGAAATGATCACCACAGTCAAGCTAATTAATATATCCATCAACTCATATAGTTACCGTTTTCTTGTGTGTGTTAAGAACACTTAAGATCTATTCTCTTAGCAAATTTCAAGTATGCAATACAATATTATTAACTATAGTCACTATACTGTACATTAGACCTCTAGAGTTTATTCATCCCGCATAACTGAAAGTTTGTACCCTTTGACCAACATCTCCCCATTTCCCAGTCCCCCACCCACCAGCCCCTGGCAACCACCATTCTACTTTCTGCTTTTATGAGTTCAACATTTTAGATCCCACATATGAGTGAGATCATGCAGTACTTGTCTTTCTGTCTGGCTTATTTCACTTAGCATAATGTCTTCTAGGTTCATCTGTGTTGTTGCAAATGGCATTATTTCCTTCTTTTTTAAGAATGAATAATATTCCATGTATACACCACATTTTCTTTATCCATTCATCTGTCCATGGACACGAGTTGTTTCCATATCTTGGCTATTGTGAATGATGCTGCAGTGAACATGGGAGTGTAGCTGTCTCTTTGAGATAGAGATAAATCTAGTGTTTTAAAGGCCAGCCTGCCTCTCTTTGTAATTTATGAGGTAATATTTAAAATTCTTTTTTAGGTTACCCCTCAACATAAATTGAAGTCACTAATTGTGAAATTGATAATTATACAGAGAAGTGGCAGTGTCAGAATTTTACCAAGATTTCTCATTTTCACTTTCCATAATATAATTTTCATCACTTAGATTCTCATTTCACACTTGAAATGCCAAAAGTGGGGGAATATTGTCTCCCGTAGTTTTTAAACATGATTTATGGAAAAAACACCTACTTATTTGCTCTTCATTACTTTAACTTTCTTTAAGAACGTGTTATTTATCACCTACTACAATTTAGACTGAGGAACAAAACAAGCTCGTGGACCCTCTGACTCATGTTGTTTTGTGTTAATATATTGGTCCCAGATTAGATTGCAGCTTTATTAAGAATCCCTATGCTCCTTTGAAGAATTGCCTCACTTTCTTTTTTTTAAAGCAGGCAAAGCCTTTTAAATCTATAAAAGATGCTAAAATTATGATTGATTCTTATGCTTTTAAAATCTCCAATCTTTTTTCTCATTTTGAACTGGAAAAACATATTGACTTTTGGGGGTTAGAGATGTAGGAACATTCATATTTATTTAGCTGGAGAGAGAAGATTATGAATGTGAAATTTCAGAGCCATATTTTAGTCAACGGGTAATGGAATTGTAGAGCCGAAAGGCATCTCCAGATAGCTTTGTGGTGATGTGTGAAGAGCAGAGAACCAAAGTCAGAAAAGCTGAGGTCGTGTTCCTGCTTTCCACTTCCTCACTGTGTGACCCAACTCAACTGACATAAATTCTTTAAACATAAATTTCCTCATGTGTGAAAGCAAGATAATCCCTGCCCTGTTAATTGTATTGCTTTATTGTCAGGACCAAATGATACAGTCTACAAAAAGTCTATTGGGAACTGTAAGCTCCTGTTCAAATGTATGATGATTTTTTTATGAAGTAGAAAACAAACCCCTGTTCATGAAGGGATTTGCCTAAATTTACCAGCTGATTAGTGGTAGAGCCAGGTCTCCTAAATCAGTCTATAGTCTTTCCACTGGAGTATAACTTTTAAAACTTGCTCATCTGCTTATCTAGATACTCAGAGAACTTACCCAAACTCTAAAGTTATGCCACTCTCCATAAAGACGTGAACTTCTGAATCTTACTAATGTCTTTTCCTGGATAAGAGGAAGCAGTCGGTTTATTTTGATGGACCTTGTTCTGTCTGTAGTGGCAGGATAATCACCTAAAGCTGGTTCTGTTTCTTTTTTTTTTTTAAACTAGTTATGTTGTGATAAAAATCTCCAATTTATACGTAGAGCAGTATTTCCCTGCCTTAAGTCAGCTTCTTATCATGATTTTACAGCACGCTTCTTCTATGGATCTTTTAAAAAATATATTAACTTGGGGCAATTCCCCAGTGGTCCAGGGGTTAAGACTCCCCACTTTCATTGCTGAGGGCAGGGGTTCGGTCTCTGGTCGGGAAACTAATATCCCACGAGCTGTGCGGTGCAGCCAAAAAAAGAAAAAAATTAATCTGGAGCAAAGCACTGCAGAAATGGCTTTTATTTTTTATTCTTATTTAGTAAACTATATAGAATTCCCCACTCACATTGTACTTTGCCAAACGACTGTGAAATTCTTGATTGTTTTGTTTCCTTTTATAGCTGCTTTTACAAAGTAGCAAAAACAGCTGGAGGATGACTTTCCACCTCAGTCTAAGGTTAGCTGGAACAAAATGGTCCCAGTTCTCTTCCAGAGTTCTCAAGATAATTAAAGGGAAGCTGAGTGCCTCATGTTTAATAGAATCATTTAGGTTCATTAAATAAAAGGGTCCAGGATAAGGAACTGAATATGCAGATTCAAGATACAATTAATTGAAGCTTACAATATTGTTCACTTAAGCAGATGTGGGAAAACGAGCAGTAAGTCATTCCAATAGAAAAAAGTGAAGATTCATGTCCAGCTAAGGAGAAGAAATGGAGAAAAAAATATGAAAAATTGACAGTCTTTTCATATAATATTTTTAGGACAAGAATGATGCAAATTAGGAAGTTTGGAAGCTGTTAAAACAATAAGATCTGCTTTCAAATTTGTAGAAAGAGCAACTTTTTTTTTTGGCTGAAACATGTATTTTCCCATGGATTTATTTTCATTATTAAGGTGAGGACTTGGCATGCAGATGGTTTCGATATCTCTCATTATCAGGAGGAAAGACTGAATTTTTAAAATAAACTTTAATTTTAGAATAGTTTTAGATATCAGAAAAATTGTTATGATAGTACAAAGGGTTCTCATATATTCCACATCAGTTTCCCGTTTTGTAACATCTTACGTTTGTGTGGTACATTGTTCACAATGGATGAGCCAGTATTCATATATTAGTATTAAGTGAAGTCCATTCTTTATTCAGATTTCCTTAGGTTTTTTTTTTCTTTTATCTAATATCCTTTTCTGTTCTTTTATTTAATATCCTTTTCTGTACCACATTATGTGTTGTTGTCGCGTCTCCTCTACCACATTACATTTTGTTGTCAAGGAAAAACAGACTTTCCTTGTTTTTGATGACCTTGACAGTTTTGAGGAATACTGGTCGGGTGTTTTGTAGCATGTCCCTTAATTGGGATATGTCTGATGTTTTTCTTACGGATAGACTAAGGTTATGGATTCTTGGGAAGAAGAACACAGAGGTAAAGTACCATTTTCGTTTCTTCATTGTAAAGTTGCTCCTTCTACCCCTTTCCATACTGTGTTCTTTGGAAGGAAGTCACTATGTGCAGTCCACACTTACGGAGTGAGGGGGCTATGTTCTACTTTGGTGGGAATAGGACTGAGTTGACGCCCTGCATTCAATTTGTGCTTTTCCTGGAATTTCTTTTCTGTTCTTTCCGGAGGAGAAGGGCCGAAAAAGGACCATTCCAGGGCGCGGCGCTGGGCTTGCCACATTTGGGAGCGCCGCCTGAAGTTGGGCGCACAGCCTCCCGCCGCCCTGCCGTTGGGCTGGTGGAGGCCGCAGCACTGCTAGGGTTGCATCAGTCCTCCTGTTTGCACTATTTCTTTTTGCGACCATGGCCCCGCCTTAAGTATTTCCAATTGAGAAACAAAACCTCAGGAAACCGAAACTTAACCAGCCGCTCTCGCTTCTGTAATTACGCTTGCTGACCCCCCCCCCCCGCAACCGTCCAACCAATCAGACGGCGACTAGTGTCTCTGTTTAAAAGTCAACCAATCGGCGACTAGTGTCTTTGTTTAAAAGTCAACCAATCGGCAACTAGTGTCTCTGTTTAAAAGTCAACCAATCGGCGACTAGTGTCTTTGTTTAAAAGTCAACCAATCGGCAACTATGTTTGTACCGGTCTATAAAAGAGCTGTACTAAACTCCGTCAGGACCTCTTAGCGTCACCGGCAACGAGTGCGCGGAGGTCCAGGTTCGAACCTGCAATAAATGACCCTTGCCGTTTGGCTTTGACTCTCGACTCTGGTGGTCTTGTGGAGGGGCCTCGCGACCTTGGGCATTTCAGGAGTAGGGAGGAAAGACTTAATTTTAACTATAATAAAAAATCATTATTGTTGGCAAACATTCTAATCTTAAAGTTATCAATATCGTAAGTGCATTTGGCAGGCTCCTTTGACCGGTAAACTTAAGAGATGCGTATTTTGCAGCTAACATTTTTTTTTTCTCTTTTTGCAGTACGCAGGCCTCTCACTGCTGTGGCCTCTTCTGTTGCGGAGCACAGGCTCTGGACGCGCAAGCTCAGTGGCCATGGCTCACGGGCCCAGCCGCTCCGCGGCATGTGGGATCCTCCCTGACCGGGGCACAAACCCGTGTCCCCTGCATCGGCAGGCCGGACTCTCAACCACTGCGCCACCAGGGAAGCCCTGCAGCTAACATCTTGGTAGGCAAAATGAGTGGCCGTATTTCTTAGAGGCAGAGCCTCCTTTAGGCAGTTTTCTTTGTCTTTGGGAGATGGCCAGAATTACAGGCTCTGCAAATTCAATTTACCACTGCTACCCCTTCTCTGAGATATTTCAGGGCCTACCCACTCTTGAGTCACACCTGAGCAAACATCCAAATCACCTCGAGGGCTTGTTAAAATACTGATTTCAGGGCTCCACCCTCAAAGTTTCTGACTCAGTTAAGTCTGGGGTGGGGCCATAGGATTTACATTTTTAACAAGTTCTCAAGTGATGCTTATGCTGGCAGGCAGCGCTTTGAGAACCACCACTGTAGCACTCACCAGAGCCACATTACCTTAGCCCTGTGCTGAGCCACTGCCTCAGAATTCCAGTTTATTGTTAGGCCTTTATCTCTCACTGAGGGCTGCTGCAAGAAACAACTTTTGATATCTGTCTGCTTAAGACTTTTCTGTAAAGCTGATTTTATGGTCCCTGCTATTGGACATAGTTTCGTCTACATAATGCCCCATTTGAATTCGTCCACCATGAAAACCCTGTCTTCACTAAGAAACTGACGTAGGATCTGTTCTGGGAGAAAGAGTGGTATGGTATGTTGCTTTGGGCTCTGGAAGGCTTATATCTCAATTAACACAACTGTATTGACTCCTCTTGTTCCTTTGTTTCTTTATTCCTTCCTATGATGGTGCCTGCTCCATTTTGTTAAATAATTTTTGTATTTGTACTATTATATAAACAACGTATAATTCTTTTTGGAAATTAATAATATAATACTGACTGGCATATATTAAATGCTTACTCATTTAACCTTTGCATCCACCCTAAGATTTAAAAAAATTTTTTTAAATTGAAGTATAGTTGATTTACAATGTTGTGTTAGTTTCTGGTGTACAGCGAAGTGATTCATATATATATATATATATAGACACACACATACATATATGTGTGTGTGTGTATGTATGTATTCTTTTTCATTCCACCCTAAGGTTTAGATTCATTATTTTTCCCATTTTACAGATGAGAAAATGAAGAGTCAGGTGACTCATCTTCCTAAAGGTCCCCCAACTATGAAGTGGTAGACTGGGGACTGAAACCCACATCTCTTACTCTCAGCTGGTGCTTCTCAGTTCTCCTGAACTTAGGAACAAGAGGCCGCCGTGGTTTAGAACAGAGAACGCAGGTGGCCATTTGCTGCTTATATCACTGGAACCTGGTGCTTCTTCCAGACTTGGCTTCTTCATTCCTACAATGGCGGATAATAATGCTCTCCTCACGGAGCGGGGTTGAAGAAAATCGTGGATATAAAGTACTTTTAGAATGCCATGTTCATGGTAAGTACTCAACAGATATGTTCTTTCAAACCAATTGCCCACATGAAATTATTATTTCATTTAATTGTGTAACTAATAGCACCTGAGTTAGGCATTCTGTTTGTAAAGGAATAAATTAAGAATGAATGAAGAAAATATTGCTAACTTTACTCATATTGGCACTGAAGTTTTTATCTATACTTAAAATTCTCTTTTTTAAAGTTTTCTATTATATACAGATTTAAAAATAAAAAGTTTAAGAGGCCAATATGGCAACTTAGAAAAACCATGCAACTTAAATATAGGATTGTTATTCTGTCTTTGAATAAAGTAATTCCAATGCTTGAGGAACCTAAATTGAGCCTGTTCCTAAGAAGCACAGGTCAGAGAACTGAGTATAGTACATCAGGCTGTGAAATCTTTGATTTGCTACCAATTTTTTTTTTTTTTTTTACGGTACGTGGGCCTCTCACTGTTGTGCCCTCTCCCGTTGCGGAGCACAGGCTCCGGACGCGCAGGCTCAGCGGCCATGGCTCACGGGCCTAGCCGCTCCGCGGCATGTGGGATCTTCCCGGACCGGGACACGAACCCATGTCCCCTACATCAGCAGGCGGACTCTCAACCACTGCGCCACCAGGGAAGCCCTGCTACCAACTTTTGTAGTCATATAGTCAAACCCTCAATTATCTGCTTTGTGGTTTCGTGTAAAATTTTTCCCACGGAATTCTTTTTATTTTTTTTTAAAGTTATTTTATTTATTTATTTTTGGCTGCATTGGGTATTCGCTGCTGCGCGCGGGCTTTCTCTAGTTGCAGCAAGTGGGGGCTACTCTTTGTTGTGGTGCGCCGGCTTCTCATTGCTGTGGCTTCTCTTGTTGTGGAGCACAGGTTCTAGGTGTGTGGGCTTCAGTAGTTGTGGCATGCGGGCTCAGTAGTTGTGGCTCACGGGCTTAGTTGCTCTGTGGCAAGTGGGATCTTCCCGGACCAGGGCTCAAACTCGTGTCCCCTGCATTGGCAGGTGGATTCTTAACCACTGCGCCACCAGGGAAGTCCCCCCATGGAATTCCTTGTCTTTACCTTTAATGTTTTGGTGTTTTTTTTTTTAAAACACAAACCGAATAGCAAATATATTAAATTTCATTACCTAGTAAGTCCATTCTTATTCATTATCTTGTCCGAGCCACACAACAACCCTTCCATTTCCTTCTGTTGATTTGTATTTTGCCCCTTCTTTATCTGGTTGTTACTTTGCTTATGTTCCAGCTTGACTTTTTTTCTTTGGAGCAGTGTTCTGTTTCTAAAATCACATTAGTTTTGAGATGTGAGGATTTTTGCTCTCACTGGTTTTTGACATCAGCCTGAGCATATGAATTGATTTTAGGAGAAACCAAGCAGAGGCTGGAGTGGAAAATGCAGGGCCCAATGCCTCTGAATCAGGTCTCTCCAGCATGGGATAAATTCCCCTTTACAAAATGTTTTGGAAGCTAATGTCTAGGAAATAAGATCTTATAATAATAAGGCAGTGATAATTTACTATTTATAATAATTCATAGGTGAAAAAATGCAGTCTGAAGTCAAATATAATTTATAAAAGGCCTCTATTCCCAGACTGTCTACACGTCCACGCTCTTCTGTTCGTACAAGCAATCCAGAATTGACTAATGATGTACAGTGTTCCTCTCTTTATAAATCGGACATTTGCATTCATCATTCCTTACCATTC
The DNA here is from genome assembly GCF_003676395.1 of Aethalodelphis obliquidens. Classification (NCBI taxonomy): domain Eukaryota; kingdom Metazoa; phylum Chordata; class Mammalia; order Artiodactyla; family Delphinidae; genus Aethalodelphis; species Aethalodelphis obliquidens. The sequence goes on along the minus strand of NW_020838051.1, from coordinate 801,737 downwards.
ATTCTTGATTGGGAGAGCTGGCTCATTTCATTGCTAAAAATTCCCAGAGATGAAAATGCTGTCTCTTTTTTGCTTAGGCTCTTATCTGAAAACATTTTCTTGAAGTTTTGACAGCTGCAGACAAAGTAGCGAGCAGTACAGTAGGAAGAGCATAAGCTTTGGAGGCAGATAACGAGCTTTGAAACCCTGAGCAAGTTACTCACGCTCTCTGTGTCCACTTCCATATATGTAAACACACACACACATAATAGTACATACTTGTCAAGGCTGTGGTAAGGGTTGAATGAAATAACACATACACAGAGCCTGGGATGGTGTCAGGGATATATGAGGTGCTCAAAAATGTTCATTTCCAAAAAAAAAAATGTTCATTTCCATTCCTTGGTTTTAATGTGTATTAAATGCCATTGGTTCTATGTGAATATGCCTCAAAGAAGGATGCCTTGCAGCCTTTTCTACCTGAAGGAAATGGGAGAACACAAATAAGTGCTCTTATAAGAATCAAAACATCTCACCCCTTCCCATCATTCATAAATGACAAATGTTGTTAAATGATAAACTGATAGGTACGTTTCCTTTCACAGAAATTATACTATCTAGGGGATTTCTAACAGCCTGAAGTCTAGTCGACACTCTATGACTAATATTTAAGATAAATAATAGACAACAAAATTAATAGCTGGCATTTTAAGTGCTGCTACTTGTCACCAAATACCATAGCTCCTTAAACCACTAGCTGCCACCTCGTGTGATTGGTAGAACAGTACTGTACTATGCCCGGTATTGTTGAAACGTTCTGTAACACTCAGACAATTCTCTGGCCTGTTTTTGGTGCTCCATTTAACGTTTTGCCAAATCTGAATTACTGGGGTTTGAACTATTCAAATGCTACCTCATGCTAGCTTTCAGATTGATCCTAATTGCATTAATGGATAGTAATTTCCCCATCTAAAAATTGGGGGGAGTAATTTAGTCTTGGTAAGACTTCTGAAGCCACCAAGGTGCCACCACCTGAAGACTTAGTGCACTACAGTGACATAAAAAATGCACACTAGAACTCTGAATTTTTAAAAGAGGTTTACTTATAAACCGTATCTTTTGTGACAACAGTTTTCTGAAGCTGTTGGGAAGTAATACTCCCATGGATAGATGGAAGATGTGAGAAATCAGGAAGAAAGCTTATGTTGAGTATGGAATTTTCCTAGATAGCCTATAGAGCCCACTCTCCTCTGTCATTTCTCCAGTGTTACCGCCTACTAAATCAACATATTCTGGAAGGCTCCTAAGGGTTAAACAGTCTGTCAGGCATTGTGTGTGTTTAGGGGAAAAGGATAGATAAGACAGGAAAGACAGTGTCCTTGCTCTTGTATGACTTTGCGTTTTAATTTGAGACATAGCTTGTACCTCCCAAATAATAATTCACTGAGAGTGTTAGCAAAGTGAAAGTGTAGTTATTCTCATAAGTGGTTGGAGAGTATGAGAGATGATACAAGCTGTTTATAGCTTGTATACAGATACAGAGAAAACATATTTTAAAAGTACATGACTTTTTTTTTTTTTTTTTTTTTTTTTTTAAAGCATGGATCATTCTTTTTTTTTTTTTAATTTTATTTATTTATTTATTTATGGCTGTGTTGGGTCTTCGTTTCTGTGCGAGGGCTTTCTCTAGTTGCGGCAAGTGGGGGCCACTCTTCATCGCGGTGCGCGGGCCTCTGACTATCGCGGCCTCTCCTGTTGCAGAGCACAGGCTCCAGACGCGCAGGCTCAGTAATCGTGGCTCACGGACCTAGTTGCTCCGCGGCATGTGGGATCTTCCCAGAGCAGGGCTCGAACCCGTGTCCCCTGTATTGGCAGGTAGATTCTCAACCACTGCGCCACCAGGGAAGCCCTAAAAGTACATGACTTTTGACGGAGCGTTGCCGTTGCTAGGAATTTGTTGTGTGGATATATTTGCACACATATGCAGAAATTTACGTGAAAGGTTGTTCTTTGTAGTATTATTTGTAATACAAGCAGAAGCGACTGGAATGTTCATTAATGCGGGACCGGTTAAATGAATCATGGTCCAGCTTGGAAACAGAATACTAGATTGGAAAGAATAAGGTAGCACTGTAGGTACTGACATGAAAGATGTCAGACAGAAGTTTTTAAGTGAAAAGAAAAGGTTGAAGAAAAGATGTATATTATGGATATATATATATATATATGCATGCCATATACACTAATACAGAGAGAGAATTTATGGAAGGATAAGCTATAAAATTTTACTGCTATATTTTAGCAATATTATCTCAATAAAGTAGGATTATAGGGACAGAGAGGGGTGGGACCTTTTATCCTTATTTTAGACCCTTTACTGTTGTTTACATAAGTGTATGATTTTTGTGATTCTAAAAATATCAAAACAAGTGAATATGTTCTAAGAGAAAGTAATGAAATAATCAGAAGCAGATGGCATCAACGAAGAAATATTCTTATTAATGATGATTTAATAGAAATATGCAGAGTGTTTACTATGCCAAAAGCCAAACATTGAACATACATTATCTCCTTTAATTTCTCATACCTGCACACTGATTTAAAACTAGGGAACTAAGGCATTGCAAAGTTGAGTAACTTGCACCAGATGAAACAACTCACACACAGCTAAGTGGCAGAACCTGGGTCCGACTCCAGTGTCTATGCTGTTAGCTGCTAAGCTGTGCTTCTGTTCTGTTCTACAGCTTTCTCCATTCCTGTGATACCTGTTCAGGCAACTAAGGCTCCTGGAACATGATAACCATAATCACATTATGGGGCTGGGAGAGCAGAAGGAAGGGCTATCTGACTTTCAGTGTTATTTTGGAGCAGAAAGGAAGGCTTAATTTCTGTAGGGTTTTCCCTCTGAAACCATCAGTTTTTAAATAAGGGGTGTGCAGGCCAGAACATTGATATTTTCAGCAATTTGTAGTAATTTCTCAGCTTTCCTAGGATTGGTCACTTTGCTACACATACATGCTTAGAACAGATCAAGAAGCAGCGTGGGTGGAGGCTGAGCATCAGACTAATCCTGAATAGGTGTGTATTCACCCCCGAGGCGCTTGTAGCTTCACACAGATAAGACGAGTTAAGGTGGGAAACTTGTTCTTTCGCTGCTGCTTCTTTTTTTTTTAAATTTTAATTTATTTTTGTTGGCGTTGGATCTTCGTTACTGCACGTGGGCTTTCTCTAGTTGTGGTGAGCGGAGTCTACTCTTTGTTGTGCTGCCCGGGCTTCTCATTGTGGTGGCTTCTCTTGTTGTGGAGCACAGGCTATAGGCATGTGGGCTTCAGTAGTTGCAGCACACGGGCTCAGTAGTTGTGGCACACAGGCTTAGTTGCTCCGCGGCATGTGGGATCCTCCCGGACCAGGGCTCGAACCCGTGTCCCCTGCATTGGCAGGTGGATTCTTAGCCACTGTGCCACCAGGGAAGGTTCTTTTGCTTCTAACTGACATTGTAACTGTAGTCTTGGATACTGCAGTGGGAAGATAGCGTCCCTCAGCTTCCAGCCACTTTTCATTGCAGAGTGCCCTCTGCTGAAGAAGCGGGGAGGCTGATGAATTTTGCACTTGAATAGCATAGTACGTTTTCCCTCGTTGTTTCTATTGTAGGGGAAGAAAAGTAATTTTCCCTCTACCCTTCTGTGTTCTTGGCTGGGATAAAAAGACAGATTAACAGGTGAAAAACAAACAGAAGTTTAATAACATGTATACTTCCTCGATACATGGGAGATACCCAGGGAAACTGAGTAACTCCCCAAAATGGCCTGAACCCCACCTTAAATAAACATCTCCAGCCAAAGACAAAAGGAGATACTGGGGGAGAGGGGAGCCAATTATGGGAGGTTTTCAGGCAAAGTACAGTAAACAAGGGTAAGTTTGTAATGCAGATTTAAATCCTTCCCTTCTCCTTTGATAAGAGTTTCCATTTTTATATATATATATATATATACACACACACACACACATGGAAATAACAGAACATGGTGAATGGAAGCAGACTTTGCTACCCCTATATATATATATATATATATATATATATGTATGTGTGTGTGTGTGTGTGTGTGTGTGTATATATATATATATATATATATGAGAGTAATTAGACTCACTCACCTGTTATTAGCACAAACTTATATTTGACTTTAAAGTACACCATACAGGACACTCTGCAAACACAAAACCAAAACCAAACTAAACACAACAACTATGAATGAAATCACCTTGCTTCTTATATATTTTTATCTTAAAACAGCATTTACACTTTTACTTGTCACGAATCAAAAGCCCATCGAAATGTCCACTTGCTGCGATGTTCCATGAGGTTCACAGATGCTTCTAGTTTCTTTTTTACATGCTTTTCCAAATTCTTTGCAAACCCTTCGATCTGCCTTTTTTCTCACCCTGGCTCTGAGACCTATGTCACTTTACTGTAGAAGTTTTACAAGTAAACCTACTTTGCAGATTTATAAAATCCTTTATAGAGTGAACGATACGTTGCATGTCTGGTTTCTCACCCCAAACTACTACACATTTCCTTTAGTCTTTTGCATAACCTTTGTGAATTATGCATGTAGATGCTGAATCTAAGCTGGTCTTAAAGTCAAGCCATGTTTTTAGCAAAATTTACCCAAATGCTTACAAACGTTACCATTAGTAGCAATTAAATAGAAATGGGACATTCTCCGTAGCCCTTCAACCTGGCCTAATGTGATAAAAAGGAAACATCTGAAGTAGATATTTATTAACATGATTGCCTTTCTTTGGGCGAGCATCTTTTATAAAGCTGATTAATGCTATACGCCACACCAAAATTTTCTAAAATGGATTAGAATACAGAATTATAAGACCGTGAATTGCAAGTTTTTCATATTTTATTTTTTACTTTATATTTTCATTAGTGTAGAACCTCATATAGTTAAAACACCACCAAGCACTCTCTATTTAAATCTCATGGCATGTCAGACATTCCAAGTAAAAGTTAGAACCCATTATCTGTTACCTCATTTGATGATAGGGAATTTTAATTTTGGAATGTCCTGGAGCTTTGGGAAAGTGGGGTTGCATAACTATAGGTGCAGCTTTCTCAAGGTTTCTTTTCCTGGGGTGCTGGTTAATTGCATTAATTATCTTCAACTTCCATTATATTACCAGTGAATTAAAGGCTTGAAACATCATTTATGGCTGGTTTTCTTCTTTCTAAGGGCCTTTTTGAGTTTACTGAACATTCATAGCTATTATAATAAGGGCAAACCCCATTATGTTCATGTTGCTTTTTGTTTCATTTTTTTTGATAGTTTCTTTTTTTTCCTTTTTTTTTTAAAATTTATTTTATTTTTGGCTGCACTGGGTCTTAGTTCCGTGGGACGTTCCTTGCGGAATGCGGGATCTTTCGTTGCATTGCACAGGCTTCTCTTTAGTTGTAGTGTGCAGGCTCTAGAGCCACTGGGCTCTGTAGTTGTGGCTCGAGTGCTCATTAGTTGCGATGCCACGGGCTTAGTTGCCTTGTGGCACGTGAGAATCTTAGTTCCCCGACCAGGGATCAAACCCACGTCCCCTGCATTGGAAGGCGGAATCTCAACCACTGGACCACCAGGGAAGTCCCCTCATTTTGTTTTGTTTTTACTTATATTTAAGTCTTAGTGCTAATATTGGAAATGTGCTGCTTGGCATGATTTTAAAACAATTTATTCACGAAAATATTTTTGTTGTTTTCTCTTCTCAACTCATAAATATATTTGCTTTAGTTTACAAATTTACTAAAAGTGTATTGTTTGGGGGAACGTGTCAAAATATCTTCAGATATCTTCCATTATATTCTTTGTTGCTTAGTTGTCTTTGTTTCTGCTTTATTATTAAGAGGTTTTCTTTTACTTTAAGAACTTGAGGGCTTCCCTGGTGGCGCAGTGGTTAAGAATCTGCCTGCCAATGCAAGGGACATGGGTTCAAGCCCTGGCCTGGGAAGATCCCACATGCCACGGAGCTACTAAGCCCATGTGCCACAACTACTGAACTTGAGCTCTAGAGCCCGCAAGCCACAACTACTGAGTCCATGTGCCACAACTACTGAAGCCTGCGTGCCTAGAGCCTGTGCTCTGCAACAAGAGAAGCCACGACAATGAGAAGCCTGCGCACCGCAATGAAGAGTAACCCCCACTCGCCACAACTAGAGAAAAGCCTGCTCACAGCAACGAAGACCCAACACAGCCAAAAATAAATAAATAAATTTATATTTAAAAAAAAGGAATTTGAAGTCTGTCCAAGCAGTGCATTAAATGATTCTGAATCATCATGATCCAGTGTTTTGTTTTCTTCTCCCAGAGATGGCCAGCCTGAAATGCATGATTGTTGTACATTTGCGACCTGCCTGTAACCCCCTCCTTACATCCCGACTAGGAGAGATCTCAAGCCTCTCTTGATCTAGGGTTAGGAAGTGAAGAAGTTGGTTGGTTAGTAAGGATGAGTAAGAGTTTTCTGGAAAGCTGGGTGCTTCTAATGTTTGTTTGGAAGTGTTGGGAAGGAAAAGTTTCCCTTTACCCTTTGAGGTTCTGGCTGGTGTAAGAATTAATTTGACATGAGACAGATTAACAGGAGAAAATCAAACAAAAGTTTAATAACATGTATACATGTTATTAAAACAGGAGAACTGAGTAACTCCCCCAGATGGCTGAAGCCCTCACCTTAAATACCATCTTCAGCTAAAGGCAAAAGAGGATGATGTTGGGGTTAGTGGTTTGGAATTTCAAAGGGGAGGAAGAAGCATGGACATGGAAAAGCAAATGTTTGGTAAACAAATGCTTGCTAGGCCCAGCAGAGACAATGGGACACAGAGTGGACTCTGATTTTTAGGTGCTGCCTAGTTCCCCCGCCACATGTAGCACATATTCTTTGCAGATAGCTCTGGTGATAGCTCTATTCCAGGAACAGGACCTCTATCTAAATTCTTTCACGCAGTAAGGGTGAGGTAGGAAGAAAAACTTCCTGAGTCTACTGTTTCTTAAAGATAATCAGCTTGAACTAATCTTCATGCCAGAGAGACACATTTTGGAGTGGCAAATTTTGCTCCCTTACAGTAGCGTGACATTTGATATCCCTGTATCTTTTTAGCTATGTATATACAGAACGTTAAATTCTTTCCGTACTCGGTACGTTGAACATCCCGGTTTTGTTAGCTTAGAACTTTACTGACAGAAAAAGAGCAAATGAAAAGTCTATTTATACAACCTGTATTGATTTTTAATTCAAGTTGAAAGCATTTTAAACATATATAAAACATAGCAGGGTTACTTCACGTGAAGGTCTGTGCATCGCACCATTTTGGTTTTGGGAAAATATTTTGGGAGAAGTGTCATTTGGATTTTGGCAAATATAACTGGGTCAGCAACTGGGCCGCCCAAGCTCTTCAGGTCTTCCCATTAGAAGAGTGTTAGCCTAAAATCAGCTTTTGCTGCTAACATCCCATGGTGGCAAGCGCCTTTCCCTTGAATTGTACTTATGCAGCAGATGGTGTTGAATATATGCATATATTTTTGTGATCAATGTCAAGTTGAAGTCTGAATTAGTACAGTAGAAAAGTGTGTAATGGCAACATAGCTGTAAAGTGTTAGAGTTGGGTGTTAGATTAATTCATTGCCATGTGTCCTTATTTTGCTAATCTACTTCTGTCGACACCACCCAAGCATTGTAAGTTCTTTTTCAAAATTCTCTCTGTGTGTGTGTGTGTGTGTGTGTGTGTGTGTGTGTGTGTGTGTGTGTGTGTGTGTGTGTGTGTGTGTGTGTGTGTGTATTCTAGCACAGAAAGTTCCAACAGTAGCTACAATATCTTTCCCTTTCCCTAGGAATGAAAACAAAATGGTTCTTCACATATTTCTATCGGCATATCTCATCTTTTCCTAGGTTTGATTTTATCCATAGTTTTCTGTAGCTAGTGAGAGGTTACATCACTGTGTTGGAAAGGTTATAAGGATTTTATGCTGGAACCATAAAAAACAAATCTGATAACTTTCGTATTGCTGTCTTTCTCATTTGAGCTCTCAATATTCAACAACAAAATGTTAAGTGCGAAGTTTTTGTAAATAATATTAGTTCTTTGAAAGGAAAAATTTCTGAAGAAATTTAATTAATACATGAAATAGTGGTCCTCAAAACACATTATGTGGGATCAGTTGATCAAATCTATATCATAAGCAAAAATGGTGGAATCTGCATATTGTGAAAGTAAGGTGTCATTTGCTTTGAAACGACTTAAGGGAATGATTTCTAAAAGAGTTTATATATTTACTCTAATTCATGATGAAATGAGGTTTTATTGCTTTTGGAAAAGGAGAATGATGAGTGGGCAGTTACTTATTTAGATGTGAAGGGGAGCAGAATTTGCCACCCCAAAATATGTCCTTTGGCATAAAGATTATTTTAGGCTGATTATTTTTTAAGAAACTGCAGACACAGGAAAAACTCTGAAAACCCAGTAGAAGTTACCCTTTTGTAAGAGACATTTACATTTATAAGGAAAATCTCCATTTATACTGGTTTCTCCCTCTCTATACCCCGAAAGAAGGATGACTCTAAACCTCTAGAAACTTATCACTGGACCTGGCAATGACTTAAATCTGCATAACAACCTCATCCTTGTTTACTGTGCTTTTCTGAGTGATAACTGGCTCCCCCTCCCTCAACAACTTCTTTTGTCTTTGGCTGGAGATGGTATTTAAGGGGTAACTAGGGCCATTTCAGAGGATTACTCCGTTTTCCTGGGTATCTCCCATGTATACAGGAGGTGTCCATGTAATTAAACTTCTGTTTGTCTCCTATTAATCTGCCTTTTATTCTGGGGTCGGGGGGGTGTCTGCCAAAAAACCTAGAAGGGTAGAGGAGAAAGTATTTCCCACTCCCAGAGTTGTTAAAATATACATAAAGTTATAATAACAAGACCAGAATGGGAAATAGCATTATTAAATGCATTTTATGTTTTTTAATCAATTATCAAGAGTTTGTTATTTATCATAGAGCTTATCAAAGAATTCTAAATACTGCAGTAACTAAAGCTGGTATTTTTATAGTAGGCAATAAGGTTATTTCATTACTTTTGCTAGGACCCTTGCTTTATAATCTTGAATGTTTAAATATTTTATTCTACGGGAATTCCCTGGCGATCCAGTGGTTAGGACTTGGCGCTTTCATCGCCGGGGCCCGGGTTGAATCCCTGGTTGTGATCTTGGGTGGCCTCGGCCTGCAGCAGCTTGAAGCACGGTTTTGGTCCTCGGCCAGTTATCGAGGTTGGGTTGCAGGGGTGAGATCACCGAATCCTAACCACTAGACCGGTGGTCAGTGACAAGGCCCTGGCCCTGCGGCTTTGCAGAAAAGAATTCCCACAAAGATGGAAAGTAGCGAAACAAGTAAAGTATTTATTAAGAGAAAAAAAGAGTACGTGTGGATAGACACACAGGCGGGCTCAGAGAGAGAATCGCACCCTCGTGGCAGTTTAAATCACTTATATGGGGCATTTCTTCCGTGCTTCCTTTGCCCAATCATTTTGATTTGCCTGGTTCAAAGTCCGTATTTGGTGTATCTCAGGATTTTCCCTTGTGTGTGCATGCCTTTCTTAGCCAAGATGGATTCTACTGAAGAGGCCTATGGGTAAGTGAGCATTAGTGGGCTTCACTCCCCTTTTGACCTCCAAGGAGCCTTTCTGGGCATGTGTAGTCGGGGAGGTCTCCTGATTTCAAGAATGCACAAGGGACGAACTCAGACCATTTGCCCCGGGGGCCCATCTGTCTCCTGCCTCAGTCGGGGAACTAAAATCCTGCAAGCCGCATGGCGTGGCCAAAAAAAAAATGATTCTCAAGGCGATTGTGTGTGTGTGTGCTCGCGCGCGCGCGTGCTTTGGGGGATTTCCTATCAGAAATAGAACCAGAAATGAAGTCCTCTTTTACTTGGACTTCAAGTATCCAGAAATATCAAACCACCACCCCTGGGAAGATATTACGTTACATATGCTTTCTCTGAGTCCAAACCGTAGCTTTTGAGGTGTAAGCCCATTGCTGGTTGATGTGCTCTCAGTCCTTTTTGTTTGCCATACTGTGACATTCTAGGACCACCTGATTTTATCAGTTTAACATTACATATCTTGTTGTATAGATGGCTAGATCTAACTTTACAGATCCTGGTTGACAGTATTTCAGTGTGACCCGATAACCCAGCTTTCTCGTTTTCTCCTTTGCAACTCTGACCCATGAGCACTTGCTTCTTGGCACACGTGAATGTTGTTAGGAGTGGGTCCTTCATGCCTGGAAGTTTCTTTGCATTCTTAGAATAAAAGATGCCCTCTAAGTACCAAGTTTTACATTATCGATTGCTTGCTGGAGTGAGCTTCGTGTGTCTCCTGTCCAACCTAATTTTCTCACTGAAATACTTTGCCATCTTGCCTGCTGAGACTTCCTTTTCACTACTTTGTGTTGGCTTCTCTCCTCTCTCTGCCCATGCTGTGATAAAATCACTATGGTTAAAGCTAAAGTCAACCCTTTTAAAAACCTAATTAAGTATTGTTTTTTTCCCTATCTATGATAAAATATCACTGACCGGAAACCTAAAGAGCATCAGAGGAAAGAGAAACATGAATAACTCCCCCCAAATGTAAGGATGCTCATCAGAAGGGGCAAAGCAACTCCTTGAATCATGCGGCCATGCTGGGGCACTTTCATGAGACTTATGTATAAAGTGATACTTCTGTAGCCACTGGTCAGAGCTGCAATTGGAATAGCTGTTGCTGCTAGTACTGCTGTTACTGTTGGCATCTAAATGCGAATCACTTTTTATCTCTTTGCCATAAACAGATACCATAACAAAAGTGGATTTATTCATAAATTCCACAGACTGAGAAAGACCTCAAGGCTGAAAGCAGGTCAGCCTTAGCTTCATAGGCTATAAGTGCTGAGCGTTTCAGAAAAAAAGCTTTTCCAGAAGTTTAGCCAATTTTGGTGAATTATGAAATCCTTGAACTCTTATTGTCGGGTCTATATTTTTTCAGGAGGCTGGAAAATCGCCAAGAAAATGACTAAGCCGACTTCTAATGCATTGCCGTATAGTTGCTAAAGTTCAAGTGGTAAACAAATAAAGGATAGAAATGTCATTCTGGTTTCCAGATATACCATAATTTCTTTATGAGATTCCTCTTATCAGGGAACTTCCACCCCTAGGATTCTTTGACATCTAATTTGTTGAACTGTTTATAAAACATAGAAATGTGAAGATGCATTGAATGTTGTTTACAAAATATTCATGGACCAAACTAGGAAAAACTCCACCGTGAACTTCTAACTATTGAATATAGTCTGATTTTGGTACATTATCAGGGGGCTTGCTTTGATGTTTCTATACCTAGGAAGAATTGAACATGAGACTACTCTTTGTGTGGTAGATTAGATTATTCAGCAAATAGTCATCCTTTTCCTTTCCATCTTCATGGGAAGATTGCATACCACTCTATCCCACTGATATTGGGCTTGGCCATGTGACTTGCTGTGGCCAATGGGATGCAGGTGAATGCAATGTGAGTAGACGCTTGAAATGTACCAGTGCATTTGCGCTTGCCCTATTGTGTCTGTGCCTCTGCTGTGAAATATACATGCTCCAGCTAGCTCTCTGGTCCAAGGAAGATGCTACTCACGTGAAACGGACTTGAACCCAACATGCAGCTTAGAATTAAGCCTGAGTCCAGTTTATAACCCAATTTTTTAATTTTAATTTTTTTTATTTACTTCTTTATCTTTGGTTGTGTTGGGTCTTTGTTGAGGCGTGCACGCTTTCTTTAGTTGTGGTGCACGGGCTTCTCATTGCGGTGGCTTCTCTTGTTGCAGAGCACAGGCTGTAGGGTGCACAGGCTTCAGTAGTTGTGACACACGGGCTCAGTAGTTGTGGCTTGCGGGCTGTAGAGCACAGGCTCAGTAGTTGTGGCACACAGGTTTAGTTGCTCCGTGGCATGTGGGATCTTCTCAGATCAGTGATCGAACCCATGGACCCTGAATTGGCAGGCGGATTCTTAACCACTGTGCCACCAGGGAAGTCCCCTGAGTCCCGTCTAGATCATCAGAATTCACAGCTGATCACACAAGTGTATGAGCAAAAAATGAATGCCTATTGTTATATCTCATGAGTTAGGAGTGATTTGTTATACAAGAAAAGCTAACGGAGACACTTGGCATTAGCAATTTTAACATTTACAATTTCAACCCTCCTCACACGTCCATGAAATAGAGAAACTTGAATTTTGCTACAGGATGAAATTGAGTTTTGAGCACTCATCTAGCAGGTGGGGCCAGTACTTCCTTTTCAGGGCAATTTTGTTTCCTCTTCATTGCATGCATATTTTATGGGGGGAAATAGTGTTCTAAGGTAGTATTTGAGAATTAAGCATTTGGTCTTAACTTCTATGAATATCTAAGGTTTACCATACATTTAAGTTTAGGGTGGAGAATCTGCAATTTACATTACTTAGCTGTATACACTCCATTTGGCATAGCAGATTAGAAGGTCTCATGGCCTAATTTTTCTTCATTAATGTAAATGATGAAGTGCACATGTGTAAAACAGGGAGTCACAGTGGAGAGCTTCAAAGACCTGGTCATGCAGTAGAGGAACCTAAAGTTCCTGAAGTAGGTGGATCTGAAGTTTAGAAGAATGAGACCAGAGCATCTTTGAGCTTTTTATTTTAGTTAATTTCTCCTCAAAAGGTAAACACCTTTTCTTGTTTCCCTTTGAGAAGGCACAGAGGTAATATTGCAGACACTATCGACGCAGATACCCATAGCAGAAATCACTTATTAACACACCTTTTATTAGCTTTCCTCTTTTTGCTGTCTCTTTTCTACTCCCTCACAGTGATTTCTGGGATCACTTCCTAAACAAACTAATTGTACCCAAATCCTTGTCCTAGGGTCTGCTTTTGGGGGGACCCAAAATTCTAATTTGCCCCCTAATCTTTTTTTTTTTCTGATTGATATAGGAATCCTATTGGATAGAGAAGAAAGTAGTCTTTGTTTTGTTACGGGAATTTATTGTTTAAAAAATAAGCTGGGGACTTCCCTGGTGGCACAGTGGTTAAGAATCCGCCTGCCAATGCAGGGGACACGGGTTTGAGCCCTGGTCCGGGAAGATCCCACATGCTGCAGAGCAACTAAGTCCGTGCTCCACAACTACTGAGCCTGCGTCAAGAGCCCGTGAGCCACAGCTACTGAGCCCGCGCACCTAGAGCCCATGCTCTGCAGCAAGAGAGGCCACTGCAGTGTGAAGACCACACACGGCAATGAAGAGTAGCCCCTGCTCGCCGCAACTGTAGAGAAAGACTGCACACAGCAATGAAGACCCAATGCAGCCAAAAAAAAAAACAATAGAAGAATCTCCTCCTAAATTTTAAGAAAGAATAGTCATATTATAAGATACTACAGAAATATCAGAAATAAGCAATCATTCATCAATTATTCAAGCAATGTTTATTGTTTACCACTTTGTTGAGTTTATATTCCCAGTACTCATTACATAATTAGGAAAAAGTTTTAGAATCAGTGAATGAAATGTTGAGGAGTGAAATTTTTTCCTCTACCCTTATTGGTTCTTTGGTCTAATAATCAAAGTGACCTTAGATTAACAGGAGAAAAACAAGTTTAATTACATATGTATGGGGGCCCCATAAGAACATGAGACCCAAGGGCCAGCTGGGCAGTTGAGGTTTATATGCCATTCTGAGCTAAGGAATGAGATGGGGGCCTGTGGCTTCAAAGGAGAAGAGGGTAATTCACAGGATGATAAGAAGCGTAGATGCTTGGTAATTAGATGTTTGCCCTGCCACACAGATAGGTCATTCAGATAAGAGTTATCTCTGTAATAGCTCTCTCTCTGAGCCAGGCCCTTATCTTAATTCTTTGAGGCAGTTGAGCGGGAGATAAAAGCTTTTCCTGAGTCTTTTGGGTCTTGACTGTGTTCAGCTCAAAATAATCCATATGCCAAGGGGTACATTTTGGTGAAGCTTGTTCTAAACCCCTTCAGAAATAATGGATGGAACATAGTCCATTCATTTCAGGAGCTCGTAGTGTAGTTATAGAGATAGGCATGTAAACGTGCCACAACAATGTGATACGTACGTGCAGTAACAGAGAAATTGATTAGGTGCTGTAGGAGCACAGGGAAGGTGTAACTAACTCAGTCTTCCCAAAGAAGATGATGGGTAAACCGGGTCTGAGAGGAGTTAGCTTAACAGGCTAGTGGATGCGGAAAGAAGTTCCAGATGGGGTGAATGGAACGGTCAAAGTCACAGAGTTGTAAGACCATGGCGCATTTGGAGATGGCAACATTTTTGGTATGTTTGAAGTATAGGGTTTATATGGCTTGGACCATTTGGGGGAGTTACTCCATTTTCCTGGATATCTCCCATTTATACAGGAGGTATGTATGTTATAAAACTTCTGTTTGTTTTTCTCCTATTACTCTGTCATTTATTCCAGGGGGTCTTAGCCAAGAACCTGAAAGGGTAGAGGGAAAATTATTCTTCCTCCCCCATAGTATATTTTATTTTCTTATTTTTAACATCTTTATTGGAGTATAATTGCTTTACAATGGTGTGTTAGTTTCTGCTGTACAGTAAAGTGAATCAGCTATATGTATACATATATCCCCATATCCCCTCCCGTTTGCATCTCCCTCCCACCCTCCCTATCCCACCCCTCTAGGCGGTCACACAGCACCCAGCTCATCTCCCTGTGCTATGCGGCTGCTTCCCAGTAGCTATTTTCCATTTGGTAGTGTATATCGGGGAGGGGGAAGGGTAAGCTGGGACAAAGTGAGAGAGTAGCATCGACATATATACACTTCCATAGTATATTTTAAGTGGAAAATTTCCCAGAGAAGTGAAGGTCTGGGGCATGGTCTTAGGAGATAGTAGCTGAAGGAGAATGAGGTTGGAAAAATTGTGGATCTTTGTGGCTGTAAGTTACATGAGACATCCTAAAGGGGGATGAAGTTGCCAACATGAGAGTGGGTCTTAGGTTTGAAAGGAGGACGGACTGTAAGTTCTCATTGAATATGAGGGAGCTGCTCGAGATGCACATGTGACTCTAGGGAGGAGATGCAGAAGGAAGTAGAGCCAGGCGATACAATCTTGCAAACTGAAATGTTTCTACAGGAGGATGAGCAGAGCAGTGGTTTTCAACAGCAATAGGAAGCCAGAAGAATCTACTGGATGTACAAAGACTACTATAACATGGCTCCTGTCCTCAAATAGCTTTCAGCAAAGTGAGGAGGCAGATGCATAACAAAATTTAATGTGATGAGGCAGCTGATTACAGAAATATACACGGGATGCTAGAATGGTATAAAGAAAAAGTATTCCTTCAGTATAATGCTTTAAAGAGTTTCCCGAAGGAAATCTGTAACAGGAATATGGTAAAATGACCTACTTCAACTTGAGAGGGTTTCAAGATAAATGGTGATATCTTGGGAGAACCAGATTTTAGCTGACTGATTAAAAAAACAGTAATGAAAAGAAAAAACTAATTTTGCGAGAGAGTGGGAGAATTTTTTATTTTTTGAAAATATAGCAATGGTGTGCTGGTAAATGTTTAAAAATTGGCTCATCATTTTGAAAAAGCCGTGATTTGTAGTGTTTGCTGATTTTCATAGTATAAATACTGTGATTTTGGCTGATTTCAGGCTACCAACATAACATTACTGAATATAGAGTTGGGAGGAGATGTGCCCAACTTGCCTAGCAGGCCCATATGAGCCAGCTTCAGTACACCATTGAATTAAAGCTCCAGAAATAAAAGTTTTGGAAGATTTTCAGGTGGAGAAAGAGTTGGTTGGGGGTGAGGAGATGGCGAGAGGTGAAACTAAGTAACATTAGGTGACACAGAGGGTCTCCTTTTGTGGCAGCTATCAAGGATGTCAGGGACAAGAGGTTTGGTTGGATCAACTGTCCTCGAGGTACCAGGCACGTGCAGCCTAAAACCTGCCTTTTCTCAGGATTGCTAATATAATGGTGAAATTTCATTTTGGGGTCTCTCAAGATTTTGCCTATTGTAAGTAGGAGATGATGTTTCAAAAGCATCAACAGTGATATGGAAGCTCTCAAGGAAATAAGAGCTGGATTTATTGACCATCAGCAGGCAACCTAGTATTACTGTACATGAATGTTGCAGGCTGTGGGGTCTGTTGAGGGCTGAAATTGAACCCAGAGCCATAGCCTTGCTCTAGTACAGCAGCGTTCGCCCAACCAGGAACCTTTGTAATTCGAAAAAGGCATCATATATGGAAGCTGCAACCTGAGTACACTCCCCTTTCCAAGAATATTTGCTCTTTTAAGGAGACATCTGGAGACAAGGAGGACAAGAAATGATTTAATGCTGATAGAAATTCAGGCATTGAGGCAAGATGGCAAATAAGATGTTTTTAGTGGGAGTGTCTTTCCATAGCCTCTTAAATGATATGTGATATTTTTTCAGGTGATTGACTCTGCTGATTGTCTCCCTGTGGCCCAGTAAAGGTAACCAACTGCAAACCCAAAGTGAGTCATCTTTTTTGTTTACTCACACAAGTAATTGTTAAGTTTTTCCAAATATGAGGGAAAAATGATCATAAAGATTTTCCCCAAATTTTTATAAGGTAGAAATCAGTATATGCAAGATCCATCCATTGCAATGTGGAAACCCAGATCTCACAGATTTCTGTTTGTTGCCATTTTAGAATCGGATGGTTCTCTCTTGTGGTGACTCTGCCGGTATCTCTTCAATTGATCTTTGCTGAGGGAGTTTAATCAACGTTGCCTTGCTGGATGCTTGACCCTTAGGGTGTGCCAAATTAAATTTGGTGTTGTCTTGGATGGATTATTGAATGTTGTTTTCCTATTTGCTTTGAGCTTTTTGTTTCTATAGCAATAAAGTGAAACTCAGTTACCTTGCAGCATCTGGGCTCCAAGACTTTAAAAGTGTGTAATGATAATTAGGGACTTTTAAAGTGTAGTTCAGTCTTTGAATAAAAGATTTGTCTCATTCACTAAATATGGTTTTAGGTTGAGTTCCAAGTAAGCTCTGTTTCTCCATAGTAAACACTCAGAAATGCTCGTTGCTCTAAATAGCAGTTGTTGACTAGTGGTCTGTTCAATGAGGCAGACCTGGAATGCATGGGGTCCAGGGGTCCAGGTGAATTAAAAAATAAGATAGTCTTTAAGGTGGCACAGTTAAGCTGTCAATTCACTTTATTTCAGTATTTGAAGAGAACAAATTGCTTAGTTATTTAATAAGATTAATAGCTTGGGTTCTAAGAGCCAGGAAACACATTTTCTGCTTATGCCAATAGAAGAAATCTTAATGTTAAATATTTAATATCTAAAATTGGACATTATGGAACAGTGCCAGTGTAAACCAGAGGCTTGAAGCCTTGAAGATGAATTTAGCAGGATTTATTTATAATTTTATTTTTTAGTTATTTCTGAGACATACATTTTAAAGTAATCATTATTTATAATTTTGATTAGAAAAAGTCTGCATTTACAATGACAACTTACATTATTATGGAAATGTCCAAAGTAGGTGGCCACTTATATATTTACATAGTACTGCTTATGGTGGTTGTAGTTTTAAAAGCAGTGTGAATATAAAATTATAAAAATAATGCGCTCAAAGTAGTTGCAGATATGAATCACTGTAATCCATTTAATTAATAGTGCCAAGAAAATGATGATAAATTTCCTGGTGATGGGTTTTGAAAGGTAAGATATTGGTGGATTGCAAGGAGGGTTGGAAGGCACAGTGAAAATGTTGGGCCTGAAACTTAGTTACTTGTGTATCTTTGGCTGGAAAATGTGTGCCTCTTATCAGAATCAGTTATACTTTTTGGTCAGTTACAGAGCTTCAAGGGAAATACACATGGAAGAATGAAACGCTTGCAAAGCAACAGATTTACCAAATCAACCCTCTTGATCTATGGAATGGCTTCTAAGGCAGCCGAATTACTCCCAAATCCAGCTGGATGGTTGAGAGGCCCAGTCATGTTGGTTATGTGGACTAGAATTTATATGATTTTGTGCTATAAGTGCTTTGTGGACAAATGAAAGACTTGTCCAGCTACTCATACATTCTCCTCAACTGCTCCGTTTTCCAGGTTTTGCAGAATTTTAAATGTAATATGCATTCTCTTTCCTTAAAAGTCTGATTTTTAAACGAGCCTCTTTTTATGTATCTCTTACTTGATAGCACTAGTCTTGGTTATGAAACAGCAGTATCTAAACCCAGGGAAAACACCTTCCTCGATGATCACCCCAAATCCAATCCCCACCCTAACAAAAACCTGGCCAACTCTAAGATGCTCTGAGAAAAAAAAAATTGTTTAGTCTTAAAGGAATTGGAAAACCAAGCTATACTTGTACCTGGATTCCATAGGTAACTCTCATTTGGTATATAGCTTGTGAATTGAAAATAAGTGCAGGAAGCTTTTTATTATATGAATACTCTCACAGAACCTTCTTAATTCGAGAACTACACTACTATTAAGACAGGGTGATATGACCCCATGAAACATTGGCTGGGGGTAAAATATGGATTTTTATGTGTATAATAAAACTTGTGTAGGTTGATGGGTGCTTTTCATTTCTAAGAAAGGCAGTTTCCTATTGGATGGGGAAAAGGGAACTTAAAGGAGCAGTAAATAATTGAGTGGAATAAAACCCCCGTCAGAAAAAAGCAAAACAAAACCCCATCAGCTTATGATAGTTCATCTGACTGTTGATCACTTTTTAACCTGTTGACAGGGAGGACATCTTCAACTCAAACCTCCTTCCCTGCTTAACCGAAAGGGGATAAATATACTAACTCCTAGGAAAATATGGCAAAGTAGGCATTTTAATTGCTGTTTTAGTTTCCTAGATATATGCAGTGTAGCCTTTTTTTTTTTCTTTTCCTAACCACATCTGTCCTAACAGCATTACATTTTAAAGTATAATGTCCCCTTTCAATCACTGTGACTGCTAACTTTATCATCTGTGAAAGTTTCCCAGAGGTTGGTCTCTTCAGAAGCAGAGACTTTTCTTAACTGGTCTATCAAGATTCCGGCCCCCCCCCCCCCCCCCCCGCCCATCAGGGGATTTGTCTAAAAACAGAGTTATTTTTACATTTTTTTTTCCTTAGACACTTTCTAAGCAGTGTGGATTTTGCCTTAGCACATTTCTTCCTTACCCTTGGGTGTTGTTAGAGTTTAGCCAGTAGAAATATGGAAGGCCCAGGAGGATTCCATGGCCTCAGGGTCATTGTAAACCACTTTTGCTATTTACATTATAAAATGAGGTGATTAAAAGCCAGTTGAGAGAAAAATGCTTCCCTGATTGTGTTGCAGGTCGCCATTACCTTGCAGAAAAAGAGCACAGCTGGGGTGAGCTTTGATGCCTTCAGGCCTGATTTTTTGATAGATTAGAAGGAATCTGTCTGAAAGTTTTATTGATAAATTTATTTTCTCCATGTGTAAGTAGCACAGTGGACAGCAGGTTTCTTCAGGTAGAGCAGCGGTGAAAAAAAAAGGACTCAAAGAGCATGTTGTAGAGAGAGTGGGGTAATTGTAAGTCAAAGGCAAGTATATTGATGTTACCATGGTACCCCTTTGGAAGTACTTAATGTCTGCAGTGTTCAATAGTGGACAGTTAGATGAGTAAGATTTAAGAGCTACTGTTTCCCTCCCTCTAGGCTTGGGAACACTCTCTATAGCTACTATAGAGCAATAAAATGAGATTTTAAAGTATCCCACATGCATTATGTATGTAACTTCTGTATTTTAACACGTAACCTTGAGCTTGGTTACTTCTTAGACCTACCTCATCCTCGTTCTTCCCCAAGTTGTCATTCAGTGTCACGATTCTTTCACTTTCATGCCCTTCATCAATAAATTAGAAATTCTTTTGAGCACAGGAACCAGGTTCTTTTCTGTTCCTACCACCTGACACACGCTTTGTACCTGTTAGGCATTCAACAGAGATTTTAAAAATAGCATATAATGTGAGAATGCATTTTACAGTGTTGGGGAATTATACAGGGGATAACCTTTTATATTTAGCAATACCTGTATTATATGAATGACTGAAAGTGTCACACTTGGTCATTAAATGTAGATCTTTGTTGTCTTCACAGTCCTGGCCTTTTGCTCTTCTCTTTCTATTTTTTTCTCCTGCACAGCTCATCATCTCCCACAACTTGAAGCAGTCATCTCTGTATTGATGACTCTAACCTAGAGTTTAAAGCTTGCCCTCTGGTCTGATTGTGAAACCGAGTGGGACCCTGGGGGGCCCTCCTGGGCACAAAAGCCTTTCAGTGTCCCTCATTTCTGGTTCGTAGGAAATAGACTGCAGCCTCTTAGACCTTCCCTGAGTTCCAAAGGGCAGATTCAAATAGTTGCTAATCAGGGAAGGGAGGGAATGCAGAAACAATAGTGCAAAAAAAAAAAAAAAAAGAAAGGAAAGAAAGAAACAAACAATAGTATAGCCTTGGGGCAGGATCCTGGTTCCTTCTCAAGTAATATACATAACAGTATATCTTTGAGGGCTTCCCTGGTGGCGCAGTGGTTAAGAATCTGCCTGCCAATGCAAGTGACACGCGTTCGGGTTCGAGCCGTGGTCCGGGAAGATCCCACATGCTGCGGAGCAGCTAAGCCCATGTGCCACAACTACTGAGCCTGAGCTCTAGAGCCCACAAACCACAACTACTGAGCCCACGTGCCACAACTACTGAAGCCTGTGCGCCTAGAGCCCATGCTCCGCAACAAGAGAAGCCACGACAATGAGAAGCCCGCGTACCGCAACAGATAGTAGCCCCAGATCGCCACAGCTAGAGAAAGCCTGCGCACAGCACCAAAGACCCAACACAGCCAAAAATAATATAAACAAACAAACAAATAAATAAATTTATTAAAAAAATATATATCTTTGAGTTCTTCTGCAGGAACTAAGGCCCCCAACCAGGTGGAGGATGGTAACTTCAGGCTGAACAGGAGATTCCTGGAGCACTGCCCTGTTACCTCACCACCAACCAATCAGAAGAAAGTCACACACCCTGCAGCCCTCACTCCAAATTTTGCCTATGAAAACTTCTCCCCGCAAACCATCCTGGAGGGAAGAGCCACGTGTCCTTGCTTGGCCCTGCAAAAAACCTTTCTCTGCTCCAAACTCTAGCGTTTTGGTTTGTTTGGCCTCCCTGTGCATCGGGCACACGAACTTTTGTTCGGTCAGTTTCTACTTATTTCTTGCTACCACCTCAAACTCAGTTGTGTCCAGAGCTCTTGCCAGAATAAACTTTCTCTTCGTAAATTCCCTGTTGGCCAGTACTTTTCCCATTCATCAGTTTGGAAATGGTTTTATTTTTGTTCCTCATTACTGCCTCTCTGGCTTAATTTTGCTACATTTTGTACACTTGTTATCTCTTGGATTAATTTCTTTTGTATTCTTCTTGTCAACCACTCATTCTAGACATGGCCTCAAACCATGCTTACTTTGCAGCATCCTGATTAGTCTTTTTGGCTCAACTCACTTTCTTCTTTAGATTAGGAGTTGACAGACCTTTTCTGCAAAGGTATCACAGACAGATTAGAAAGTTGCAAGTATGTTCTACCCTTGCTTGAGGGAGGGAAACAGGAGTTGGGCCACTTCCTCCTGACTCTACTACGCTGGGGAGGAAGGGGCACAGAGGCAAGTAAAAACGTCACAAAATTTCAGCTATGTTGATTAGGTATTTGGTTGGTTGCTGTAGATCTTTGACTCGTTCCTAGAACTCTTACAAAGTTATTTTAGCCAGTCTATAGTTATTTAAAAAATGTTTCCATGGAAGAATGAAGGCCAGGAGCTTCCTAGTCTGCCAACTCACTGATGTTACTCTCAGAATGTGTTTTGAAACAGGGGAAAACAAATATGAATAAAGAAACAGTTTCATTTGGCAAGTTTGTACCATTTAAGTTCAAAGGCTCAATGAGCTTGTTTTGTGAGATGTGCTAGTAATGTTTGTGGGCCTCTTTGCCTGGAATAGAAGCAAGGCCCAGAGACCCATTGGAATATATCTGGCAGCTAGATGGAATGGGTCTGAAGGAGACCATTTACAAGAAGGAACGAGATGATCTTTGGGAGATAACTCATTCAGGGCTCCAGATTATAAAAGCCACAAGGTGTTGGAAGTGGTATATATCCAGTGAGAAGTGGTGTGACCATGGTGACAGAGGAGGAGGCCAGGTACCTTCACATAGGCTCTATCACACATGGAGGCCTCAGCAGTCACCACTGAAGGGGGCAGGTTCAAGAGGTTAAAGAAATAGTGTCAAGTGTAAACTGATAGAACTTGTTCATTAGTGCTCATGAAACACTCCTTGATGACCCCTAGAAGTAAATGGTTTTGTGGTATGTGTGGAGGATACCTATATGGGGCTAGAAATCTTAGAGCGGTGGTGAGATCCAAAGAAATTTGGTTCTCTCATGTTAATGGGATCCTCCAGACTGAGGTGAAGTCTGAGGATACTGTGTGATAATAAAATTAATTAAAAAATAAAGATCCTATGAAAATATTTTTTTCAAACCATTTTCTATGGCGTGGTGTGGGTATAATCCCAGAGTCAGTATATACATTCTGTGACACATTGGATCATTTAGAGTTTCCTCAATAGCGTGGAGTTTCTGTGCGGCCTGTGCCTTGTTCCCATCTGCCATTAGCCATTCTTGGGCAGTAGTAATGCTTAACAATAGGAAGCATTTGGGGCTAGCATTCCATTTCATTTGCAGAGTGGAGATTACTGGGTCCTCTGAGTAGATGTTTATGAAGATTATTGATCTTAGTTCAGTGCTGCCAGGGAATTCAAGTAGGGGCTCACTTGAAATGGCTAAAGCCTGTATCACTTGTAGGGGATCAAAATGTAAACTAATTATATTCTGAAAGATGGTTCTGAAAAATGGAAGGTGGTAGAAAACTGCTTCGTAGAAAATGAATGTTTTGAGTCTTGAATGACAAATGTACAGTTTATAAAATCACCTATTTCTCGTAATATAGGCAAATATATTAAATTTAATTCCTACCAGGTGATAGAATCTTGACAAGTTTGCCAAGGAATACTCTGTAGATAAAATTTTAAAGGGGAAGGAAAAATATTTCTTCCTTTCACAACGCACACTTACTTTCTTGAATAGAGAAAAGATCAGGAAGATAGCTCTGAGTGCTAAAGAAATGCGTTGTCTAATGTTTGTTCCCTTAAAAACAAACTTGTTTTTTGTCCATTGGAAGAAATTTATTTATGTATAGTGTTAAAAATAAAGTCGTATTCAGAATTCATCCTCTTTGTGCCTCTCACCATTCTACTTTCTTTTTCTAAGTTTTCTTTTTCCTATAATGGAAATTTATATTCTCCTTTTTTCATATAACTTAGACATGAACCTAGATGCCTGGGAGTGATTTTTTTTTTTTTTTTAACATCGTTATTGGGGTATAATTGCTTTACAGTGGTGTGCTAGTTTCTGCTTTATAACAAAGTGAATCAGTTATACATATACATATGTTCCCATATGTCTTCCCTCTTGCGTCTCCCTCCCTCCTGGGAGTGATTTTTATCTCCTCTTTCCCTCTTTTGTCCCTATGTCACAGTAGGGGCTAAGTCCTGCCATTTATGCCTCCTACAATTTTCGTGATTCTGTTCTCCCGTCTGCAGCTTTATAGAGGCTATCAGGATTTCAAACCCTTCTAGTTAATCATATGGACTCATTTCTTCTCAATTGAGCTTCCACATTCCACTTTCATCACCTCCACCATCCAATCCATCTCTACCATCGGAATCATCATTCTCAAAATGTAACTCTGTCCTATCCATTTCCTGTTTAAAAGTATCTGTTTGCTTTCCATTCACTGCTTTCAGTTCAAGCTGTTGCCCTGTGGCAGATTAAAGATGGCCACGTATTCTTTAATACTCTTCCCCTTGAGAAATGGAGTCTTTGCTAATTCCCACTGAATATGGATGGGCTCTGCGACTGTTTTGACTAAAAAAAAAATAACAGTCGAAGTAATGCTATTACAGTTTCCAGGCCCAGGAGTTAAGAGATTGGCTGTGGGTACTTCCTGTTTCTTGGACCACTCCTTCTTGGGACACTCCCTCTTGTAGCCCAGCACCATCCCAGGAGAAGTACAAACCTGGTGGAGAGGCCGAGTGTGGTGCTGCAGTTGACAACTCCATCTGCACTCTCAGCATCCATCGCCAACCATGAGAGTGAGCTCTCATGAGCCTCCAGCCCAACTGATTGAGCTTTCAGATAGACTGCACCCCCCCGGCAACATTGACTACAAAAGTATAGACCTCAAAAAAGAACTACAGGCTAAGCTCGGTCAACCTAAAGAAATGGGAGAGATATTAGTGGAGTGTTGTTTTAAATTGCTGACTTTTTTTTTTTTTTTTTTTTTGGGCCATGTTGGGCCTTCGTTGATGCGTGTGGGCTTTCTCTAGTTGCGGCGAGCAGGGGCTACTCTTTGTTGCGGTGCACGGGCTTCTCATTGCGGTGGCTTCTCTTGTTGCGGAGCATGGGCTCTAGGCATGCAGGCTTCAGTAGTTGCAGCACTTGGGCTCAGTAGTTGTGGCTCACAGGCTCTAGAGCACAGACTCAGTAGTTGTGGTGCGCGGGCTTCAGTAGTTGTGGCACACGGGCTCTAGAGCACAGGCTCAGTAGTTGTGGTGCACAGCCTTAGTTGCTCCACGGCATGTGGGATCTTCCTGGACCAGAGCTCGAACCCGTGTCCCCTGCATTGGCAGGTAGATTCTTAACCACTGCGCCACCAGGGAAGCCCTACATTGCTGACTTTTGAAGTGGCTTATCTTATGCAGCAATAGATAACTGTAGGAGTTTGACTTAAAATGTGCTTTATGATGCTGTTTTGCTGTGCTCTTCTAAACTTACATCCCACAATCATCCTACAAGCATACTGTATTCCAGCAAGTCTATAAATACATGGTGAGCTCTTTTGCAACTCGATTGTTTGCACGTGCTGTGCCTTTCCCTGGAATACCTTTCTACTCCT
Organism: Aethalodelphis obliquidens; assembly: GCF_003676395.1. Taxonomy (NCBI): domain Eukaryota; kingdom Metazoa; phylum Chordata; class Mammalia; order Artiodactyla; family Delphinidae; genus Aethalodelphis; species Aethalodelphis obliquidens. Next base: position 776,661 of record NW_020838051.1, on the reverse strand, counting down.
TGCCCACCTAGAAAATTCTTATTCCCCTCACGCGTTACTTTGTGTCACCTTTTCTCTGGTGACACCTTCACCTCCCTCTGGGTTGAATTGGTTTCTCCTTCCACTGAACTCCCACCATAGCCTAGATAACAAATTTTATTACACTCTACCATAATTATTTGTGTCATTTTTTTCCCCCTTACTTCCTCCTGGAGGGTAGAGATCGTGTCTTATTAGGTCTCTATTCCTGATGCTTAGCAGAGCTAGGGCATAGAGTGGACGGTGCATCAGTTTCTGTGATTCTGTGTGTTTGTGTGTGTGTGAAGAGGTAAGGTATATTTGTGGGCCTGGGGCAGGAAAAATAGATTGTCTTTGGTTTTTCCTTTTTTTTTTTTTTTTTCATTTTCATGGTTCAGTGATTCAGTGATTTTGATGTCTGATGCCAGAAATTCCTCAGGGTAATTGTAACCAGTAGGCACTCAAATTAAGTTTCAGACAAGGTAAATATTAAACCAATTTGATTGTAAATTTAGAAGGTTTTTTGGGACCAGGAATATCAAAATTCAGTTATTTGTATGTTAATATTAGATGTGCTGTCAAACCAACTCAGTGATCTCTTGGTCTAATGATTAAATTTATGAAGCCACCTCTAATATATTAAATATCTTCACTTTCAGAATGTACCTATCCTAGTTATGATAGGGTAGGTAATGCTACAGTAATAACCACCACCCATGGCTTAATTCTTACTTACATAAAGTCTATTGCAGTTCTAGAGATTCTCCAGGGAAGCTTCCTTCCAAGCAGTAAGTGACTCAGAAATCCAGGTGGGTACCAACCGGTGATTTCACCTTCACGACACATGGCTCCACGTTTGCTGAAGACAGGCACAAGCGAAGAAGGGTGATGTGAGACTTTCTCATTGCCTCTGTGCGAAAGTGAGACATGTCTCTTCCACTCCCTTCCACTCAGTCCATTTGCCAGAATTAATCATGGTCTTGACTAATTGTGAGAGGGCCAGGTACACAGGGAGAAGAAAGGAGCCAGATTTGTTAAGAGCTAGTAATCTCGCCTCATCCTCAGAGTGTACTGAGAGGTTTACATTGTAATTGGTCTTTGATCTGTTAGTTTTGTAAGAACTTTGATCAGGTTGCAATTCTAGATAGACCAGAGTTCTTTTAAGATTTCCCAACCAAAATTCTGTGGTAGGTAGGAAATCAATTAAGAGCAACGGAAGAGATAGATTAAATTTCTGTACTGTGAAAGAGATGACTGACCAGTAAGAGTAGCTCAAAAATGGATGATATATGTATGTAGTTTCTTCTTTGCAGAGCCCTCAGCATGGATTATTTTCTATGACTGACTGTGTGATACACGAACTTGATATACAGCAGAGTATATCTTTTTCATCAAAATTTGATTTTGATATCAAACAGTTACACATGTTCAATGTGTCTTCAACTTTTTCTCTATTCCCACGTTTAAGTATGCAGTATGGTTTTTTTTTTTCCCTTTTAGTATCTCTGTTATGGTATTATGTAACTTTTGAAATCTGAGCATAAGACAAAGTGTTATTCAAAGTTTAGACCCATACAGTCTCAGTAGTTTGGGCTTGTGTCAGGTTTCCTAAATGCCGTATTTGCGTTTTCTCTCTAGTAACTGCAGGAAAGAGGGTCAAGGAGAGGAAGCAGTAAGTATGGGAACATCTGGGTCCCGTTGTGTAGCCGCAATCAGTGCCATCATTAATCTTTGAGACCCTCATTGCCATTTAGCAATAAACAGCGAGTTCATCCAGAGTAACACAGCAGTCAAAGTTAAGTGGCAGAGTTAACTGGAATCCAGCAGCCTCCCATGTCCCCAGGCTGCAGCCATTCCTCTGTGTTGAGCACAGAAGTGCTCCATGAACCTGGGTGTCTTTTTGACTAAGAAGCAGGGAGATAGGAAGATGTGATGGAAAAGAAGATGATGGATTTCAATTTTGGAGTTTTTTGTGTTTTCCTTTCAAGCTTCAGACTTCAGACACTGTGGCTTAAGGGACGAGGGATCCCCTGATGCTGCTGTTCCCTCTTTCCGGTTTTGTGAAGTTGGAGGCACCATATTCAGCAGCCTCCTACCCGGGGGAGGAGAGGAGGGAGGAGAGGGAAGGGTAGGGGGAGAATGAAGGGGTGAAGTCTCCCCAGTTTTCCCTTCATCCAATGCATATGTGATTTAACTCTCGGACTTCACCAGCTTGACTCATTTCTTATGGTGGCTGGTGTGCTCCTCGCCTGGGGTTTCTGTGAGGGCATGCTCCACACAGGGAAAGTAAAACTTGAGGTCTTTGCCCATCAGCTTGCCTTTACTTCCCACCCCGGCTTGTCTATTAGGAAAAGGGGCCATGCACATCCCATCTAGACCCCTTCCATATCTTATGAAGCTCTTAGGCTTAGGGGCGTTCATGATGTAGCCCTGCCAGCCCCCCGGGAGAGTAGATTCAGGGAAGTGACTTTGGGAATTCCAGGTATTCTGTATCCCAGGTCGGGGGAGGGAATGGGTTCCAAGTGGACCTGTCCCCTTGGACCTTCAGATTCCTCATACTGCACAGAGGATCATGGCCAGAGAAAGGCCAGAGCTGGTCCTTCTAAGGTGAGAACCCAGGGCAGGGATTCTGTTTGGCTGCTCTAAGGGCAGTACTGATGACAGTATTATGTTTTGAAACCCCTCAAATGGAAAGAGCAGGTGTTAATTAAACTCGGCAAAAACAAAGGTGGTAGGGGAAAATGGTTGAACTTGCTTCTGTTGATTTTAGATAAACTGCATTCCAAAGATAACTTAGGAAATTGTCTACCCATTGGGCCACTCCTTTACCTCAAATAATGAAATTTGTTGATATTCTGAAACTTCAAACGGCAAGGATTGACCTGTATTTTCTCACAATTTGGCGAAACTCCAGAATAATAGCCTTTACTCTGTTTTGCTGAGGATGGGGATTACGAATCAATCACCTAGAACGACAGGCTTCGGTAGGTGGGAGTAGGTTATTGATTCTGTCCTCTGAGTAACTCTTCAAAAGGGTGACATGTTGCAGCCCTATAATTTTTTTCCCTCTTATTAAGACAAAAGCTGAATCAGGAGCGGAGGAATGTAAATGTCTGTCAGATCTTTAGCTTTCGCTGGGAGAGACCCTAAGTTGAAGGCATTTTAGAGACTTCTTCCTTAATGACTGTAATTAGTGTTGCATGTGCTGTGGCCCATGAGGGATACACAGAATGACCCTGAGTTGAGGTTGTTGGCTTTTCTGAGATGCTCCTTAAATGTGAAAACATTACAGTACATCAGTGATATAATGCTTTTTACTCCCCTTACACTGCTAATGAAACAATCGCCATCCCCCTTCACTCATTTCTGTCATTTAGCCATTCATTTTAATATGATGAAATAACATCTTTTCTTCTTGTCTGTGGTACGTACTTTTTTTTCTCATACTGTATTTCAAAATGACTCCTTTAGCATTGTGCATAAAATCATAGAATATTAGAGTTGGGAAGAACTTTGGATCTTACCTCACTTGACCCCCTGACTAGTACAGTTCTTATCAATAGTAGTGCTAAGAGATGGGTACTTACCTTCTCTCCTTGCATACTGCCTTGGATGGACCTTCCTGACCCCAAAGGCAGTTGACTCAGGAAGCAAATCAGAATGTTTCTTTTTTCTGGGTTTTGTCTGAGAATTCAGGGCAGTGGGGGTGATGCATACCCACACATTCTGAAGAGAGGGGCACATCTATGCAGGACTTGCTAAGAGATGGTCAATCCAGTCTTCCCCGTTCCCCACCTCCAGTAGGCTGGAGGATGCAGAATAGAGTGAGGGAGAGGAGAGAGCGGCACAGATACAGAACTACAGGGAACGTGCGGAGGGTTTCCGTTCAGTCTTCAGTTGACTACTGATCCAGTATACTTGTGAGGGAATTACTGGAAGCCATGGAAGGAGTCACTGGAAAAGATGAAAGAGAACAACCTTCAGCGCTCACACAGGGACAGGAATAGTTACTATTCCCACCATCTAGAGTGGAAAACCTCATAATTCATAGGACATTGGGTAGAGTACTCAGAAGTGGAGAAAAATTAACCCTAGAGTAAAAGGTGCTCTGATCCCCAGGCATAAAGCTTAAAAGCAAGTGTGATTAGAAAACAGAGAATCATAGAAAAAGAGGAATAAATGAATCCAAACATAAGCAGAAGAAACAAATAAGGATCAGAGTAGAAATCAGTGACAGAAAACAAAATGAAAGTAGAGAAAATCAATGAAACCAAAAGGTAATTTTTTGAGAAGATCAATGAAATTGATAAACCTCTAGCCAGACTCATGAGGAAAAAAGGAGAGAAGACACTAATCACAAGGAACCACTACAGATTCTACAGATATCAAAGGATAAAGAATTTTGTGAAAAATTATAGCAACAAATTTGATGACTTAAGAATCTACACATATTCAAAGGCTCTACTCTCCCCACATACAATCACTAAGTCTTAAAGATTCTGGCCCCTAAATATTTCTAAAATATGTTGATGTCTCTCCGTCTTCCCGCATGATATTCTAGCTTAGGGCATCATCTTAGCTCGTTGTACGAAACTCTTAGCTGAACCCGCTGACTCTCCCTGCCCCTCTCTATTTGTTCCTCTATATAATAGCCAAGATGATTTGTGAAATGTGGAAACCTGATGATATCACCCCTCCCACTCCTGTGTAAATGGTTTTCCATTACCCTCAGGAGAAGTCTGAGCTTCTTAGCCCGATTCAGCTCTTCCAGTTGTTTCTTCCTCGCTCTCCACTTTCTATGCTTAACAACCAGATGTGCTTTCTCTTGCCTCTGAGCACATGCCTTTCCCTTGTGCCTTTAACTCATTTTTTTCCCATATAAATTTGGCCAGCTTTTACCCTCTTTCAGGTCTCAGCTTAATAAAAGTATATTCTTTCAGAAAGTTTTTTCGGATTTCTCATATTGGAAATGAATGTTCCTTATACACTGTCCAAGCTCGCTACATGCCTCCAGCCCAGCCCTCATCACACTGTGTAACCACTGCCCACTGCCTGTTTACTTTTCTGTTTACTTTTCTGTAACCTTCAATGGCCTGAAAGCTCTTCAAGATGGGAAATAATGATTTCGTTCCTTGTATTGACTCCTCCGTATGCCAGAGGCCCATGGGAGTCTGTTTGTAAATAATTGTTAGAGTGATTAATTAAATGTTACTCTATTCAGATCTCAAATTCAGTGGCACTTCATTTTTGACACAGATTATTTTAAGCAGGGTACAAACAATTTCTTGATTCCAGCTTCTAATTGTCTGCTGATACTGTTCCATATTAAAAATATGATTTTCTCCCTTTAAAATTACCCTGATTTTATATGTATTAATATTATCAAGCTATTATCCAAAAGTGAATACTGACACAGTAATTCAATTGTAGACTTTTGTGACTATTCATAAACCATGAGATGGAAGTAGCGAGCTTTCAATTGGATTATAGCATTTTATTCAGTCTAAGAGTATATAATTGATTGAGCAGGATATTATACTTTATGAAATTGCTTTTGCTTTTAGCATTTTCCCAAGTTCTTTTCCTTTGGCTTTGTCCTTTTGACCAAAGCCCCTTCCAGAATCAGATACTAAGTAACACACGTTCCAGGAGAGAACCCTTTGCTATCACTTATACACTAATTCTTGGATCACCTGTCTTCTACTTTAAAAATCTGAGGTGACATTTTAACCAAAAACAACCTTTCTCTGCTAATCAGAACCTCCTTGGCAGTTTCTGTCTCTCATTTCTATCAATATTTTCCTTCTCCTTTCTTCTAATCACTTTTTTCCTAATTATTTTTTTCTAAGTCGTTTTGTTTACTTCTGAATTTTTTTTAATAAATTTATTTTATTTATTTAATTTTGGCTGCATTGGGTCTTTGTTGCTGTGCACGGGCTTTCTCTTGTTGCGGAGAGCGGGGGCTACTCTTTGTTGCCATGCGTGGGCTTCTCATTATGGTGGCTTCTCTTGTTGCAGAGCACGGACTCTAGGCACGCGGGCTTCAGGAGTTGTGGCTCGTGGGCTCTAGAGCACAGGCTCAGTAGTTGCGGCGCACGGGCCTGGTTGCTCTGCAGCATGTGGGATCTTCCCAGACCAGGGCTCGAGCCCATGTCCCCTGCATTGGCAGGTGGATTCTTAACCACTGCGCCACCAGGGAAGCCCTACTTCTGAAATTTTTAAATATACTTAAAGTTGGAGGAGGGAAAGAAAAACATGCAGAGGTGAAGCCCTGTTAACGTTTGGGTGTTTTCATACCACCATACTGCCTATTGTTTGAGTCCCCATAGAGTAAGACTAGTAATCCTTTGCCATAGTTGCTTCAAAGATTTTTCACTGATTTGCTTTTAATTTTTGCCTTTAAGCTTTGGTTCTAGTATTTTAAATATAGAGACTTTTCCTTTTTGTGCAATCAAATCTATTGTTGTATTTATTTCCCTGCTTTTTGGCTTAGAAATGACTTTTTTACACAGAGTATATATATTTACTCTATTCATCTATTTTTTATTTATTTTTATTATTATTTTATTTATTTATTTATTATTTTCGGCTGTGTTGGGTCTTCGTTTCGGTGCGAGGGCTTTCTCTAGTTGCGGCGAGCGGGGGCCACTCTTCATCGCGGTGCGCGGGCCTCTCTCTCCCTTTCGCGGCCTCTCTTGCTGTGGAGCACAGGCTCCAGACGTGCAGGCTCAGTAGTTGTGGCTCACGGGCCTAGTTGCTCCGTGGCATGTGGGATCTTCCCAGACCAGGGTTCAAACCCGTGTCCCCTGCATTGGCAGGCAGATTCTCAACCACTGTGCCACCAGGGAAGCCCCATCTATTTTTTAAGGTTTCAGTTTTTAGAGTTAACTATGTAGTTCATATGTAATTTAGTTGTATGAGTATATTCATTATTTCCTAGTAGTCAGTATTTTAAAATTATATTTAATTTTGTCCATCTTTTCCATTCACTTACAATGTTTCTATAAACAAATATTAAAGTCTTTTATAGACTAGTATCTGTTCATAAGCTATTCTATGTTTATATGATTTATCCTGGTGCCAATACAATACTGTATTATTGTAACTTGTATGTCTAATGTTTAATATAGGTATTTCTGCATAACCTTTTCTTTCTCCCAAATTTTGTTAGCTATTTAAATTTCTTCTATAGTTGTTAATTTTGGACTAATTGTTATCAAGATTCAAACATATTGGGATTCTGATATTGTTTTATTACTGTAAGTTAATTTGGAAATAGTTGGCATATATGTGAAACATAATAATATTTGTATATATATGCACTGTTCGTATAAAAATATGCTATCTCGGAGTTTTTTCATTATTCATTTATTCTATAGATCCCATATATTTGGGTGAAGATATTTCTAGATAAATTAGGTATTTTTTGTTGTTACTGTAGCAAAAATTAACTATTTTTCTGTTTTGTGTTTTAATCAACTACTGCCACTGGATTGAAAATATATTTGAAGACATACTTGGTTTATTTCAATATGTATATATGTAGTGCAAAACAAGTAATATAAGCAGTAGGCTTGATTCAGAGGAAGAAGTTAGTGTAGGCCGTCAGAGGTGACTAAAGTTATAAGGAAGAAGAAGGATTTTTAAAATGGACAAAAAAGATGAGGATGTGCCTGGCACTTCAGGGCAGAGCTGTGGAGATGAGCAAGGTGTATTCAGGCATAGTGAGCAAGGCACCTAACTTTTGTTAGTGTTTGGAAATAAAGTTAGAAGTACTGAGATTATGGAAAGCCTTGTGTGCTGGCTAAGGGCTATAATTCGGACAGCATTGTATTTACACAGGGATAGACAATCACATCAACAAAATGTATGTTCTTGAGGAGAAAGTGACAGGCCTAAAGTGCCTTTTTTTTTTTTTTGCGGTACGCGGGCCTCTCACTGCTGTGGCCTCTCCCGCCGCGGAGCACAGGCTCTGGACGCGCAGGCTCAGCAGCCATGGCTCATGGGCCCAGCCGCTCCGCGGCATGTGGGATCTTCCCGGACCAGGGCACGAACTCGTGTCCCCTGTGTCGGCAGGCGGACTCTCAACCACTGCGCCACCAGGGAAACCCAGTGCCACTTTTGAAAGGTGATCTCTAGGTGATGTTTAGGTTTGGTGTAGTTATTAGTCTGCTCAGGCTACCGTAACAAAACATCACAGACTATGTGGCTTAAACAACAGAGATTTCTTTTTCTCGCTCTTCTGGAAGCTGTACGTCCAAGATGCTGGCTGATTTGCTTCCTCGTGAGGGCTCTCTTGCTGGCCTGCAGATGGTGATCTGTGTGCTTTGTTCTCATATGACACTTTTGTGTGCACACTTGGCTGAGAGGGCATGCCTTGATCTCTCTTCCTCGTCTTATAAAGGACACCAATCCTATCAGATTAGGTCCCCACCCTTATGACCTCATAGAGCTTCAACATATGAATTTGGGGGGCACACAATCATTCAGTCCACGATATTTGGCTTGCAGAGGAGAGAGCCTGGAAGAATGCTGGCTAGATTGGCCACAGTGAGGAGATGGGGATGTGAGAGGAATTTTGAAGGGGGATATGGGAAGAAGGAACATGTCCTTCTTGGATGTTTTTTATTCATCCTATCATGGCACCTGTTTGCACTCATACCGTCCATGCCAGAGTATGAAGTTTTAGAGAATGGCCCTATGTCCTGTTTAAAGTGAATTTTATAGCTCACAGGAGAGTTCCTTCTACTTGTATGTACTTAATACTTGAAAATGACGAATGACTCTTGTGGCATCAGTAACTTAGAACAGTTTTGAAAAACCAAAGGAAGTTGTGAAAGAACAAGCAGCTATGAATCTGGTTTGACTGGGTTTTAATTTATTTGGGAAAAGATAATATTGATGTTTTAGTCATTATTTTGAATGTTATGAGTCACAGGGACAGTTTTTGATAAGGGTAGGAAAATTTTTTTATGAAATTGGGACATCATTCTAAAGTCCTCTTATAATCCAGGGGTCAGAAAACGTTTTTTGTAAAGGGACACATAATAAATATTTTAGCTTTGTAAATCATAAGGTTTCTGCCAGCAGCTACTCTACTCTGCCGTTGTAGTGTAAAAATAGCCACAGACAATAAGTAAATGATGAGGATGGCTGTGTTCCAGTAAAACTTTATTTACAAAAATAGGCTGCAGGCTGGATTTGGCTCATGGGCTGTAATTGCTGACTGCTGGTCTAATCTATTATGCAGAATATTTTATAAATGTAATCATTTTGCGGGGATCAGTATGTTGCAGTAGATGAATAACATATGTGGTTTCTATGCTCTGAAAGATTGAAGTCCTACAATTTTTAAAAGGCCCGAAAGAACTTAGCCAATGTATTTGCAGTAATTGAAGAACTTTCTTCTAATATGCTGTTAGGCGTTTGGTACCTTGAAGGTGTAGATCGGGGTGATCTTTGAACTTGAAAAAATGTCCAACTATCATTTTAGTCACCCCTCTTTTTGACATTAGTTAAGGGTGACCAAGTGGACTGACTAAAATTCACTTTCTTTTTATTCATCTCAAATGATAGTGTCTCTCTGACACCTACTACAGTCTCTCAGTTGGAAAGAATGCCTCCATTCTTGGCATTATATCTTGTTTCATAGCTATTTATGATATTACAAGGAGCATTGTAGCGTCGAGGTTAAGAGCATGGATTGTAAAGCCAGACTCTATGAACTTGTATGAACTATGTAAGTTAGTTAAACCTCTAGGGTTTCACTTTCCTCAACTATCAAATGGAGATAATAATAGCTCCCATCTCATAGGGTTTTTTATGAGGATGACATGAATTAATACACACAAGAAAAGTGTTTGGAACAGTGATTGACATATAGAAACTGCTTAATAAATTATTATCATTAGAGTCTCCTCTAAGCTTTTTGAGAGTAAGGATAATGCTACATTTTGCTCTTCCTTAACTATAAAGCAATTTTCATGGAGCATACTAATATTCGATATGCGGTAGCTAATGTTGTTACTCCTATTATCATCACATGGTCTAAGCAGTCCTCAACTTTTTGTTAAATCGCATTGTTTCCATTCCTCTGTTCATCCTTCGGAAGAAGTGTCAGCATGCAGGAAAGTCCACAGGGTAAAGAGAAACAAGGTGAATAAAGAAATGTTGAAAGGAATCTTACAAATTGGCTAAATAACCCGTGAGCATTTGCCAAGAATAATTCATGAATCTGTGAGGAAGTGGCAGTGTCAGCCTGAGCCATCTCAATGTCTTTATGAGTCAATGTATTTTTTGGTATTTCTGCTTTTAATTCCTCTCCCTCTAGTGTAGTGGGCAGGGTAATAGCTATTTATGCTATGATTATTTATGCTAACTTGAATCAAACTTTATGAGAACAGAAATTAATTAAATAGTCTCAGTATCCACCAACCCCCTTTCCCATCCAATAGAGCTGGTATCCCTGCTCCTGGCCTGTCCTCATTACTGTCCCTGGTACTTGTTAACTTTAGTTCTGGCCTGGGCTTCCACTGAATGCACCATGGTAATTTCTTCCTGAAACTACTGAGGATCTTTAGTTGTCCTTTTTCTCCTTCTTCTGTTCAGACTAATTTACTTTATTCCCAATTTGTGCTCAGTTTTACTCTTTATCTTTGCGTTGGTTCCTCAAACTTCACCCAATATGGACATCTTTGTCAATCAAGGTTTAAAGATTATCCACAGTTTTTTATTTAGCCTCAAGTGTCAGCAATTTTTTTTCTTTGTCCTTGGACCACTTCTGCATTAGAAAAACTTTCTCAGGTTATTCCTAAAAATTTTTAACAGCCCGACCAATTAGGAGAATCCAGAGTTTCTAAAAAGCTGGTTGGTCAAGAATCCTAGGAATTCTATAATAGACTTTACCTCAGTACTGATTTTTCTTAAAATATGTACATAATCCCTTGGGTTTATCATTCACTGGTTTTGTAAAAAATAGATCTTCCTACTTTGAGCGCTAAACTTAGCAATGAGCTTTGAATAAACAGCGAGGTTCTGGGGCTCAGTTTATTTTCTTGTCAAGGTCTTTAATAGCTCTTCTTTTTTTGTGTGAGTACAGTTGACTATTATGATAAAATCCATCTAATTAGCTATCAGTATTTGACAGTGTACTTTTCAGCAGTGCCATTCATTCAACTCAACAGAGCAGTCATTTCAGTCAAGGAAACCATACACACCAGCCATTCAATTGAGAGAATACTGCCAGAGCTGGATTTCGTCTTAATGGGCTCGATAAAGAAAATAAAACTTCAGGGTTTCTATTAACCAATATATCTCATTAATATTGTGACTGAGACTGTCAGTATCCATTCTCAAAGCCATCCATGTTTAGAACTCATCCTGAATAGATAAGACAAAAAGGAAAACAGGCTTTTATATGTATTATTTTTTTTTTTATTTTTTTTTTTGCGGTACGCGGGCCTCTCACTGTTGTGGCCTCTCCCGTTGCGGAGCACAGGCCTCGGACGCTCAGGCTCAGCGGCCATGGCTCACGGGCCCTGTCGCTCCGCGGCATGTGGGATCTTCCCAGACCGGGGCACGAACTTGTGTCCCCTGCATCGGCAGGCGGACGTTCAACCACTGCGCCACCAGGGAAGCCCTTATATGTATTATTTTTATCTAGCAACATGTAGATTTATCTTTTGTTGGCCTCAAACACATACCACACACAGCCTCATAAATGTTATTGACCTTTTTTCTTTCACTTTTCAGATGGGCGATTATAGCTCTGTTATTTAATTTCTGGAAAATTCTGAGCACATTACTTCTCTGAGTCTTATTTTTTCATTCTTTGCAAAAGTAGGAATAATAGCCTCAGGTTTATCAGTCAGCTTTCGTTGTGTAACAGACAACCACAGTATTTCCAAGGTTTATGGCAGTACACATTTATTCTGGCTTACATGTCAACAGGTCAGCTGAGATGAAGCTGATCTAGGCTGGGCTCCAGGCTCCATGTTGGTCCAGGTCTGCTCCACACACATGTCCTTCATTCTTCTGAGACCAGCTTCCTAGGACATGTTCTTCTCACAGTGATGGGAAAAGCCTAATTTTGCAAGCGTGTTTCAAGCCTTTGGTTTTGTCATGTCTGTTAATATCCCACTGACCAAAGCAAGTCACCAGCTCAACATCAGCGGTGAGAGGAATTGCTCCTTCTGTGGTGTGGGAAGAGGTATGGAGTGAATTCTTTATGAACAGTAATCTAATCTACCACACTACCTCACATGATGATTGGGAAGAGGCTATGAAATTATGTATGTAACAGCTCTTTGTTAATTGTAAGGCACTGTGTAACAATGACTTTTATAAATTCTCTGTCATTATAGATTCAAGCAAGTTTTCTTTTGATATTGACCTACTACCCATTCCATAACCTTCTACCAAGAAAAGCCATCTACAACACTTGTTAACAACTGTTGACTTTGAATACTGAGGTATCATTGCACATTATTATAGGGGAGGCTAAAAATCAGGAATATCTATTACAGTCTAGGATGTTTAAACTACTTCTTGGCTTACCATAAGACTTTAAATTCAAGGAGGAAGCAAGCCAAGGAAAGAGGATTACGCTTGAACAGTCTTCATGATAAAATAGTAGTAATTAGTTTGAGCAAAATCCCATAATAGTTTTTTTTTCCCCGCATTTTGCAGGAAACCAAATGGCAGATAAAACAAATTACTTCACTCAGGGTAATTAGCAAGCGATTATAAGTTCCTGCCTATGTTCTCCCAAGAGTACAAAGATCATGCCCTGTTTTTTCGAAGAACTTTATGTTCCTTAATATCTAATCCATCAACACTCAACTGCAGAATCTGACAGCAACCTCGTCACAAACACTAAACTACCCAGAGTACGTGGGAGACAATAGCAATGCTAATTTAACGATGAGAGGGAGAAGGGAAGAAGCACAGTCTTTTTCCTTTATTTTCTTCGAAGCTTGTTTGCCACCTTTGTTAGCCCCAGTCCACATTTCTCTTTATGTAGGTACCACACAATTCCCAAGAATTAAGTTCAACATGTTTATGTACCAGGGTCTAGGCTTGTAAATGAAAATATTATTGTGTCTTTAAGTCCAGAGTATTTCATTTGAGAACAGTAACATCACTGAGAGAGAGAATTATCCTCTTGATAGAGGTCATAGAAAATTCAAATTAATTCCTAATCAGAGATGACTCAGGAAAACAGATAGTTCACATAACGTTTTGATTGAAGGACACTGAGCCCTTCAGGATAAGCGTGCTGCCAACTGACAAAAATAAGGCCATCTCTCTATACTGAACGTGGGGAAAGATAACAACAGTGCAGGGTTCTGTTTGGACACAGGGGCTATATGACTAAATAGGTCAAACATGGCAAACCTCTAAGACAATAATATTTATTGATTGATATATAGTATTCAAAAATCTTCTCTAATTCACATCTTCACTACAAAGGAAAATATACACGTAGAGTTCTATATTTTGATGGGATTAAATGTTCTCTCTTTTTAATGTATAAAATTCAGTTAAGAGAATAGATTGTGTCTTGACTGTATTTTACAATTCTTTGTTATGGAACTTCTTTTTTCAGTAGAGTGATATTTTTTTAATTCGGTCAAAACCTTCCTAAGTGTTCATCATGTTTTCATTTTTACAGACAGTTGTATTTTAGAAATATCTTGTAACTTATTTTTGGATATTTGCAGACACAAAGTTTGTTTCCATCCCATCCTGATTCTCAAATGCTCTTTATTATAGGCACACTGATTTGTTATTTTATTTATTTATTTTTAAAATAAATTTATTTTAAAAATAAATTTATTTTTGGCTGCGTTGGTTCTACGTTGCTGCGCCCGGGCTTTCTTTAGTTGCGTTGAACGGGGGCTACTCTTCATTGCGGTGCGTGGGCTTCTCATTACGGTGGCTTCTCCTGTTACGGAGCATGGGCTCTAGGTGCACTGGCTTCAGTAGTTGCAGCACGCGGGCTCAGTAGTTGTGGCATGCAGGCTTAGTTGCTCTACGGCATGTGGGATCTTCCTGGACCAGGGCTCAAACCTGTGTCGCCTTCATTGGCAGGTGGATTCTTAACCACTGTGCCACCAGGGAAGCCCTGTTATTTTATTTAATAAGAATCAGAAGGGTTGGACTCCCAACATGTGGGAACCATTTGAGAAAGAAGAAATGCCTAATAGGATTGTCGAGCCCTGAATATGCTTGACCTGACATGACATTTCATGAAGTGAGTATATCCCTGCCAGGAAGACACAGTTTTTTGTTTTTTTTTTTCATTTTTTATTATTTATTTATTTAGGCTGTGTTGGGTCTTCATGGCTGCGTGTGGGCTTTCTCTAGTTGCAGCGAGCAGGGGCTGCTCTTCTTTGAGGTACGCAGGCTTCTCATTGTGGTGGCTTCTCTTGTTGCAGAGCATGGGCTCTAGGTGCGTGTGCTTAAGTAGTTGTGGCACATGGGCTCAGTAGTTGTGGCTCGCGGGCTCTAGAGCACAGGCTCAGTAGTTGTGGCTCACGGGCTTAGTTGCTCTGCGGCATGTGGGATCTTCCCGGCCAGGACTCGAATCCGTGTCCCCTGCATTGGCAGGCGGAGTCTTAACCACTGCGCCACCAAGGAAGCCCTAGACACGGTTTTGTTTAGGGGTTAAGACCTGAGTTCATCATCACCACCTGGCCATTGGACTTCCCGTGCCTCTCTTCCTTCTGCTTTTCATTCATTTGCCTTTATCTTCTGGACTTTGTTTTTTTCTCATGTCTCTTTTCCACATAGTTGGCTCCTTCTTAGCAGAATGTGTTTTCCTCCTCATTGTTTTTATTTTGAGGTAGCTTTATTTATCATCTTCAGTTCCTTTCCTCAGTTTTGTCAAATCACTTTTCACCTCCTGCTGCTTTATTTATTATTTGAGATATTTTTTTCCCATAGTCCATATTCCTTTACTTTCTTTGAGATTATAAAGATGCTTATTTGAACTTTTCTTCGATTTCTTGGGGACAGTGCATCTGAAGTACATCTTCCCTTCCTTTTGCTTGCTATGCTAATTTCCCCCTGTTTTTATAGTATCTGTGTTACGGGTCCTGTTGAACTCTTTCTGCTTCTTTCTTATCTGTGGGTGAGGTATGATTGCCAAATTTAGCAAATAAAAAAGACAAGACATCCAATTAAAGTTGCATTTGAAATAGACAACGAATATATTCTTATTATTACAAGTATATGCCATGCACTCTTTGGGGCATACTTAAACTAGAATATTATTTTAGTATAATTCTAAAGGGAACTTTTTCACTATATCTGCTTGTCCTCTCAGAGAGCTCAGAAACCATGTAAGAGATCAACATGGACCAAAGTGGAGCCTCTGAGCTCACAAGTCTTTTAGTTTACTATTTAGTATTTATTCATCTTTGTTTATAAGAGTTTGCTGCAGAACCAATTGGTGTTCTTCCTTTTCTTCTCGTCTCGCTTCTTCTGATTTGGACTTTGGGGCAGAAAATAATAGAGTGGAGTTGTGTGTTCCCTTCATCAACCCACCTCCCATGACATTTTGTGACTCGGAACTGAACCCCCAGTTCCCTCAGGTCCCCGGTACCCTCGTAGCCTACACATATCCACAGTCTTCATGGGTCCAAGTATAGGAGTCTCAGTTCAGCCTCTCAGGATCCTATACCTTCGAGGATTTTTGCACACTGCTCAGGAACGGGAGAAGGGAGTTTTGGCTTTCAGCATCCTTCTTCATTTAAGTCCACAATTCACTGAACTTTGGCAGATGTTGTTTACGAACTTTGGTTGGGGTTTTTTGCTCTTTCCTGGGTTCATGTAGATGGATATATTTCCATTCCGTGTGGAGGTTTTCAGAAGGAGGTGTAGAGTAAACTTGCTTTTACTGTACCGTCTTCTAGCCGAAGTTTTGGGGATGGTTTCTTAAGTGGATTTTGCTCTCTCCAGTGATTATCATCATCATCAAATCTTCATTGGGCATTTATCACATGACAGTCACTAAATTAAGTAGTTTATGTGGGTTTATACAAAACCACCCTATTATTATGCCCATCAGTATACAGATAAGGAAACAAAAGCTTGGTGAGTTTTGCTGACTTCTTCAAAACTGTACAGCTATTAAATGATACAGACACGGGATTTGAATCTGGTTCCGGAATCCACTCATACCTACTACATGACTCTACCTCCAGCATCAGATCAGGGCTTTATTACTAAAGAGGAAAACTTTTTAGTTTCCAAAATAATCAATGTTCTGGCAGTCAGTTGGTTAAAATATAACAAGAGTGGAGATAAGGGCACTATAATCAGATAATGTGGTTATAGACTTGGTCAAGTGGTTGATGGAAACATGGTCTGGACAAGGCACTGGGGAGCCAGGAGAAGCACTGCACTTGACTGCCTTATATGTGTGTCCTGTCCTTCACTCAAAGGCACAGGTCTTCGGAGGTCCCTAAAAACATCTCTCTGCATACATTTGCTGCGTTCTCTTTGATCAAAAGCATTTTTACAAGCAGTAGGGTGTCAGAAGCTCCAGCCTTGTGGTGATCCAGCTGAGGAATCCTGAAGGGACTTGGAAGTTCATTCTGCAAATTCAATATTTATGTAGCAACCTTGTGGAATTGACTCAAATATTGTATGAACTATGTCTTATTACTCTGAAATCGTCATGAATATTGGCGAGCTCTGCATACCATGTAAGGACATGCTGGAATCAAGACAAGTTAGGAAAAAATCAGATTGTCTGTGACCTACTTAGTCTGTACTTCACTGGGGAAAGGTTGAAAACTCTGTCCTGTGCCAATTTTGCACCCATCCTTTCTGCAAACCCTTTCAAAAGAGATTAGGTTCTTATTATTTTATTACTGCAATAAAATGTACAGCCAGAATTCTGGAATGAAAGAGCTGCTGCTCCAAAAGCCATAATAGAAGAAGCCATAACTTAAGTGTAGGGTTGAAGAATTGCCATAGAGGCATTCTTTTATAGAGAAAATACCTTCTAATTTCCCGCAGTGGAATATGCACCGGCAGATATGAAATGCCATGGTGCTGCCTTCTTTCAAGAGTGACCCACATGATATTTTTGTAGAAAGCCATTCTGTGAATAATTTTTGTAACATAAAGCAGGACATCATTAAGTGTGGTTAAAATGTTTCTTTGATCTTTAACTAAGTAGTTAACCAGTTCATACTAGGTAAATACAATGCTTCTGCAATAAGTGTTATTTTTGAGCTTTGCTTTTGGACATCAAAACCATGTAAAATCCTATCCCTATGCTTCTGTTTTGCTTCTCTTCTGTGTCCTTGACTCATTCATTTCAGGGTAGACTCTCCCATCCCTAAGATCTGTTGTGATAGGAGAGGCACATCCATTTCGGGGGTCATTTTTTCCCACAGGTTATAAACTGTATTTTTATAATTATAGTTATTCCAGTGCACAGATGCAGGCACTGGAGTTACTTCAGGGAAAGAAGGTCACAGTCAGGGTCACCCTTCTGAATTTTCATAGTAGATCGGGGGAATTTTCGTGATGTGATGCACTGACATCTTCCAACAGACATTGCTTTTGCAAGCGAGAGAAGCTTGACTCACACATTTTAACATGCCTGAGTTGCCTTCAAAAGCTTCTATGAAGTAAAGGATAGAAGATATTTTACAAAGTATAGGAGACATTCTTTTAGTTGATGTGAAAGGATCTGTGAAACAATGCACAAAAGCCAATGTTATATTTTAACATAGTATTTCACATAGTAGTATTGGTACTGAAGCAAATTGGGGGAACCCATAGATTCGTGACATTTAAATCCTTTAGTATACTGTTAAATCATTTTATGGGATGAACACCAAAATTATGCATTTATGTTGCTAAGAATTTGAGGGAGATATTTTTACCTTGCCTTTCCCACCATCTCCATCCTCCTGAGCAGTATCTCTCACTTGAATGACCTTTTATTCAGCTTATCTAGTGCTTTCATGGACATTATGTACTTTGTTCCTCACAGCAATTTTAGCAACATGGGAAGGGCAGGTGTGGCTATGGAATCTCAGAGAAGTTGGGTAATATAGAAAGTAAGGGTCAGAAACCAGAAACTCAGAGCTTCTGGATTACACACCAGAACAGACTAAAAGCTGAGGGTAGGTTGGCTCTGAGAATCTCAGCACCGAATGAGATTGTTATGTTATGATGATCACCATGGGCAAGATTGTTATGTTATGATGATCACCATGGGCAAGTAGCACATGGGTCTTTAGCTCATGCCACTACTTCCCTCTCTGAAGTGTGGTGTAACTGGGGCTTCTGTATTATGTAAAAGACATAAACTGTCCATTCAAACTGCAGAGATGTCTGATGTGATGAGAATTCAGAAAAAACTTTGATCAGAGGCTTTTTAAAAAAAAACAACAACAATATAAGCCCCAGGACAAATTATTTTGCATCTCTTATTTGTTCTTTTGCGTAATATGGTAGCCGACAACTGAACCCACTTGTCAGTGTCAGTGTCAGTGTTAGGAGCTGCAGCTGGTCTCTTCATCCTCACTGGGGCGCCTTGATCCCTGTGGGTGGAATTCAGCCGTACGTTGCCTGGTCCAGATTGGATAGTTTATGCCAGTATTTTAACCATAAATTTACCTCACCACTGGAGGTTTTGGAAACCATATGAACCAGTTAACTACCCAGTTAACTGTCCTCTCACATTCTATTATATAAGTATATATACGTATATACACACATATATGTGTAATACTTGTATTTTTGCCAAAGTCACTCTCCCACCAGAGATTCTTTATCCCTTCTTTTCTTTTTCTCCTCAGCTTTACTGAGATATAATTGACATATGATATCGCGTAAGTTGTAGGTTACAACATGATGATTTGATACATGTATATGTTGTGAAATCATTACCACAATAAAGTTAGTTAACACATTCTCTGCCTTACATAATTAGCAATTTTTTTGTGGTGAGAGTATTTAAGATCTACTCTCTTTCTTCTGTCCAACTATTCTCCTATCTCGCCACTCCATCTGAAGTTCCATCTTTTGTTGGAAATCTCCTCAGGTCCAGCTTTAGTCTTTCATTTCTCTTAATCCCAGTAACATTTTATGGAGACTTCATAGTTTAATATTTGATTTTGTCATTTTCTGAAGTCATTTGATTATCATTCTCTTAACAGATTATGCTTTTTCTTTCCTACCACATGGGAGACTCCTCAAAGACAGGCATTTGAACTTTGAAGGTCTCATGAGGAAGCCAATGGAAGCTCAAGTTGGGTCATTTTAGAAGAGTTTAATAAAGGATGATTTACAGATGTGTGAAGAAGGTAGAAGGAAACTGTGAGGCAGTATCCTTAGTGTTAGTAACAGCATTCTCTCCTCTAGGCCCCAACTGGTGAGTGGAGTAGTCGCCAAAACCAAGAGGCAGAGGGAGCAGTGTGGAGAGGGCCACCCGCCAAGAGCTGTGCTGTGCACAGACAGCCTGCAGGAAATAAATACTCATCTCCCTCTCCTCTCAGCATTTCACCTCTTGCTGATACTTCTTATTGGCCAAACCGATCCAGAAGCCAGAGGACAAGTGAACCCATCGATGTGATTCCTGCATATCACCTTTCCAGGGTACAGAGAAAGATGAAAAATGGTGGAGAGTGCATCTGGAGGGATGATGACCAGCACAAGCATCATACCATTTAGTACACTTGTTTGCATTCTCTCAGGTTCCTAACACATTGTCGAGCTGACTGGCAACTTGTAGAACCAAAATGGCGGGGCCATAAACACCAAATATTGCACAGTGTTGCTGTAGTCACTCACCAAAGAGAATCTTCATGGATTTTTCCACGCAGATCCTACTGAATAGTACTTTGATTATTCATCAGAATTTTTGGTTACAGCTAACCAAATATAGAACCATCATTAGAAACATCATCATTCAAGAATGCAAGGAGCAGAAACTTTTGAGGATGTAGCAGTGGGTTGATAAGTGGCTGGCACGTGGCGGGATCTGACTAGGATGATTCACTATTTCATCTAAAACCAGTTTTATAGCTTCTTGCATTTCAATTATTTCTTTGGAAAGGCATCCTATGGCTTGGAAATTTTGCTTGTCTCTAGAAAAATGTTGTCGTTTTATTTTCATATTCTCTGTCATTTAAATTTCAATTAGTGCTGCTAAACCCTCACAGAAAGATTCCTTCCAGCACTCTAGCTCTTTGCCTACTTGTGACAAAATGCATATCAGGGCAGATCTCAGGCATCTAAGGTAGCAAAGCCAAGAAAACATTTTTAGTGAAGGTTCAGATGGAATTGATTTGAATTAGTCTGTTGGCATGTATAATGGTAAAGAAAACAATTTTCTCTTGGTGAAAAACTTTGGGGTGGAAAGATATTACAACACTGGATCATTGTCAGAAAGGCATCTGAACAAATGCCGTCGAACATCTAAGTCACTGAAGTGTCAACTGCTTTGAGAGAATATAAAGAAAACCTGATGAATTTCATCCTGGAGTTAAGTTAAAAAAAAAAAAAAGCTCTGCTAGAGATAAGGAAGGAAGAAAAGAAGTTGCATGGTCCTGAGATACGTACACCCTTTGAACTCAGGATTCTGGTGCTTATTAAAAAATCCCAAGGTTACTGAAGCTAAAGATGGTATTAAATTCAGGGTTGAGTAATGCACTGTAAATGTTACTTGCTTGCTCATAGACACATAAATGTTATTTATACTCTTGATCATTTTAATTTAATGTATGAACTTGATCTTTCTTAGCAGGGAGTTGTCAAACATGAGTGAATTATACCAATATCGTAGAAGGAGAAATGAGATTTGAAATGAGAAATGATAATTGACAAGGTGGACTCATTTAAATATTTATTGATTTCATTTCAACAAATAATGATTATTTTGATATTACCTGCAGTCATTTGGTGCATGGCTGAGAAGACAGAGGAGGGGCCCAGTTTTTCTTACCAGCCTGTATTGCCACCACTTCTTTTATCAAGCAAGTTCTATCCTCTGTCAACTCCATGTAACTGGTTTCAGGTCTCTTTCTTCTAAGAACTTAGGGGTCTCGTAGGAAGTAGACGTGTAAATGAGAACTGATTTTAAGTTTCAAATGTTTACCCCATTTCTGAGTAAGAGAGTGCTCGCTTTTCAACTTTCAGTCTCTTCAAAATCCGTATCTGTAGCAAATATTTATCAAGTGTTTGCTGTGCACCACTTTATGAGTACTGGGAATGGAGGGGTGAACATTACAGAGAAGTTCCTTACCCCCAGAGAGCATGCACTCGAATGTCAGAAACTAGGTAATAAGCAAATAGATGCATGAGATATTTTCACTGTAATGAAAGAAAATGTGTACTGATATTTAAGTGTAATGAAGAAAACAGAGTAAGGTAATGTGAGAGAGAGTGTGAGTTTGAGCTGTTTTAAATTGAGTGGTCTTGGAGTCCCTTCCTGAAGGGGAATATTTAAGCTGAGACCTGAATGAAAAGTAAGAGGCAGGTATGAATAGTTGAGAGGACAGAACGTTCTAGCTGAATTGAAAAGCAAGGGCAAAAGCCTTGAGGTGGGAGCACAGTTTATTATGTTCAAGGTAAGCAAGGAATGGTCGAATGCCTTTAGAGAAAAGCCCAAAATGGTATTTAATTTGACATTTAAAAAGTTGTATTGGTCTAAACTCATGCTTTTAAATGGTCCCAGTGTGCTTGGAAATCCAGAGTTCACTAATAACAATTCTGATCTGATTAGGACTTTTGAAATGTTCCACATATTTCAAATGATTAGGGAGAAAACTTACTCTTCACAAAATAGATAAGAATTTTAGTAACAAATCAAGCGACTTCTGTATATTGAACACCTAGTAAGTGCTGTGTGTATTGTATACAGGCTCCATGAGAAAAGTATGAAGTATTGATAACGTACGACAGAACTTTTTTCTTTATAACAAAAACATAAGTAATTTATTAAAATTTGAAGGCAAAAACATAATTTTAAAAGATTTAGACCTATGTTAGGCGTGATAGAGTATGGATGCTTTCTTGAAATTCAGAATCAGATCCAAGGGTATCACTTTCAGAATGTTCTAGTAGATTGAGTTTACTTTTAGTTGTCTTTGATGAAACAGTCACTATTCTACTCTCTTTCTTAACGGAAATGTGTTTTTTCGAAGACTCACTTCTAATTGGTTTATTAACCGAAGAATTATTTGGCCCAGTTCCTTTGCTTTTCTGCTTTACAGGTGAGTCAGAGCAGGAATGCTGGTCCTTCCCAGGTTGTTTCTTAGCAGAGTAGTTTTTGGTATATTCACCTGCTTTGCTCATTTTCTCTGGGGGCGCCGCCTCCCACGCCGGCCATTGGCGCCAGCCTCATCAAGATAGAACTTTTATCTTCCAGATGAGCAGAGTTGAGATACCGGGAAGAGGTACCATAAAAAGATAAGTAATGGCACAATGTCACACCAAGTCCAAATGAATCATGAAGTGATAATGAGGAAAGCAAGGTTACTTACAAAGCACAGTGCTCAGAGTGGCTTCTTGAAGGAAATGAGATTGGAATTGGTAGGAAGAATTAAGTGACCAGAGGCTGGTGGGGTTTATGGTAATGAGCAGGAGTGACAGGGAGCAGTGACATATCCAATACTTGTTATGGCCTTTCTTCCTTCTTCTTCATACCATGAAGCCGAGTAAAGTTTTCATAACTTGATTTTGGTTTTGGCACGATCCAAATACTTACCTACATCATTAAGAAATAGTGTGAGACTTTTTCCTTACAAGAACGATCTCTTTCTATGTTACTGACCAGAAGGCTTCCTATCCTACTAGATAGCACCTCTGTGAAGAAAACTCTAGTCCCCAAGGTATTACTTCTTAATTTTCATGATGCTTCACTTTTGCAAACAGATGAAACAGATATAGCTTCATTCAGTATTGAGAAATAAGAAGGATGTGATGTAATAATTCCCGTTGTTGATATCTACTCCATTTCTTCTACGACGAAGTAGATGACTTGGGATCGCTGGGCCCCATGTATCGTAGCTACACTTTACAGTGTCTCCTAAATGGTGTTCCTTGAAGGTGAATCAGGGTTGTTGGTGTATCCAAAGTTGCTAGACCCCTCTCTATGGGGCCTGCCTGATCCTGAAAAAGGACTGAAAGCAAATAAAGTAATACAGCTCAGTGAGCTGTTAAATCAGTGGTGTAAATGGACCCTTGGCACCTCACTGACTTTCACTGGTCATTGAGTCAGGTCCACACTGTTTGTTGAGGGTCAGTTCACTAACTTCTTCCTTTTATCATCTGCTTGGTATTTCTCTCTACTGGGGCCAAGGTACTACAGACTGTCTGAGATGTTACTTTGTGCGAGTGTGCGTGCGCACCCATACACATGTCTATTTTCTTGAGGTCTTAGAATGGTTCTTAAACCTAGCTAATCATTACAATTACTTGGGGTCTTTTACAAAATACAGATGCTTGGGACTCACCCCAAATCATTCAGATAAAAATTTCTATGCCGGGGCCCCGATACCAGTTTTTTTTTTTTTTTTTTTTTTGCGGTACACGGGCCTCTCACCGCTGGGGCCTCTCCCGCTGCGGAGCACAGGCTCCGGACGTGCATGCTCAGCGGCCACGGCTCACGGGCCCAGCCTCCCCGTGGCATGTGGGATCCTCCCGGACCGCGGCACGAACCCGTGTCCCCTGCATCGGCAGGCGGACTCTCAGCCACTGCGCCACCAGGGAAGCCCCCAGTATATATTTTTAAAGTTCCTTCAGGGCCTCTAAAGTTCAGTGAGTCTTGAGATCCACCAACCTCATTTGTATGCGTGCATTTTTGTCAGATGCTTTAAATGAAGTTATTAACCAAAATGCATTTCCAGAGTTCGGGTCATTGAGTTTAAAATCAAGTGAAATACATTTCTGGGTGATAGAACAGTAAGGACATGAAGAGAACTAGGTTGATGTACACAGATGTAGCTCCTGTCTCTGATGCAGCACAGATACTGACCAAAGAAAGCTAGTGCTCAGGTCACAGCTGCAGAGACACATTTAAGAACAATGACTTCACAATGCCATTACACAAGGTGTGAGGTAGTCACTGGCATTCAACTTCCTGTTCCTTGATCGAGAGGAAGACTTTAGCTGGCCAACAAATCACATCAGACTGTACTAGCCTGCTACACATGGGTACTGGGAGGTTCTGATGAGGCAGTATAGTCCTCACTTCTTTATGGAATAAAGTAAGAATAAGAAAGAAAGAAAGAATTCATAAGTGAAAGTCCTTTCTATCTGTAAAGGGCCATGTCAGTGGTAAAGATCCGTCTTCCTCCTCAGGGCAGTGCAATCACTCTATAGGGTGTGCAGTTTTTCAGGCCATTGTAAGTGGTAAAACAGTGGCAGAGATTATAGAATTTGGACTCATATCAGATTTAACTGTGGCTCCACCTCTTACTAGCTGAGTGACCTTGGGCAAGTTCTTTGACTTGTTTAAACCTCTTTTTCTCTTAAATGTAGGCAATTACAAGACCGGTGTGAGAATTACAGATAATTTGCTCATAGATCATTTAGTGAGCATTTGTTACTTAACTACCATGGATCTGGTACTGTTCTGGGAACTGGGGATAAAGCAAAGAATAAAGCAGACAAACTCTCCAGCTTTCATGGAACTTACAGGGGTATAGCACACCAAGAACAAGAAACAGGCAAAGACATACTATGCCAGGTGGTCGATAAGGGCTTTGGAGAAGAAGGAAGCAAGGCAGAGAGGGTAGGAATTCTAGGGGAATGCAGAGTTCATGGAGAATGTTGAGACTTTATATCAGGAGAGTCTCATTGATAATTGAGAAGAGTCCTGAAGGAGTTAGGACAGCTGAGCCAGGTAGATATGTATTGAAAGTTCACTACAGGCAGAAGACATAGCAAGTGCAAAGGCACTGAGGTGGCATTGTATGTGGAATTCTTTAGAAATACAAAGAGGCCAGTAGGGCTGGAGCAGAGTGAGAGAGAGGGAGATTGGTAGGAGATGAAGTCAGAGTTAGTAATGAGGCCCAGTCACAGAGACAACACTTCTCAAGCTTTGATATGCATAGGAATCCCCTGGGGATGTTGTTGAAGTGTGGTTTCAGATTCAGTAGGTCTGGAGTGGGGTCTGGGGTTCTGCATTTTGAACCTCTTTTGGGTCTGCAGACCACACTCTGAGTAGAAGCGGTGCAGGGCCATGTAAACTTACAAATAAGGATGTTCGCTTTGGCCCTGAGTGAGATGGGGAGCCACGGGGAGGTTTGGAGCAGACTGATGCCTCTGGCTGCTGTGATAATGAGGCGTGGTTAAAAGCCCTGGCTGAGTTTGTACATTGTCTGGGTTTCCGTCCTAGTGCCACCACTCACTCACTGCCTGTCTTTGACAAGTTGCTTAAACTCCCTTCTCTCTCAACTTTTTGTTTCAAAAAACGCTAAACCTAGAGAAAAGGTGAAAGAAAAGTACAATTAGCGCCCTTATATCTTTCAGCTAGATTGGTCAACTGTAAATATTTTGCTACATTTGCTTTATCTCATACTCTAAGTACATATTATCTCTATTATTATTAACCATTTAAGAGTCAGTTTTTGACATAATGACCCTTCAACCCTAACTATTTCATTATGTACTTTCTAAGAGTAAGAAAAATCTCCTATATAAATAGAATCAGCTATCAAATTCAGAACATTTGATATTGGTATAATTATCTAATATAAGATCTCAATTTAAATATAGCCAATTTCCTCCCCAAATATCCTTAATAATAATTTTCTTCTTGTGTATAATCCAATCTAGGGTATTATGTTGGATGTTATGTTGCTTTAGTTTTCATGTGTCATTAGTCTTTTGACTGAAAACTGAGTCGCTAGACCTCAGCCTTATTGAAAAAATTAAATATAATTTTTTTGGTTCTACTAATTAACCCGTTTAATCTGGTTCCCATGTTCTTTTCAGGTTTTGAGTGCTTCCTTTTTTTAAAAAAAATTTATTTATTTATACAGCAGGTTCTTATTAGTTATCGATTTTATACAATTAGTGTATATATGTCAATCCCAATCTCCCAATTTATCCCACCACCACCACCCCCGCTTCCCCCTTTTGTGTCCATACATTTGTTCTTACATCTGTGTCTCTATTTCTGCCTTGCACACCAGTTCATCTGTACCATTTTTCTAGATTCCACATATGTGCGTTAATATGCAATGTTTGTTTTTCTCTTTCTGACTTACTTCACTCTCTATGACAGTCTCTAGGTCCATCCAAGTCTCTACAAATGACCCATTTCGTTCCTTTTTATGGCTGAGTAGTACTCTGTTGTATATGTCTACCATATCTTCTTTATCCATTCATCTGTCGATGGGCATTTAGGTTGCTTCCATGACCTGGCTATTGTAAGTAGTGCTGCAGTGAACATTGGGGTGCATGTGTTTTTTTGAATTATGGTTTTCTCTGGGTATATGCCCAGTAGTCGGATTGCTGGGTCATATGGTAATTCTGTTTTTAGTTTTCTAAGGAACCTCCATACTGTTCTCCATAGTGGCTGTATGAATCTACATTCCCACCAACAGTGCAAGAGGGTTCCCTTTTCTCCACACCCTCTGCAGCATTTGGTGTTTGTAGATTTTCTGATGATGCCCATTCTGATGGATGTGAGGTGATGCCTCATTGTAGTTTTGATTTACATTTCTCTAATAATTAGTGATGTTGAGCATCTTTTCATGTGCCTCTTGGCCATCTGTATGTCTTCTTTGGAGAAATGTCTATTTAGGTCTTCTGCCATTTTTTGATTGGGTTGTTTGTTTTTTTAATATTGAGCTACATGGGCTGTTTATATATTTTGGAGATTAATCCTTTGTCTGTTGATTTGTTTGCAAATATTTTCTCCCATTCTGAGGGTTGTCTTTTTGTCTTGTTTATGGTTTCCTTTGCTATGCAAAAGCTTTTAAGTTTCATTAGGTCTCATTTGTTTAGTTTTGGTTTTATTTCCATTACTCTGGGAGGTAGGTTGAAAAAGATCTTGCTGTGATTTACGTCAAAGAGAGTTCTTCCTATGTTTTCCTCTAAGAGTTTTACAGTGTCTGGTCTTACATTTAGGACTTTAATCCATTTTGGGTTTATTTTTGTATATGGTGTTAGGGAGTGTTCTAATTTCATTCTTTTACATGTAGCTGTCCAGTTTTCCCAGCACCACTTATTGAAGAGACTGTTTTTTCTCCATTGTATATCCTTGCCTCCTTTGTCATAGATTAGTTGACCATTGGTGCGTGGGTTTACCTCTGGGCTTTCTGTCCTCTTCCATTGATCTATGTTTCTGTTTTTGTGCCAGTACCATATTGTCTTGATTACTGTAGCTTTGTAGTATAGTCTGAAGTCAGGGAGTCTGATTCCTCCAGCTCTGTTTTTTTCCCTCAAGATTGCTTTTGCAGGCTTCCCTGGTGGCGCAGTGGTTGGGAGTCTGCCTGCCGATGCAGGGGACATGGGTTCGTGCCCCGGACCGGGAAGATCCCACATGCTGCAGAGCGGCTGGGCCCGTGAGCCATGGCTGCTGAGCCTGTGCATCCGGAGTCTGTGCTCTGCAATGGGAGAGGCCACAACAGTGAGAGGCCCGTGTACCGCAAAAAAAAAAAAAAAAAAGATTGCTTTTGCTATTTGGGGTATTTTGTGTCTCCATACAAATTTTAAGATTTCATTGTTCTAGTTCTGTAAAAAAAAATTGCCACTGGTAATTTGATAGGGATTGCATTGAATCTGTAGATTGCTTTGGGTAGTATAGTCATTTTCACAAGCTTGATTCTTCCAATCTGAGAACATGGTATATCTCTCCATTTGTTTGTGTCATCTTTGATTTCTTTCATCAGTGTCATAGTTTTCTGAGTACAGGTCTTTTACCTCCTTAGGTAGGTTTATTCCTAGATATTTAATTCTTTTTGTTGCAATGGTGAATGGGATTGTTTCCTTAGTTTCTCTTTCTGATCTTTCATTGTTAGTGTATAGGAATGCAAGAGATTTCTGTGCATTAATTTTGTATCCTGCAACGTTACCAAATTCATTGACTAGCTCTAGTAGTTTTCTGGTGGCATCTTTAGGATTTTCTATGTATAGTACCATATCAACTACAAACAGTGACAGTGTTACTTCTTCTTTTCCAATTTGTATTCCTTTTATTTCTTCTCTGATTGCCGTGGCTAGGACTTCCAAAACTATCTTGAATAATAGTGGTGAGAGTGGACATCCTTGTCTTGTTCCTGATCTTAGAGAAAATGCTTTCAGTTTTTGACCATTGAGAATGATGTTTGCTGTGCTTTTGTCGTGTATGGCCTTTATTATGTTGAGGTAGGTTCCCTCTATGCCCACATCCTGGAGAGTATTTATCATAAATGGGTGTTGAATTTTGTCAAAAGCTTTTTCTGCATCTGTTGAGATAATCATATGGTTTTAATTCTTCAATTTGTTAGATATTTATATATTGAAGAATCCTTGCATCCCTGGGATGAATCCCACTTGATCATGGTGTATGATCCTTTTAATGTGCTGTTGGATTCTGTTTGCTAGTATTCTGTCTAGGATTTTTGCATCTATATTCATCAGTGATATTGGTCTGTAATTTTCTTTTTTTGTAGTATCTTTGTCTGGTTTTGGTATCAGGGTGATGGTGGCCTCATAGAATGAGTTTGGGAATGTTCCTTCCTCTGCAATTTTTTCGAAGAGTTTGAGAAGGATAGATGTTAGTTCTTCTCTAAATGTTTGATAGAATTCACCTGTGAAGCCATCTGGTCCTGGACTTTTGTTTGTTGGAAGATTTTTCATCACAGTTTCAGTTTCATTCCTTGTGATTAGACTGTTCATATTTCCTATTTCTTCCTGGTTCAGTCTTGGAAGGTTATACCTTTCTAAGAATTTATCCATTTCTTCCAGGTTGTCCATTTTATTGACATAGAGTTGCTTGTATGTAGTCTCTTATGATGCTTTGTATTTCTGCAGTGTCTGTTGTCACTTCTTCTTTCTCATTTCTAATTTTATTGATTTGAGTCCTCTCCCTCTTTTTCTTGATGAGTCTGGCTAATGGTTTATCAATTTTGTTTATCTTCTCAAAGAACCAGCTTTTAGTTTTATTGATCTTTCCTATTGTTTTCTTTGTTTTTAGTTCATTTATTCCTGCTCTGATCTTTATGATTTCTTCTGCTAACTTTGGGTTTTGTTTGTTCTTTTTTCTCTAGTTCCTTTAGGTGTAAGTTTAGATTGTTTATTGAGATTTTTCTTATTTCTTGAGGTAGGATTATATTGCTATAAACTTCCTTCTTAGAACTGCTTTTGCTGCCTCCCATAGGTTTTGGATCGTCATGTTTTCATTGTCATTTGTCTCTAGGAATTTTTTGATTTCCTCTTTGATTTCTTCAGTGATCTCTTGGTTATTTAGTAATGTATTGTTTAGCCTCCATTTGTTTGTGCTTTTTATGGTTTTTTCCCCTGTAATTTATTTCTAATCTCATAGCGTTGTGGTCAGAAAAGATGCTTGATATGGTTTCAGTTTTCTTAAATTTACGAAGGCTTGATTTGTGACCCAAGATGTGATCTGTCCTGGAGGATGTTCTGTGTGCACTTGCGAAAAAAATGTAATCTGCTGTTTTCGGTTGGAACGTCCTTTACATATCAATTAAATCTCTGGTCTATTGTGTCATTTAAAACTTGTATTTCCTTATTAATTTTCTGTCTGGATGAGCTGTCCATTGGTGTAAGTGAGGTGATAAAGTCCCCCACTATTATTTTGTTACTGTTGATTTCCTCTTTTATAGCTGTTAGCATTTGCCTTATGTATTGAGGTGCTCCTGTGTTGGGTGCATATATATTTATAATTGTTATATCTTCTTCTTGGATTGATCCCTTGATCATTATGTAGTGTCCTTCTTTGTCTCTTCTAACACTCTTTATTTAAAGTCTATTTTATCTAACACAAGTATTGCTACTCCAGCTTTCTTTTGATTTCCATTTGCATGGAATATCTTTTTCCATCCCCTCACTTTCAGCCTGTACGTGTTCCTAGGTCTGCAGTGGGTCTCTTGTAGATAGCATATATATGTGTCTTGTTTTTCTATCCATTCAGCAAGCCTGTGTCTTTTGGTTGTAGCATTTAATCCATTCACATTTAAGGTGATTATAAATATGTATGTTCCTATTACCGTTTTATTAATTGTTATGGGTTTGTTTTCGTAGGGCCTTTTCTTCTCTTGTGTTTCCCACTTAGAGAAGTTCCTTTAGCGTTTGTTGTAGAGCTGGTTTGGTGGTGCTGAATTCTCTTAGCTTTTGCTTGTCTGTAAAGCTTTTGATTTCTCCATTGAATCTGAATGAGATCCTTGCTGGGTAGAGTAATCTTGGTGGTAGGTTCTTCCCTTTCATCACTTTAAATATATCGTGCCACTCCCTTCTGGCTTGTAGAGTTTCTGCTGAGAAATCAGCTGTTAACCTTATGGCAGTTCCCTTGTGTATTATTTGTCATTTTTCCCTTGTTGCTTTCAGTAATTTTTCTTTGTCTTTAATTTTTATCCATTTGATTACTACGTGTCTCGGCGTGTTTCTCCTTGGGTTTATCCTGCCTGGGACTTTCTGTGCTTCCTGGACTTGGGCGCGTATTTCGTTTACCGTGTTAGGGAAGTTTTCGACTATAGTCTCTTCAAATATTTTCTTGGGTCCTTTCTCCCTCTCTTCTCCTTCTGGGACCCCTATAATGCGAATGTTGTTGTGTTTAATGTTGTCCCAAAGGTCTCTTAGACTGTCTTCATTTCTTTTCATTCTCATTCTTTTTTCTTTATTCTGTTCCATGGCAGTGAATTCCACCATTCTGTCTTCCAGGTCACTTATCCGTTCTTCTGCAGCAGTTTTTCTGCTATTGATTCCTTGTAGTTTATTTTTCATTTCGGTTATTGTATTCTTCATCTCTGTTTGTTTGTTCTTTAATTCTTCTAGGTCTTTGTTAAACATTTCTTTTGTCTTCTCGATCTTTGCCTCCATTCTTTTTCCAAGGTCCGGAATCATCTTCATATCATTATTCTGAATTCTTTTTCTGGAAGGTTGCCTATCTCCACTTCATTTAGTTGTTTTTGTGGTGTTTTATCTTGTTCCTTGATGTAGTACACTGTCCCCTGCCTTTTCATTTTGTCTGTCTTTCTGTGAATGTGGTTTTCGTTCCATAGGCTGCAGGATTGTAGTTCTTCTTGTTTCTGTTGTCTTGCTTCCTTACTTTCTTGCCCCACAAAATATTCTAGGTACACTTTATACTTTACCTTCCCCAAGTCCGGATCAACCATTTCTTCCAAGAACCCTGGTTCCTGTTAGTGGGGACCTAAACTGGTTTAACTACCAGTTTAAAATTTTTTTTTAATTTATGAGATGGCAGTATAACATAAATTGTAGAGTTATTTTGAGGATTAAATGAGAAAATCTGTGTAAAAGAGTGTACATAATTCTTGGCTCATAGTATGTGCTCAATAAATTAATTTTTTCCAGCTATTTCCAGTGAAGTGTAAATAATGGAATTATGGATGAGAATGACAGTTGATGAATTTACAAAATGTCAATTATAATGTTCTCTGAGAGAAAGCAATTGGTCAGTTGATTCAAAGATTAGATTACATTAACCTCCTTTCTGAGCTTTTCATTGTTTATTTCCATTCTCACTCAAGTTTCTCTCTTCAGAACTCATCCTTAGGATTTAGTTGAATTTAGTCTTGGGTTGTTGATGTTTCTTAATCTTCTCTTAAGTTAAATTTTAAGCAACTTAATATGGAAACCATATCTTATGTGTGTGTATGTTTTTTTGAGGTTTTATAATGTTATTTGACAGCTAGCGGTTAGTTCTCATCTACATTTTGTCTGTAGATTTTTGAGAGTAGTGACAGGTACATATCTAACCAACATATAGAGTTTATTTGGTGAATCTTCATCCTCATTAAGTCTCCTGGACAATTGCACATGGATACAGTGTGGGACATTGCTTATTCCTTTGGCCCAGATAGCTTTACTAAGCCTGGTGTCATTGTGTACATCTGAAGTTCCCACCTCCTTCATGGCAAATTTCTGGATCCTTTTGAGTGCCCAAGGGGCAAGCTTCTTGAAGCCCACTCCCAGGATGCACTTGTGAATGTTGACAGTGTATTCTGTGGTAGCTACCTCGTTGATGGCAGGATGGTCCTTCTGCTTCTCGGCCCTCTTCTTCGCAAGAGCTGTTCTGCTGGGCCCAGGTTGGAAGTGCTTAGGTGTTTTTCATATTTCCTGCATGTCCTACAACAGTGGTGAGCACATATGCATATATTAGATACCAGTAAAAACCTAAGTAATGTATTTGTAGAAGTCACATAAGAAACATTTCCTAGCGAAAAAGGAATGTTATAATTGCTAAGATCTTAATCTAAGATTCTAATGAAAGGTAGACTTTAAGCATACAACACCTTCTTAAAGAATTTGGCGTCAACTACACGGCCTAGACCTTTTTCAAATAAATACAAGTTGGAAAGCAGAAGGAGTTGTATGTTTCTGAGCTGCCTAGTGTTGTAATATTAACAGTTTCTGGTGTCATGGCAGGCTGTCTCCTCTTTAATCAAAGGAAAATGTACAGACTGACAATTCTTCCAACTATTCAAATGTCTCTTAAAAATAATGGTGGTAAGTAACAGGCATTTTGCACGTGCTGGTTATTTTGACCTGATGGATCTGCAAATTTCTTACTAGCATAGAAAAGAAAAACTGCTTCTTATTTTTAAGTACAAATCTTGTGTGCAGCAAATGAAGTCACATTTTTTATTTATTCATTTATTTTTTTGTGCTGTTAGAAAACCACTTTGCAGTGAGTGTGAAAGAGAATACTTATTAGGCTAATAACAGCAGAATCATAGAAATGAGGCCTGTAGACAAATCTCCCTCTAGAGAATAACGTGTGGTTACAGAAGGTTAAGAATCTGTAAAGATCAATGGAGGCCAAGAGCTTAAAATAGAGATAAGCTGCCTGGAGAAAAAAAGTGAAAAGAAAAAGAAAACTTCAAGAAAACACTGAGTGTTTAGGATAGCTATTTTGTCTTTGTTCCCTGTTGAAAATTCCTAAAATTTCATTTAGAGACAGTTATACATTCCTCCAAATACATCATTTTTATTTTTCACAATGTCTAAACTCCTGTGGGTGTCTTTTTCACTTCAACAGGTGCAATCACACATACACACATACACATGGGCCTTTGACTTCTGTAGTGAAACACACTGTCAAGTCAAAAGTACAGCTAATTCAGTAAAATGTGTTAATATAAGTAGTAAAAAACGACAGAGGTTGTAATGGGTAAAGCTGTTTCTTAAGTATAATAAGATTCCTGTATCCAAATGCATAAGTTCTAACTGAACTTTGAAACATCCTCATATAATTTGGGAGATAATGCATTATGCTTTCTTTGACTGAAAGGCAGATATTTTGATGAGAGTTTTGTTACTTCCCCTCAGTTTTCGGTGGCTTATCAAGCACTACATTTGCTCTTTTTTTAAAATTTTATTTAAATACCTTTATGTTTATTTATTTATGTATTTTTGGCCACACGACTTGTGGGATCTTAGTTCCCCGACCAGGGATTGAACTCGGGCCCTCAGCACTGAAAGCCTGGAGTCCTAACCACTGGACCACCAGGGAATTCCTGCTACATTTGCTCTTTATGAAGGCATCTATTCTATATGAAACAGGACGGCCATGGCATAAGACCAGGCAGTTTTATTTGCCTATGGACATCTCCATGTTTTGTCTATCCTTCCTGTCCCCCAAATCCCAAAGGAATCCCAGAATTCATGTTCTGTGTTGTAGAAAAATACATGAAAATTACAAAAAGGCTATCCTTTCTGTCTTTCTAGGTCTCTAATGTTCGTAATATTGTTGGCCCCAACCTGTAAGTCACAGCCCATTTTGAAAGTTGGTAAGGAATAGTAAAACATGGTATTTTTGCCTTAATTTACCCTTTTGCCCCATTTACCTATCATAATTTCAGAGTTCCCTTCATATCCTTACCATATCCATGGTTAAACAATTCCAGTCTCTGACTTTTGATCTTTGAGAACTTGGATGAAGATTTGGACTTCCATGGCACACTGTGCTAGTCGGTTCAGGCTGCCATATCAAAGTATCACAGTCTGGGAGGCTTAAACAACAGAAATGGGTTTTCCCACAGGTCTGGAGGCTAGAAGTTGCAGATCAAGATAGTGGTAGGGTTCATTTCCGCTGAGGCCTCTCTCTTTGGTCTGTAGATAGATGGCTGTCTTCTCACTGAGTCTTCACTTGGTGTTCCTCAGTGCTTGTCTGTGTCCTAATTTCTTCCTATAAGGACACCAATCATATTAGCCGTATCATTTTACCTTAATCACCTCTTTCAAGGCTCTGCCTCCAAATCCTGTCACATTCTGAGGTCCTAACTGGGGGGTTAAGACTTCAGCATATGAATTTCGGGAGGACACAGATCAGTCCATAACACACCATTCACCAACCTGGTGCAAGAATCTTTAGTCCACTTTATCTGTAGGGAAAAATCTCTGTTTCAAGTCATTTTTTTCCTGAATCACATTGATGTAAATATTTGTGGTTCAACATATGGTTGGCAAGCCAGAAGTGCCTCAGGGATTTAAAGAAGTGTTTTAGATACTCCAGCACATTTGGTAGGTAATCCAATCCTATTGGACAGACAGCCTGAATTTCAAAACTACACTCACGTTAAATAAAGGTCAGATATGTTTTTTTTTTTAATTTTCTTTTTACATCTTTATTGGAGTATAATTGCTTTACAATGGTGTGTTAGTTTCTGCTTTATAACAAAGTGAATCAGTTATACATATACATATGTTCCCATATCTCTTCCCTCTTGCATCTCCCTCCCTCCCACCCTCCCTATCCCACCCCTCTAGGTGGTCACAGAGCACCGAGCTGATCTCCCTGTGCTATGCAGCTGCTTCCCACTAGCTATCTACCTTACGTTTGGTAGTGTATATTTGTGCATGCCACCCTCTCACTTTGTCACAGCTTACCCTTCCCCCTCCCCATATCCTCAAGTCCATTCTCTAGTAGGTCTGTGTCTTTATTTCCGTCTTACCCCTAGGTTCTTCATGACATTTTTTTTCTTAGATTCCATATATATGTGTTAGCATACGGTATTTATCTTTCTCTTTCTGACTTACTTCACTCTGTATGACAGATTCTAGGTCCATCCACCTCACTACAAATAGCTCAATTTCGTTTCTTTTTATGGCTGAGTAATATTCCATTGTATATATGTGCCACATCTTCTTTATCCATTCATCCTATGATGAACACTTAGGTTGTTTCCATCTCCTGGCTATTGTAAATAGAGCTGCAATGAATATTTTGGTACATGACTCTTTTTGAATTACGGTTTTCTCAGGGTATATGCCCAGTAGTGGGATTGCTGGGTCATATGGTAGTTCTATTTGTAGTTTTTTAAGGAACCTCCATACTGTTCTCCATAGTGGCTGTATAAATTTTCATTCCCACCAACAGTGCAGGAGGGTTCCCCTTTCTTCACACCTTCTCCAGCATTTATTGTTTCTAGATTTTTTGTTGATGGCCACTCTGACCGCTGTGAGATGATATCTCATTGTAGTTTTGATTTGCATTTCTCTAATGATTAATGATGTTGAGCATTCTTTCATGTGTTTGTTGGCAATCTGTATATCTTCTTTGGAGAAATGTCTATTTAGGTCTTCTGCCCATTTTTGGATTGGGTTGTTTGATTTTTTGTTATTGAGCTGCATGAGCTGCTTGTAAATTTTGGAGATTAATCCTTTGTCAGTTGCTTCATTTGCAAATATGTTCTCCCATTCTGAGGGTTGTCTTTTGGTCTTGTTTATGGTTTCCTTTGCTGTGCAAAAGCTTTGAAGTTTCATTAGGTCCCATTTGTTTATTTTTGTTTTTATTTCCATTTCTCTAGGAGGTGGGTCAAAAAGGATCTTGCTGTGATCTATGTCGTAGAGTGTTCCACCTATATTTTCCTCTAAGAGTTTGATAGTTTCTGGCCTTACACTTAGGTCTTTAATCCATTTTGAGCTTATTTTTGTGTGTGGTGTTAGGCAGTGATCTAATCTCATACTTTTACATGTACCTGTCCAGTTTTCCCAGCACCACTTATTGAAGAGGCTGTCCTTTCTCCACGGTACATTCCTGCCTCCTTTATCAAAGATAAGGTGACCATATGTGCACGGGTTTATCTCTGGGCTTTCGATCCTGTTCCATTGATCTATATTTCTGTTTTTGTGCCAGTAGCATACTGTCTTGATTATTGTAGCTTTGTAGTATAGTCTGAAGTCAGGGAGCCTGATTCCTCCAGCTCCATTTTTCGTTCCCAAGATTGCTTTGGCTGTTCGGGGTCTTTTTGTTTCCATACAAATTGTGAAATTTTTTGTTCTAGTTCTGTGAAAAATGCCAGTGGTAGTTTGATAGGGATTGCATTGAATCTGTAGATTGCTTTAGGTAGTAGAGTCATTTTCACAATGTTGATTCTTCCAATCCAAGAACATAGTATATCTCTCCATCTACTTGTACCATCTTTAATTTCTTTCATCAGTGTCTTATAATTTTCTGCATACAGGTCTTTTGTCTCCTTACGTAGGTTTATTCCTAGATATTTTATTCTTTTTGTTGCATTGGTAAATGGGAGTGTTTTCTTGATTTCACTTTCATATTTTTCATCATTAGTGTATAGGAATGTCAGAGATTTCTGTGCATTAATTTTGTATCCTGCTACTTTACCAAATATATTGATTAGCTCTAGTAGTTTT
This sequence comes from Aethalodelphis obliquidens, assembly GCF_003676395.1. NCBI lineage: Eukaryota > Metazoa > Chordata > Mammalia > Artiodactyla > Delphinidae > Aethalodelphis > Aethalodelphis obliquidens. Next base: position 739,842 of record NW_020838051.1, on the reverse strand, counting down.
CTGGTAGCATCTTTAGGATTCTCTATGTATAGTATCATGTCATCTGCAAACAGTGACAGCTTTACTTCTTGTTTTCCGATTTGGATTCCTTTTATTTCCTTTTCTTCTCTGATTGCTGTGGCTCAAGCTTCCAAAACTGTGTTGAATAATAGTGGTGAGAGTGGGCAACCTTGTCCTGTTCCTGATCTTAGTGGAAATGCTTTCAGTTTTTCACCATTGAGGATGATGTTGGCTGTGGGTTTGTCATATATGGCCTTTATTATGTTGAGGAAAGTTCCCTCTGTGCCTACTTTCTGCAGGGTTTTTAGCATATATGGGTGTTGAATTTTGTCAAGAGCTTTCTCTGCATCTATTGAGATGACCATATGGTTTTTCTCCTTCAGTTTGTTAATATGGTGTATCACGTTGATTGATTTGCACATATTGAAGAATCCTTGCATTCCTGGGATAAACCCCACTTTATTATAGTGTATGATCCTTTTAATGTGCTGTTGGATTCTGCTTGCTAGTATTGTGTTGAGAATTTTTGCATCTATGTTCATCAGTGATGTTGGCCTGTAGTTTTGAATCTTTGTGACATCCTTGTGTGGTTTTGTTATCAGGGTGATGGTGGCCTCATAGAATGAGTTTGGGAGTGTTCCTCCCTCTGCTATATTTTGGAAGAGTTTGAGAAGGATAGGTGTTAGCTCTTCTCTAAATGTTTGAAAGAATTCGCCTGTGAAGCCATCTGGTCCTGGGCTCTTGTTTGTGGGAAGATTTTTAATCACAGTTTCAATTTCAGTGCTTGTGATTGGTCTGTTCATATTTCTTCCTGATTCATTCTTGGCACGTTGTGCATTTCTAAGAATTTGTCCATTTCTTCCAGGTTGTCCATTTTATTGGCATAGAGTTGCTTGTAGTAATCTCTCATGATCGTTTGTATTTCTGCAGTGTCAGTTGTTACTTCTCTTTTTTCATTTCTAATTCTATTGATTTGAGTCTTCTCCCTTTTTTTCTTGATGAGTCTGGCTGATGGTTTATCAATTTTGTTTATCTTCTCAAAGAACCAGTTTTTAGTTTTATTAATCTTTGCTATCATTTCCTTCATTTCTTTTTCATTTATTTCTGCTCTGATCTTTATGATTTCTTTACTTCTGCTAACTTGGGGTTTTTTTGTTCTTCTTTCTCTAATTGCTTGAGGTGCAAGGTTAGGTTATTTATTCGAGATGTTTGCTGTTTCTTAAGGTAGGATCGTATTGCTATAAACTTCCCTCTTAGAACTGATTTTGCTTCATCCCATAGGTTTTGGGTCATCGTGTCTCCATTGCCATTTCTTTCTAGGTATTTTTTAATTTCCTCTTTGATTTCTTCAGTGATCCCTCCGTTATTAAGTAGTGTATTGTTTAGCCTCCATGTGTTTGTATTTTTTATAGATCTTTTCCTGAAATTGATATCTAGTCTCATAGCATTGTGGTTGGAATAGATACTTGATACAATTTCAGTTTTCTTAAATTTACCAAGGCTTGATTTGTGACCCCAGATACGATCTATCCTGGAGAATGTTCCATGAGCACTTGAGAAAAATGCGTATTCTGTTGTTTTTGGATGGAATGTCCTATAAATATCAATTAAGTCTATCTTGTTCAATGTATCATTTAAAGCTTGTGTTTCTTTATTTATTTTCATTTTGGATGATCTGCCCTTTGGTGAAAGTGGGGTGTTAAAGTCCCCTACTATGAATGTATTAGTGTCGATTTCCCCTTTTATGGCTGTTAGTATTTGCCTTATGTATTGAGGTGCTCCTGTGTTGGGTGCATAAATATTTACAATTGTTATATCTTCTTCTTGGATCGATCACTTGATCGTTATGTAGTGTCCTTTGTCTCTTCTAATAGTCTTTATTTTAAAGTCTTTTTTGTCTGATATGAGAATTGCTACTCAAGCTTTCTTTTGGTTTCCATTTGCATGGAATATCTTTTTCCATCCCCTTACTTTCAGTCTGTATGTGTCTCTAGATCTGAAGTGGGTCTCTTGTAGACAGCATATATGGGTCTTGTTTTTGTATCCATTCAGCCAATCTGTGTCTTTTGGTAGGAGCATTTAATCCATTGACATTTTTTTGTTTTGTTTTTTTTGCAGTACGTGGGCCCCTCACTGCCACAGCCCCTCACGCCGTGGAGCACAGGCCCTGGACGCGCAGGCTCAGTGGCCATGGCTCACGGGCCCAGCCGCTTCGCGGCATGCGGGATCCTCCCAGACTGGGGCATGAACCTGCGTCCCGCGCATCGGCCGGCGGACCCTCAACCACTGCACCACCAGGGAAGCCCTAATCCATTTACATTTAAGGTATTTATCGATATGTATGTTCCTATTCCCATTTTCTTAATTGTTTTGGGTTTGTTATTGTAGGTCTTTTCCTTCTCTTGTGTTTCTTGCCTAGAGAAGTTCCTTTAGCATTTGTTGTAAAGCTGGTTTGGTGGTGCTGAACTCTCAGCTTTTGCTTGTCTGTAAAGGTTTTAATTTCTCCATCAAATCTGAATGAGATCCTTGCTGGGTAGAGTAATCTTGGTTGTAGGTTCTTCTCCTTCATAACTTTAAAAATATCCTGCCAGTCCCTTCTGGCTTGCAGAGTTTCTGCTGAGAGATCAGCTGTTAACCTTATGGGGATTCCCTTGTGTGTTATTTGTTGTTTTTCCCTTGCTGCTTTTAATATGTTTTCTTTGTATTTAATTTTTGACAGTTTGATTAGTATGTGTCTTGGCGTGTTTCTCCTTGGATTTATCCTGTATCGGACTCTCTGTGCTTCCTGGACTTGATTAACTATTTCCTTTCCCATATTAGGGGAGTTTTCAACTATAATCTCTTCAAATATTTTCTCAGTCCCTTTCTTTTTCTCTTCTTCTTCTGGAACCCCTATAATTCGAATGTTGGTGCATTTAATGTTACCCCAGAGGTCTCTGAGACTGTCCTCAGTTCTTTTCATTCTTTTTTCTTTATTCTGCTCTGCAGTAGTTGTTTCCACTATTTTATCTTCCAGGTCACTTATCCATTCTTATGCCTCAGCTATTCTGCTATTGATCCCATCTAGAGTATTTTTCATTTCATTTATTGTGTTGTTCATCATTGCATGTTTCACCTTTAGTTCTTCTAGGTCCTTGTTAAATGTTTCTTGCATTTTCTCTATTTCCAGGATTTTGGATCATGTTTACTACCATTATTCTGAATTCTTTTTCAGGTCGATTGCCTATTTCTTCTTCATTTGTTAGGTCTGGTGGGTTTTTATCTTGCTCCTTCATCTGCTGTGTGTTTTTCTGTCTTCTCATTTTGCTTATTTTACTGTGTTTGGGGTCTCCTTTTTGCAGGCTGCAGGCTCGTAGTTCCTGTTGTTTTTGGTGTCTGTCCCCAGTGGCTAAGGTTGGTTCAGTGGGTTGTGTAGGCTTCCTGGTGGAGGGGACTAGTGCCTGTGGTCTGGTGGATGAGGCTGGATCTTGTCTTTCTGATGGGCAGGTCCACGTCTGGTGGTGTGTTTTGGGGTGTCTGTGGACTTACTATGGTTTTAGGCAGCCTCTCTGCTAATGGGTGGGGTTGTGTTCCTGTCTTGCTAGTTGTTTGGCATGGGGTATCCAGCACTGTTGCTTGCTGGTCGTTGAGTGAAGCTGGGTGTTGGCGTTGAGATAGACATCTCTGGGAGATTTTCGCCATTTGATATTATGTGGAGCTGGGAGGTCTCTTGTGGACCAGTGTCCTGAAGTTGGCTCTCCCTCCTCAGAGGCACAGCCATGCCTCCTGGCTGCAGCAGCAAGAGCCTTTCATCCACACAGCTCTGAATAAAAGGGAGAAAAAGTAGAAAGAATGAAAGAAAGAAGATAAAATAAAGTAAGATAAAATAAAATAAAGTTATTATAATAAAAAATAATTAAGAAAAAGAATTTTTTTTAAGTAAAAAAAGAAACAGAAAAAAACAACCAAAAAAAAATGGACGGATAGAACCCTAGGACAAATGGTGAAAGCAAAGGTATACAGACAAAATCTCACACAGATGCAAACATATACACACTAACAAAAAGAGGAAAAGGGAAAAAATAATAACTCTTGCTCTCAAAGTCCACCTCCTCAATTTGGGATGATTCGTTGTCTCTTCGTGTATTCCACAGATGCAGGGTACATCAAGTTGATTGTGGAGCTTTAATCCGCTGCTCCTGAGGCTGCTGGAAGAGATTTCCTTTTCTCTTTTTTTTTGCACAGCTCCCAGGGTTCAGCTTTGGATTTGGCCCCGCCTCTGCGTGTAGGTTGCTGGAGGGCATCTGTTCTTTGCTCAGAGAGGACGGGGTTAAAGGAGCAGCTGACTCGGGGGCTCTGGCTCACTCAGGCAGGGGGGAGGGAGGGGTGCGGATGCGGGGCGAGCCTGCTGCGGCAGAGGCCGGCGTGACGTTGCACCAGCGTGAGGCGCCCCGTGCGTTCTCCGGGGGAAGTTGTCCCTGGATCCCAGGACCCTGGCAGTGGCGGGCTGCACAGGCTCCCGGGAGGGGAGGTGTGGATAGTGACCTGTGCTCACACACAGGCTTCTTGGTGGTGGCAGCAGTAGCCTTAGCGTCTCATGCCCGTCTCTGGGGTCCGCGCTGTTAGCCGCGGCTCGTGCCCATCTCTGGAGCTCCTTTACACAGCGCTCTTAGTCCCCTCTCCTCGCGCACCAGGAAACAAAGAGGGAAGAAAAAGTCTCTTGCTTCTTCTGCAGGTCCAGACTTTTCCCCGGACTCCCTCCCAGCTAGCCGTGGTGCAGTAACCCCTTCAGCCTGTGTTCACGCCGCCAACCCCAGTCCTCTCCCTGCGCTCCGACCGAAGCCCGAGCCTCAGCTCCCAGCCTCCCCCAACCCCGGCGGGTGAGCAGACAAGCCTCTCGGGCTGGTGAGTGCTGGTCGGCACCGATCCTCTGTGCCGGAATCTCTCCGCTTTGCCCTCTGCACCCCTGTTGCTGTGCTCTCCTCCGCAGCTCCGAAGCTTTCCCCCTCCGCCACCTGCAGTCTCCGCCCGCGAAGGGGCTTCCTAGTGTGTGGAAAGGTTTCCTCCTCCACAGCTCCCTCCCACTGGTGCAGGTCCCGTCCCTATTCTTTTGTCTCTGTTTATTCTTTTTTCTTTTGCCCTACCGAGGTACGTGGGGAGTTTCTTGCCTTTTGGGAGGTCTGAGTTCTTCTGCCAGCGTTCAGTAGGTGTTCTGTAGGAGTTGTTCCACGTGTAGATGTATTTCTGGTGTATCTGTGGGGAGGAAGGTGATCTCCGCCTCTTACTCTTCTGCCATCTTCCCCCTCTCCCCAGATACGTTTTTTTTTTTCCCACTCTCCACCCTCCACCCTGTACCAACTGAAATGGAATTATTTGCGGAAAAAAATTATGAGTAGAAGAATCAAGGAGAAACTCCAGATTCTCTTCCTAAAACTCTTCCAGGCTTTCATCTAAAGCATTTTATATATATATGTGTGTCTGTGTCTGTGTTTGTACATATGTGTGTGTATATATATTTATATACATATATTTTTTATTTTCCTAAGATCTATTATCACGGTGAGAATGGCATAACATAACACATTTATCATATAATATCTCTTCTAAGTGCATTGCTACAAATATCTGAGATGTCACATTCCCTCCCCCTCCCTCCCTCCCTTTTCTCTCCTTCTCGCTCTCCCTATCCCCCCAACCTCCATTACCTTGACTCTATAATTCCCTAATTCACACCTATAAGGGGGCAGGGTCAGCCTCCAGTAAACTGATTGCTAATGCAATTCATTTACCAGTCATCCCTCTGTTATCACTCTGAGTCATCTGATGAAGACAGTGAAGTTAATGAGGACAGGATAATGAAGAGAAGCAGGGAAGGATGATGATAAGGAAAAAAAGCACAGGACTGAGAAACGTGGGAAAAGAGGGCAGGCTGTGACCTCTGTCAGGGGCAACCTGGAACCCAGAAGCAAGGGGAGAAGTTAAAGCTTCTCCCTGTGACCCTCAGTGTATTAGGATGCAGCCAATCACATCACCCAATTGGATTTTCTGACAAAAATCTCCGTTGAAGCAAAAATGTATTTTCAAGATAATATGTATATAGGAATGATTATATGGTTTTGGTATGTTATTTCCTTGCTATCAAGAATATTTATTTATAGAAATACCACAAGCCTCACACAGTTTCCACGGGTATGAGGGGTCATTTACAAACAAAATATTAGAATCTACCAATGTAGAAAACATCAAGGTTGTAATGAGGAAGATGCTTTTTATTTTTTATTTGTTTATTTTTAAAGCAGAATGAATAGTGCCAGCGTGCTGTCACTTGGGAGAACTGTGTAGCTGTTTGCAGGTCATGGTGTTTAGTAAATTGGTCCAGTGCTATTAAGAAGGAGTTATAGAAAGCATGTTTGTTTTTCTGCTTGATGGCCAGCAGTAATTTTAATAGATGCCTGAATTCTGTCTCCAGGCAAACCGGGAACATATGGAAATCATATTCAGTTGTTAATAATTTTGTTGCTGATGGGAGTGGCAAAGAGGATTTATTTTAATCATTTTAGGACTTATTAAAGGGACGTAGCTGGGAGCTGAGAGGATTAAGCACTTCAGGTGAGTTCACTGGCAGGCCCACATGCAAGTGGGATTTTTGTCTGTCAGGAAAAAACATACCCACTGCGAGTGTCCCAATGGCATAGGTGTTCAAGGAGCCTGGGACCCCTGCAAGGTCAGAAATCAAAGCCTGGTGACTGATCAGTTCTCTAAAAGACCTCTCATCGTTCTGAATGTTTTCTCAGCAATGTAAAGCACACTATAGCAGTGAAGGTCCTGGGTGTGGTTCTTGCCTCAGTTATTAATTCCGTGGTCTTGGACAAATTACCTCGCTTTTCTCTGCCTCAATGTCTTTATCTGCAGGAATGGCAATAACAATAGCAATTACGTACCTACAATAGCACTTTGAAGGTCGGATGAGATGATTATGTCTTACAGCACCAAGCATGATGTGGAGTGAATGCTCAATAAATTATAACTATTCTTATTAATATTTTTATTGTTATGCTTAAAATCTGTATCTGCTTCATTATACATGTTAGAAAGAGATACCCGAACTTAAGGAGTATTGAGAAGAGAATGGGCCTAGGCCTTCAATTTTGATGGTATATATTGCAAAGTAATAGGTCTGCAATTCGGAAAATAGAAATTTACATTCTCTGCATAGAAAAATGTGTGACGTTCTGATGCTCTCCAGTTGCTTGAACTACTTAGATATCAACCTAAGATACATTGTCATACTTTGTCTGTTTTATTTTGCTTGTACCTTTGCTTGTACTCAAAAATATTGTCCCTATTCAGATAAAAGTTTGTGGTATTTTCCTTGGTTATTTTTAAAATGTAAGGTTTACGTGATCAAATTGAGCCTTTTTTACTTTTATCCAGCCTGTTTCCTGAAATTAAATATCTGTAACCTTTCCATTGAATATGCAGAGTTCATGGGGTGTAATTATAAAGCAACTTTATTTTTGTCTCCCGGTATCTCTTTAACGTTTTTCTGTGGGGCTGGTTCTTTCGTTAGCCTTTGGTAAAATTTAAGGGAAGTCCCATGATTTTTTTTTTTATTATTTTATGTATTTATTTTTGGCTGCGTTGGGTCTTCATTGCTGCGCGCGGGCTTCCTCTAGTTGTGGTGAGCGGAGGCTACTCTTTGTTGTGGTGTGCGGGCTTCTCGTTGCGGAGCACAGGCTCTAGGCACGCGGGCTTCAGCAGTTGTGGCTCACGGGCTCTAGAGCGCAGGCTCAGTAGTTGTGGCACGCGGCCTCAGTAGTTGTGGCTCGTGGGCTCTAGAGTGCAGGCTCAGTAGTGGTGGCGCACGGGCTTAGTTGCTCCGTGTCATGTGGGATCTTCCCGGACCAGGGCTCGAACCTGTGTCCCCTGCATTGGCAGGCGGATTCTTAACCACTGCGCCACTAGGGAAGCCCAAGTCCCGTGATTTTGGTGTCCACTTTTAGGTAATAAAACAACCTGTCGTCGGTAATTGTCCTGTCAAAATATTACATTCCATTGGAAGGTAAAGCTTCTCTTTTCTTCTGCTTTGCTTGCTGCAGGCTGGTTGCCAGTGGGTGGGTGGGTGGGGACTCTGGTTGGTTTGTTCTTTCTTTTTCTCTTGCGTGTTAATCCCTCTTCCTCCAAAGAAATTTCAGACCCCCCCTCTAGGTTTAGAGCTAGAAGAGGCAGAGGGTAAAGAGGACAAGAATATTCTTGCTTGCCTGCCACTGTTTGATGATCTAGCATCCACACTCTGTAGATCTGGCAGGTGTTTGAGGCTGAGTCTTTTAGGGGCACCTTTCGGGGTCCATCAGAGACCCTGGGGCCCTTTGCCTCTCTTCCTCTCATCGCTGGGGGTCTCTCACTCTCACTTTTAGTTCCTTTGAGAGGGCAGATGCATCTCTGATTGCCCTTGGCTGGCTGGCTGGCTGGCTGGCTGGCTGGTTAGTTACTAACTCCTTCCTTAACATCTAGTCATCTGCTGGCACTTTCAGCTTCTATTTGTTCCTTCAGTGGACTCTCGGACAAGACAGGAGATGCAGCTTCACTAACCTGCTCATGTGTAGACTACATGTTTCTCCCACGTTATTCTAGGAATGCACATGACCCCCAATGAAGTGACCTTTCTTTTATTGCTGTTTTAAAGCAGTGCACTAGCCAGGCGATGGACCCTAACATTACTTACGGAGGAGTCTGACTCTTTTCCGGTTGTTTCTGCACCTGTGAGACAAATAGGTGAAACTTTTCAGGTGGTGTCAGTATACTTCTTTCCCTAGGTTTGGGAAAAGCCGTCACAGCAAATCCATTTATTTTTCCAAAATTCCTCTAACTACTTTTAATCTTCTCAGATCCTCAATTTGGGTGTGGGGTTAAGAGTAGAATAACAGGTTATTTTTCTTTGACTCTTAACTCAGGGGTAACATTCTATTATTCTGGAAGAATGCCACTATTATGTGGGTGTATCACATGACAAGATGCTTTATTTTAAACTCTTTTATAACTGTGTACCAAGTCCCATTTTTTCCTTATTTTCTTTATATTATCTCATAGCGGTATATAAAAAATTGTGCTGAAAAGCACATGACAGAAATTTACTGTCTTAACCATTTTTAAATGTACAGTTCAGTAGTTAAGTAAATTCACATTATTGTGCATCTTGGACCACATTTTAAACATCTCATTGTATGTTGAAAACAATCCAGCCTTTTCTGTGATTGTTTCTTTAAAAAAGCATTTTGATGATAATATTGGTTGTTAGACATTAACTCAAGCTTCTTCCTGTAAAGGGAACTGGTATCAGGACAGACATGGCCAATAAGGAGACAGAATCTCATGAAAATTCAGTTCAGTAGCTGTAACGGTGCCAAGCCTCATGGAGATCGTTGTTGGAAGGAGAGGTAGGAGCAGAAACAACTCTTGAAAGAGCTTCATGAGCCTCCTGCATTCCATAGCTACCCTATTAATAAAACTCGAGTATTCCTAGTCTGCCAGCTTCTTTTGGAACTGATGCTGTCTGCTTACTGTTTTCCTCTTCTTTGTGTATCATTTCTTCACCCATCATAATTTTGCTTTTCTCATAGTTTCCGGTTCATAATAATTTCTATTTACTGCCTTATGGCCCTGACAAACTGTTCATAACTCCAGCTCATCTTCACACAGTGAAATTCCTCATTCTCTTGGTATTGGTATTTCCTAATTTAAATTTTCAAGAGAGGAAACTGGATTGTCTTTGTTTATCTTTTCATACCATGTGGGCACTGCCAGCTGAAGGATTGGTTCTACTTGGGTCAAAGTGTGGCTACAAATGGCTGCCCTTTGAGCAGAGGCTGGGGGGAGGTCGTTCCTGAGAAGGCACCTGGGTATAGGAGGCAACATGATTAATTTTATGTACTTAATAAAAATATTTTGTGTGCATGCTTAAACAAGAGTAAGTATTTCTTTATTCATTTTTTCAGCGTTTGGCAGAAAGCAGGTACTCTTATAGGAGAAAGATGGTAATAAAGGCTCTGAGAACAAAGAATTGAAAAAGGGCTCTGAGTTTCTGATTGTAGTGGATTTTTTTGAGGGAAGGACTGTTTTCCTGGTTTGGGTTCCCCCAGAAGCGGATCCTGAGATAAGAACGCTATTGCAAATAGTTCATTTGGAAGACGATAACATGAAACACTGGTAAGGGAAGAGAAGAAATGACAGAGGGCAAGGAGGGCAGCCAAAAAAAGTGCAGTATGTTAAGTGGTTACCACCGTGGCTTATTCCACTGGTTAATTCTGGGAAATGTACAGTGCATCTCAAAGTTATCTCAGATGGGTGCCCAGGAAGCTGGATACTTATCCATCAACTCCCTGTGGATCATTGGTTGAGGGCTGCTCCGGGGCCACTAATTCTGTGGCACATCTGGCCTGCCCTCTGTGTCGTTTATAGCTCCCTGTCCAGTAAAAAGCCCTCAAGTCAGGAGGCACAGGGGTTTGCCGTCAGCAACCTTTAATGTGTGAGGGCGAGAGCAGAGAGGCTGTGGGCCGGGCACGGTTGGCATTTACCCCCAAACCCCCTCCCCATTTTCTCCTTTCTTGAATGAAACCTGATTTTATCCAGGTATTCATCCCTTAGGGAAGGTTGCCTTACCTAAAGCTCAAGGGTAAATTTAGATTTTTTTTTTTTTTTGCCTTTTAAGTTAGTTTTATTTCGATAAATTCTTTAATACATTTGTGTTGTACCATTCAACATTAGTCTTCCAAGATCGATCACATTTGTTTTTCAGGAGGAATCAGTCTTAATCAAATAGAAAAACACACTGAGGCGCCCCTGTGTTCGTTGCTCATGACTCCTCCTCCCAATTTGTGAGCGGGCTCAAGCCGTCTTAGGCATTCAGGAGAGAAGCATTCTTATTTAAGCTTTTGGTGGTTCATTTTGCGTATATATTTTTTTGATTGAAGTATCGGTGACTTCCAATGGTGTGCCAATCTCTGCTGTACGGCAAAGTGACTCAGTTATACATGTATAGACATTCTTTTTTTAAAGTTTGGATTAATCTTAGCTATTTATGGAGATCCCGTTCCTTGTATCTGCTATTTGGCGTAGGTGTGGACACGTGGTGCAAGGTGGTATGAAACGAGAGATGAGGTCTGCTAGAGGGGCTCTGGGAAAGGTTTCTTCCTTCTTATAAAGAGACTCAGGAAAAGACAGCATTGTATTATACACTGGACCTCGGGACCTCCCTGGTGGTCCAGTTGTTAAGACTTCGCCTTCCAATGCAGGGGGTGCAGGTTCAATTCCTGGTCGGGGAGCTAAGATCCCACATGCCTCCTGGCCAAAGAACCAAAACATAAACCAGAAACAATATTATAACAAATTCAATAAAGACTTTAAAAAAGATGGTCTGTACTGGACCTGTCACATATTCATGAGTCACTTGGAAATGTTAGACGCATCTTGGGACCATGAGCCCTGAATTAACCAACCCTAAAGATGCCCTGCCTTGAAATTTCTCAGTTTGAGAGATGACAACTTTTCCTGATTATCTAAATCATTTTGAGTAAGGTTTATTTTTACCTGCAGTCAAAGACATCCTAATTGGTACAAGGATAAAGTGTAAGTACCAGATGACAAAGCTCATTTTTGAAGTTTACAGAAAGGTTTATAAAGAGATTATAGGATCATGTCAATATGTTGTAACAATTCTAGCTCCCTTTGTTCAACCTTTACACCCCTTTTATAGTACTGATAACATTCAGGGGGTTTTGCTGATGATGGATCCTGAGTTCTAGAACAGCAGTGTATTCAGTCTCAACCTTTGATTGCATACGTATTCAGTATGCTGTGATTAAATGGGAAAAGTGCATAAAACACTTTTTCTACGTACAGAGGTACAACGGTTGGCTTGAAGAAAATCACGGGTGCAATTGGTTGAGCTGCCAGCTGAACCAACAACTTTTTTTCCCTGTAGACTGTTCTTTCTTGAAAGAAAGACTGACAGAAAAAGTGATGGCTACCCAGACTTGGGTATTGGACCATTTCTCAGAAATGAATGAACTGAACATGTTACTTCAAGGAAAATGACTGACAATATTTGTTGCCAATGATAAAATTTGAGCTTTCGAGTATGATTTTGATTTTCGGAAAACTTTTATCCACTAAGGTGATAGTTTCCCAACACTTAAAGACTCTTCAGATGAGTTTAGTGGTGATATTAACAAATGTAATTTTTAAATATCGTATAATAAAATGTGTCAACATTTGGAAAATCTGCATAACTCAGTGACACAGTGTTTTTCAAATGAGTGATACATGATGTTATAGAATCCTGTGTGGGTAGAATATCCATTCAAAGTGCAAGATAGACTAGTGGATTTTTTTTTTTTTTTTTTTTTTTTTTTTTTTTTTGCTGTACGTGGGCCTCTCACTGTTGTGGCCTCTCCTGTTGCGGAGCACAGGCTCAGGACGCGCAGGCTCAGCGGCCATGGCTCACGGGCCCAGCCGCTCCGCGGCATGTGGGATCTTCCCGGACCGGGGCACGAACCCGTGTCCCCTGCATCGGCAGGCGGACTCTCAACCACTGCGCCACCAGGGAAGCCCCTAGACTAGTAGATTTTAATGGAACTAAAAACAAGTTTAGTAGTACGGTTTTTGGTTTCACATTGCAACTAACTGCTAAGAAACTACCATTTGTTGAGTTTTGATATAGTGTTAAAGAATAATACCCACGGTTATATGAAAAGATTCTCAAAATAATCCTCTTTTTTCTAACCACATATCTGGGTGAGGCCGTGTTTTCTTCATATATTTCAACTAAAATAGCCTGTCACAACAGATTGAATGCAGGAGCAGATACAAGAATCCAGCTGTCTTCTGTTAAACCAGGCAGTAAAGAGATTTGCAAAAATGTAAAACAATGCTGCTCTTCTCACTAATTTTTTTCCTCATAAAAAATATGTAATATTTGTTAACATGTAATGGACTTATTTTAAAATGAATTAATATTTTAAAATTTTCCTTTAATTTTGAATACAGCAAATATTAGTAAATGTAACCCACATAAACCAAAGCTCTTTGGAGTTCCTCAATTATGTTTAAGAGTTTACAGGGTCCTGTAACAAAAAAAGTTTGAAACTGTCTTTAAAGGGCATGGTGGAAAGGAAAGGGTTCAGAGCGTTGAGTATAAGCCAAGAGATCTGGGTTGTTAACGGACAGAAACAGAAGTAGAGGGTATATGGGATTAGTTAATGATCTTGAAATAAAGAATGATAGAGGGGTTAGGAAGGAGGAGGAGGGGTGGGGGAAATTTCTAGAAGCATGGAAGTTCTGCCCTCCCTCTTGACCCCTGTAGATGGAGGGATGGAGGTCAGTGGAAGGGAAGAATAGATCTGGGGCGATGTATTAATGCATCCTACGTTGTCATGGTTCTTGATGTTTATTAGACCAACAATAAACAGAAGTAAACATTTAACTTTAAAAGGGATTTCTTCATAAATGAGCACATTTAATGTTTTTAAATTTGGGGGATGCAGACTTGATGGAATTTTTGCTCTTCAGGAGGTACATGACCTTTCCTAGGAAACCAGGGAACATATCGTCATGTGTGAATGAATGAATCTCAGATTGTTGGAGAGAACCCTTCCCAGTGTGCTAAATATTAGTGAATGTTCCAGGTGTGTTTCAACTATCCAGACTGCACGTAAAAATTGAGTGATGGGGACTCTTAGAATGAATAACAGCATTTACTGAAACTGGAAATCTTGAGACTTCTGGATCCAGAATCCACAATGTCCAGCCTCAGCCTTGATGTTGCACCAGTTTTACTGTGGAATACATCATCCTTGCTCCTTAGCTGACAAGTCTTGCCTTTTTGACATTTAAGCTACAAAATGTAGGCTACTCCTTGGAAGAAATCTTGTAATTATTTGCCAGTAGAAAAAGAATGATGGGTTAAAGTAAATATATGCTGTCAAGCTGTCAATAATTATTTAATACCACTGTGTACAAGGAATGATCCATGTCAAAGTGCTCTAAATGAATTAGACAGACCAAGAAAGTACATTTGCAAAGTTTCTGGGGTAGTCACATAAATACATACTTACAATATATAATATAATATAAACTTGAGATAGGGAGGTGGGCAAAACCACTACCAAAACCAAAGCCAAAACAAAAACAAAAGATATGTTTGCATCAAATTTGAACAATAATCTTTATTTTAAAACCAGTTGGGAAATGGAAGAAAGGCTGTTACCTTACTGGGAAGGGAGGGAGGTTGCCAGAGACTCTCGCATTTATGGATGCCTCCTCTGTTCCAGACCCTCTGTATCTTTCAAGAACTTTGGAAGTACTTTTTGCCTCACGTTTCATAGATGAAGAAACCAAGACTCAAGAAAGTTGAGGAAAATTTTCCCTAAGATTTAGAAGGTTGCACAATGGAGGTTCAAGCCCCAGCTATTTTTGTCTTTGAAGGCCATTCTTTTTATGATTCCTTAGAAATTCCCAAGTCAGAGCCTATAGAGAACATACCCATTAACTGTAGGGAGAAGACCACGTTGCTGGAACTATTGTTTCTATTTTATATCATCTAGTTTATAAGAAAAAAAGTTCTACTCTCAGTTTTTACTGTTCTTTGAAAAATCTGGGGAGTAAGCAAGGAAGTATTTGTTAAGAAAACAAAGAAACACAGCTTTGGAGGATGTTAGGGGAAGACCCTCTAAATCAGCAATATGGCGGCTATCTGTGCCCTTGTCCCTTGAGACAACACTTGTATCAAGATATCCTATTGGGTAAGAAGACCTCATTTTTGCTGCCTCAAAATAGATGCAATGATATAAATTCTCTGTGCTTTGCATTTCTAACTGTTAAGCAAGCAGACACCACCAGTCTCAAAACAGACATCCACGGGATATATAGCACTATGGTGTGGGCTTCAGAGAAAAGATTGCTTTTCAAGGACTTTGAGCTCTATGGAAGGAGACACATTCACATAAACCTAACTTTTCATGGTTAGTTTAATAGTTGCCATGATTATTACTCTTTAAAGTATTCTGAGGGTAGGTACCAATTCTTAACTACTTACCCAATTTGCTGTTATTTCAGCAGCCTTGTCCAGTGTTCTCAAAATGACCCACTCCACTTTGAACTTATTTACTATTCTGTTCTTTTTTGTCCTTGTAAAGTTCTCACAGTGCCCTTAAGTAGGTTTTGCCCTGGGCGCTGCTTACCATAAGTTAGATAACTTCTTTATGTCTTAGTTCTCTTTTCTGAAAGCTAGAAATAAAAATATGATCTATCACTGTCAGAAGTAAATAAGGCAATAGTTGTAAAGCTTTTAGTCCAATGCCTGACTCATTAAATGCCAGCTATTATTCTTGTTATTATTAATAATCATGTTATAAAACAATCCCAGTTTTAAGCTATCTAAAGTTTTATTTTGCTCAAGTGTTTATTCTTTTTTAAAGAAAAATTTATACCATACTTCCAAAAAGAACTTGAAAAGGTTTACCATTAAAGGCATATTAAAAGTAAGGCTTAATGGAATAAAAATAAAATGTCTGGCAAAGTCAGCTGCCTCAGAAACATAATCAAGGCCACAGCTGACTCTCCCCATAGGTACTGGAATCACTTTTTCATCAGAAGAGTGCTGGGAACGACTGTTGGGGGATCTTGACAGTGCTCCCAAATACTCCCTTTTGCTCTGCTCCATCCTTTCCTCTGTTCTAATTTCCACACTGTTGTCTTCTCCCTTGGCTCTAATCACTCCCATTCAGTCTAAACCTTCCCACTTGGCCCTCCGAACACCATCTCATGGCGTCCTCAATCTCCTTCAGGAGGAAGAACGTTTCTTCTTGTTAGGAAAGGCATTCTCCCACGTCGGGTCTTTTGGCCCCAACTCGGCCGCATAAGAATGGGCCTTGTGCGGGGTGGCACTTTCCTTACCAGGAGATAAAGCATCCTCACAGTTTGTGATGGGCTTATCACCTTGTGGGGGCGTATCTTCCTCTCTTTCAGACTCAGGTGTGCTCCTTTGTTGGTTTTAAGCGTCTGCATCGTGTGGTCCCTGGCCATCCCCACTACTGTATCTTCCTTCTTGGGCACGAGAAGGGTGCTTGCAAATCAGGAGGGATGTGCTGGCCGTGGGAGACTGACACCCACTACTGAAGCTGACCTTGCTGTCTCTTCTCTATGTGAATAAGACATTGTTGCATCCAGTGCTGGACTGGACTGTTTGCCTTGACAACTCCAATATCAAGATGCAGTGGGCAGAAGTACTGGGGTCTCTACTCCCCATAATAGGCAACTGATGGTACTTGCTTGACACATCTATCTTGCCCTCCAGAGCTACTGCTTTTCCTGCAACTCTCCCTGGTGGATGCATCTTCTCAAGCTACCTACTCACTCAGCGTTGGGTGTTGAGATTGGCTTCCTAAGTGGAGATTCTGATCTTCATTGCTGGGCTTTTGCATTCTTCTGTGCCTTTTCCTCTGGAGCTCATGTCATCTAACTGCCTCACCTGATGCTTTTCTTGTTGCTGTCCTTGGACTCATTGTCCATGGCGTCATCCCTTGACAGCTTCACACCTGGCTCACACATTATTTTCTACCTTGTCGTCATTGTATGAACAAGGAAGAGCTACACAAGTAGATCTCTTCCTATCTTGACCTCCTGTACTTCACTAAACTTCATTTCCATCCCATTCAGCTACCTGCTCTCATGAAAATAACCTGTCCCCACTTACAATTGTTTCTCCTCTGAAATCTTAAAAATTTGCATATCTCAGCTTTTCACTACACCCTATATAGTTCTTCCAGTTCTCTGCTTTCATTTTCCCGCCTCCCCTTTTCTTTGCTCTCATTGAGACCTTTGGTTCCACAACCCCTTCTAGTCCTCTTGTGATTGAGCTCCTTCTCCATAAACCATCACTTCCTCCACTCTCTTGCCGGTGTTCTTGATCATCTTGCACCATTGCTCCATTGTATTCACCAAGGTAAAACAAACTAGTTAAGCAAAAGCCCAACAATCTTCTCTGTATGTCATTGGAACTTTAAATCTGGGCCTCCGTGTACCCGAAGAGGTACTTTCATTCCCTTAGCTTGGTGCTGCTACAGATTCATGATTTCCGTCCTTAGGCTGTCCACATTCACTCTTTCCCATTCATTTCAGCATCTGTGTACATCTCCAGTCTGCTCAAACTTACTGCTCCACCATCTCTTCACTCACTTTGCATACAATTCTGCCTACTGCTGTGCATCTCACAAGAGAAAATAGAAACCAACTTCTTCAGCTTCTGCAACCACACCTAGTTGGATGAAAACTTTTGGCCTGTCTGAGCGGAAGGTACACCTTCTTGTGGCTAAAACTATGCTTTTCACCCATACTCTAGATGCCAGTAACTCCTGACTTCTTAGGCGTTACATTTTCTAATATTTCTCTGCTCGCCTATGCTCAAACTCTTTCTTGACAATTCGTTCCCTTTCAGTCACTGTATTCTTTCCTTCCTTTCATAGCCAGACTTCATGATGGTGTTATTTACATTTAATCGCTTCACTTCCTTATATCCCATTAACTCTTCAACCCACTGAGACATTTAAAGTTATTCCGAGAGTTGGTTCTGAGCTTCCATGCAATGAAGACAAGACAGTAGAAACAGGGACACTGTTTTCAATGACTGTTAAAAGGAAATTTCTGTTCTACAAGAGAGAAAAAAGGTCCTGCACCTACATTTCAAAAGGAAGTGATTGAAACATTAAAATGAGACAGTGATCAATGTTATAGCTATTACTTTATGGAATATGAAGAAATATTCTGCATTTATATCCACTGTTTCAACTAGCAGCTGGACAACATTGGGTATAAGATTCAGCGCTCCAGTGAGAGCCTTCAAAACAGCCAGTGTGTGCTTTTGAGAGCAAAGCTGTGCATAGCTACCGTTATCAGATCTGCAGGTGGGAAATTTTAATTTTGAAAACTGAAAAGTTTACTAAGTATGTAAAATCTCCCCCAACCTTGGTTGAAGAATCAGAGTACCAGTAGAAGGGAAACAAACTTCCTCAACAAAACAAGAAGTTTTGAATTTGTACAAGTTCACAAAAACATGGAAAGGATAATGGAGAAAAATCAAGGACAGGGATTATCAGTTGCCTGCAGCTTAAATCCTGGTAACAGTTATTCATTTGTGTGTGTGTGTGAATAAAAATAAGAGTTTAATAAGGATCTTCAATATTTATTTTTTCAAAAATAATGAATAGTACATGATTCATCATTTAAAAGCTTGCACGTTGAAATTTGTAGGTGGAAGTGGCCAAATGTTTAGGAGGGAAGGTTGACCAGGGCTAGCCATGACCTTGCTCAGGAATATTTTTTGGGTCAATGTACAGAAAAATGGAGACAGGCACCGGGATGCCAGTTGATTAAGATCCCATGAGAAATAACTGTCAGAGCCCTGAAATATGCAATGTCTGCATCCGCACCTGTGGTCAGTTCAGTGAATGATCCCAAGTTTCCTTTGCTGAGTAGGAAATAAAGCCAAAGATGATGTCATGGAAAGTCTCTCAACTAAAATAGAGGAACGAACCTTCCTACTTGAGGAGTCGCTTTACTACTGGGGTCAGGATATTGGCAAACACTCGCTTTGACAGAGCTGTGTACACATTGTTGATATTTCATATCTATCCATCACCTTTATTTATGCTTCATTGTGATGTCCTGGAAATAGCCACTTTCTCTTGTGTCTCTCTGCACTGGTACTATAGTCTGCATTGCAGTTTTGCCACGCTGACATATTCCTGGTTTGCCTGGGGCAGTGATTCTCAGTGCTGGCTGCACATTAGAATCACCTGGGGAGCTTTTCAATATATCAACTTAATCAATTAAATCAAAAGCCCTGGGATTGGGGCTCAGGCATTGGCAAGTTTCAAAAACTCCCCAGGTGATTCTAATGTGTAGCCAGGGTTGGAGACACTGGGCTAGTGCATTGGAGAAGGCTGCTTACTTAACCTTTTTAATCTGTTTTTTTCCCCCCAGGGTTGACTAAACCTCTCTGTAGCACCTTTCTGTGTTTATCTTCAGAAGGCAGTCTATTTCTGCATTTCCAGGTTCTTGGGATGTCTCTTTGTAGCCTCAAAGAACAGTCGATAATAGACAAATGCTATACTTTAAAATGATTTAATTTTGCCAATTTAGGGCTTTTTATTGCTCTTTCTCAGTATTTGAATGTGCAATGTTTCTCAACCTTGACTTCATTTGTCTGTATTTGACTGTACCTGGGGAACTTTAAAAAACGTTGATGCCCTGGTAGAGTCCCATCCCTAGAAATTCTAATGAAATCAGTCTGGGGTGCAACCTGGACATTGGGATTTTTAAAGAGACACGCCAACATTGTTAATTGGCTATACTCCAATATAAAATAAAAAGTTAAAAAAAAATAGACTCACCAGGTGATAATATAATAGACTCTTAGCGGAAAACTCTTGTAAGTATTTTCAAGATCTGTAAACTGCCTGTTAGGTAAATGATATGCCTAATCCATGGTGAAACTGTGGCTGAAAACCCAGCAATTCCACCGGCAGCCATTCCACTGGCAGCCAGTCAACCTTTGCTGCATGAGGGATTGCTTGGGATCAGGGAGCTTTAAAAAATACTGATGAAAGGAATTCCCTGGTGGCGCAGTGGTTAAGAATCCGCCTGCCAGTGCAGGGGACATGGGTTCGAGTCCTGGTCTGGGAAGATCCCACATGCCACGGAGCAACTAAGCCTGTGCACCACAACTACTGAGACTGCGTGCCACAACTACTGAAGCCCATGTGCCTAGAGCCTGTGCTCTGCCACAAGAGAAGCCACCGCAATGAGAAGCCCACACACCGCAACAAAGAGTAGCCCCCGCTCGCCGCAACCAGAGAAAAGCCTGTGTGCAGCAACAAAGACCCAACCCAGCCAAAAATAAAATAAATAAATTAAAAAAACTGTAATTCTCAACTTAAAAAAAAATACTGATGAAAAGGAAGCATACTGATGCCTGTGCCCTAGCCCTAGCAATTATGATATAATTAGTATGCCTTATAGCCTGGATTTCGGGACTCTTGAAGGCTTTCCCGGAGATTCTGATATGCAGCAAAGATTGAGAACCACAATTTGGCCTTGCTTACCAAACACATGCCTGTTTGGTCAGTTTCAATAGTTTTACATCATATTAAAGTTTTTAAGCGTTCTGAGCCCATGTGCCACAACTACTGAGCCCATGTGCTGCAAGTACTGAAGCCTGTGCGCCTAGAGCTCATGCTCCACAACAAGAGAAGCCACTGCAATAAGAAGCCCGCAACTAGAGAAAGCCCGCATGCAGCAATGAAGACCGAACGCAACCAAAATTAAATAAGTTCATTAAAAAAAAAAGAATTAAAGGACTAAACTGTGAAAATTGAATAGGGGATGGAACTCTACAGTTCATTATTTTGAGTTACTTATTTTTCATACCTCTGTTACTGCATTTTTGCTTCCTTTGGTCTGATTTCTTTTATTGTGTTGAACGCAGGTTTCTAGAGGGCAAGCCCAACCTTTTCGATTTGTTTTGTTGACCATTTTAACACACACATGTATATATATGTATCTTTTCATGTTTCCATTCAACTATTAATTATCTTTCCAAATTTCAGTTAGACTTACATAAAGAGCTGCTGATTAAATTCTCACTAAGGCCGACTCTCCGAAGCCACTGGCCACTGCAGGGGTACAGGTCATAGGGGAGGAAAAATGTTTCCTCTACCCTTCTAGGTTCTTTGGCTGGTTTAATAATTTAGTTGCCATAAGACAGATTAATGGGAGAAAAACAAATTTAATTACGGACATCTTTGGGAGCCTCAAAGATATGAGACCCAAGAGTAAGCCAGGCAGTTGAGGCTTATATGCCATCCTGAGCTAAAGAATGGGATAGGGACCTGGGGCTTCAAAGAGGAAGAGGGTAATTCACAGGAAGATAAGAAGAGTGGATGTCGGTAATTAGATGTTTGCCCTGCCATAGAGATAGGTCATTCAGATAAAAAGTTCTCTCTGGTAATACCTCTCTCTGAGCCCTCTTATCTGCATTTGTTAGGCAGCTGAGGGGAGGTAAAAAGCTCTTCCTGAATTCTTTTGGGCCTCGATTGTCTTCAGCTCAAAATAATTCACATGCCACCGTGGCACACTGGGGGAGACTCTTTCTGAACTCCTTCCAGGTGAACCCAGGTTTGATTCAGGCCTCCTTTTGACCTCTCTCTAAAGTGCCATTTTACCATTGCTGAGCAGGCTTTCCAGACACTGTGCTTCTTACTTTACAGAGTCTCTTTTGAAAGGAAAACTCATGTGTTTAACTAGTGACAGTAAAGTAGAGGAGAGGATATTGATTTTTTGGAACCAACATACAATTAGTTTTTATTACAGTTCCACAAAATTGCCAATATCCTTCTTAAAGAAAGTGTTTTAATAAAATTGATATCCTTGGCAGAGAAACGGTACCAGGTTTTCACTTGCAAACAGTTGCCACTGGGGGTCACCATTACAATAGCTAAGCTTTGCTGGCAGGTCCGGAGCTGTGACTGACTTGCCTAAAATGAGGGGGAAGATGGGGGAAGGACTAATATTTTTCAAGCAGCTTCTTTTCCTCAGTATCTCAGGGAGGTGTTGTTCGGATACAAAGATAAATATTTGTGTTGTGTGGTAGGATACTCACCTGTGGTAAGAAGGGATTCAACAAATTGTCTTGTCTGTCTAATAGATAAGACAGTTCTTCGTGGTTACAGCTCAGCTCTGAGGTCTGTGCCATTCCTCAGAAAGGGTGATCAATATGTACTTTTCTGCCCTTCTTATTTTTCCAAAATTTAACTAGGATTTTTCTGCAGCATGTTTTAAATCACTCAGCCTTGTTTTCTTTATTTTATGAGTACCAACCCTTACTGTCTTATGTTATTAGTGAATATGTTGTTTCTGCCTAGAAATCCCTTCAGCTGTTTGCTTCTTACATATTGAATCGCTGCCACTGTCGTTACATAAGGACAATCTAATAAATAACCAAACCAAAGCCAGAGTCCCCTAGAGTGGGACTTCACATAGGACCAACCAGACTTCTAGACCATAGGAGGATATGTACAGTATGAGCAGAGTGCAGTGTAGATGCTCCAGGTAGCAGCCCGGGCAGGACGGGGGCAGGTGACAGCCAGTGGCACTCCTGGTGTGTCTTAAACAGGCCATCTTAACTGTAAGGTGGACTCCATTCGTGTTAAACTTCTAAGTAAACCTCCCCTTTCCATATAACCCTCCTGACCTTCATTTATTTAAAAAAAAAAAAAAGGCGGTGGGGAGTTAGCCCTTTTTTTTAAAAAAAGCACTTAAAAATGTATATATTTATTTATTTATTATTAATTAATTAATTTATTTATGCATGCATGCATGCATGCTGAGCCCGGTCTTAGTTTCATCATGCGGGATCTTCTTTGCGGCATGCAGGATCTTTTAGTTGCGGCATGCAGACTTCTTAGTTGAGGCATGCGTGAGGGATCTAGTTCCCCAACCAGGGATCAAACCCAGGTCCCCTGCATTGGGAGCACGGAGTCTTACCCACTGGACCACCAGGGAGGTCCCCCTGACCTTCATTGTTTACTTGATACATTTAATCACCATTTATCAAACATTCCCATTGTGGGAGTCATGGTTAAAACAATGCGTAAGACAGAATTACTGCCACCGAGGCCAGTTTCTTGGGTTGTGAGCTGTGCACACAGGGCCCTCAACTCAGAAGCACCTCCTTACCCCCCTTCACTGTCTTGAAATTTCTAATACTTTGGAAACAAGGGGCCCTGCATTTTCATTTCGCTTTGGCCTGGCAAATTACATAGCTGGTCCTGACTGCCTTGAAGGGGTTTACACTGCGGGGGGGAGACAAAGGAATAAAGTCTAATCAGTAATAGAATGGTAAGATTTAAGAAGTGGTCTGTTAGCCATATGAACAAAATATTAAGGAAAGAGTATTATTCTGTTTGCAGGGAAGAGGAGCGAATTTAGGAAGCCTTTATTCGTGATTCACATGTTAGCAAGTACTTACTATGTGCAAGGCACTGCTAAATGGTTCAGAGGATTCAAAAATGAATTGTCCATGAGTCCTGCCATCCATCACAAGTTAACTCAGTGTATGAACAACATACATAGGGCAGGATGAGTTTGATGTGACTAGGCGAGACATGGGACTGGGATGGAATATTTTTGTGAGTCATCCATCTTTCCTACCTTCATGTTTTCTTTTTCTAATCTATCCCATGCAGGTCTGCTAAACTAATCTTTCCAGCACACTATTTGGATAACTCCCTTATTCAAAAATACTCATAGAATCCTCACTGCCTCTTCAGAAAAAGTCTAGACCCCCTTTGCCTGGCATTTGATACCCTGAAATACGGCTTCAGCCTTCCTTGTTAACCTAATGCTTTATTATTCTCTTAAGTGATTCCTTTCACCCTGACCAAATGGGGCCATCTGAAACCCTAATGCATCAGTTACATTCTGCTATATAACACATTAGCCCAAATTAAGCAGCTCAAAGCAAACAAATAAAAATTTGTTGGCTCACAGTTTTCTGTGGGTTAGGAACCTGGAGAGAGCTTAACTGGATGGTTCTGTACTTGATGTAGCAAAAGTAAAAAAAAGGAGAGAGAAGCTGCCAGTGTAAACGGAAGCTGATGCAGAATCTCAGACACAAATGGGGTAGCATCTCCGGAGAAAGGAGCAAAGATGCTACCAAATTCTCAGACCTTTTGGTTGAGTTGAATCACCCTCCTTAGTAACCTCTCCCCACCCACCCCTGCCCACAATGCTGGGTGAAGGCATGAGGGTCAGTGAATGAGCTATGGAGAAATGAGGGCTTGGAGTTATTTTTCCCACTTACTGTTGGAATATTTGGATTTTAGTAGTCATTGCTAGCTTAATACTGCTCTGGCTTTTATTCACTCTTGTATATAGGGTTAAGTAGATCATTTGGTCAACTAATATAGAATAATAAGAACTACTACCTGAATAGGATAGCAACAGAACTCAAGGAGAAGTGGATATCCGCTGAGAATCATGGACTCTGAAACCAACAAACAGCTTTCACATTGGTTCCCAAAGCCCCTCTTGGACGAGTGACTATCATCTTACAGAGGAAAGCAAAGAATATGTTTGCACTTGTTCAGAGGACAGTTTGAATCTATTCGTTAGGGCTCCTATTTGCGCTTGCATGCCTAGGAAGAACACTGTTTTGTCCCTGGCAGCAAGCAAAGGTTGAAATGTATTAGGTATATACTTCTGCCATTGTGAAAGATCTGATCAGATCCAGGAACCATAGGCCCCGTCACTGGGGACTTCATGTGGCCAGGACCCATTAATCAACTACCCATTAATTCAACTTTGAACGCATCTAATATATCACTAAGCCTGAATTCTTCCATCTGAGCCATGAGGATGTTATGATACTCGTCAAGAAAACCCAGAGGTAGAGTGAGAAGAAAAGTACAAAGGGGAGAGGCAGAGAAATGCTGTCTTCTCACACAAAGGGGCCTCTGGGATTGTGGGCTCTCTGTCCTTGATCTTGGGTCCCTGTCTCCCTTTGTTTATCTTGAATGGTTGTACTGGGAGAAGCTTGTTATCATGGGACTAGAAGTGAAGGTACATTTTCTAAGAAGGAGGTGGCTTTCAAATAATGACCTGAAACTATTGCACAGTGTTCTGTGACAAATCTGTGGCCCTGCCCTCGTTAGAACTCTGGAAATGAACTTAGTTAGGTGTGGATTAGGACGATGCACTTGCAAGGTTGGAAGGAATCCGAAAGGACATCTTACATAACCTGTGTCTGAATTCCCTTTCAAAAGCAGCCTCTGTCACAGAGGTAAGTCCACCCTTGTACCAGATGCTTAGTGACAGGGAAGTTTTACTGCACGGAAGTCCTGCCATATATTGAACTGAACTCTCTCTTCCTGTAGCTTCTTTTAACGGGTCCTTTGGGGTCGTAATGAAACAACTGAATCTCTCACAAAACAGTTCTTTAGAATTTTCATACAGCATGATTCCTAAACACAAGTCGCCCAGTGTGTCTGTGCTCTCGTGATGAAACAGCGTAAAGATCTGAAGCTTTTAACTTTCATACCTAACCCTGCTTAATAAGATGCGACTCTACTATTTATAACTTATATCCCCCTGCTTCTATTTATACCCCCTACAGACTGGTTTCAACCCGGCAGCTAGAGTTAACTTTATTTTTTAAATTAATTAATTACATTTATTTTGTTTTAGAGTTAACTCTAATTTTAAAAAAATTTTTCTTGAGGTGTAGTTGACATATATAAGGGGGTCAAAAGGCACAGATTTCCAGTTATTCGAGTTAACTTTAAAAAACTGAAGTCAGAGCGTGTCATTCCTCTGCTAAAAACCTGTCAGTGGCTCCGCATTTTACACAGAATGCAATACAAAGTCCTCATGATGGCCCATGAGTCCTACGTGATCTGTCCCCTATTACCTATCTGACCTTCTCTCCTCCTGTGTCCCCTTGCCAGCCCCCTGCTCCATCCATAATGACCACCTTGCTGTCTCTGGAACACGCCTCCACCTGAGGGTCATTACTTGAGCTGTCTCTGCCTGTAATGTTCTTCTCCCAGGTGTTTCCTTGGTGTAACTCTCTCACTTTCCCTTAATCTCATCCTTTCAATGACGCCCACCCTTTCCTATTTCCTATTGTAAACTGCACCACTGCCCTGTTTCCTGTGCTTCAGTCCCCTCTGCCCCCACCCGCCACAGACTCATCCCTTTTAACTCTTTACTGTTTAATTTCTTATTCGTTATGTCTATTGTTTATTCCCCGCACCCCCAAGAATGTGAGCTCAGTGAGAGGGCAGGAATCCTCACCTGTTTCGTTCACTAATGTAGCCCAAGTAAGTACCTAGATTTGTGCCTGGCAGGCACGTGATCAGTAAGCTTTGAATGAACTGAACTTAGAATTTTGTGATTCTTCTCAGCCCTTTCTTAACGGATACTGAAATCTTCATTCTGTAGGATTTTAGGAATTGATCTTCGTTTCCTTCTTGAAAATCCTAAGTGCGTGTTCAGGGGCATTTTTCCTTTTCTTCATGTTTCCCAGGAGTAACTATAACTGGGGGTGGGAGTGTTATATGTTTATATCTACACATTATTTATGGTAGAAAGCATTATGTTCCAGAGTCCTGGTTGTAGCATGAACTTGGGAAATGCCAGACTCCACAAGGGTTTGAATCCTAGTCTCATTATTTACTGACTCTGACACTAAGCAAATTACTTATCTTATTTGAGCTTGAGTTTCTTCATCTATAATGAGACGAATTAAAATCTGCCTCAAAGGTTTTTATAAAATTTAAATGATGGTATATATAAATCTCCCAACATGGTTTGCAGACCAGTATTTTAAAATCTAATGTACATGCAAAATCACCTGAGAGTCATGTTAAAATGCAGATTCTGATACAGCAGGTCTGAGATGGGGCCCAAAATTCTGTTTCTAAAAAGCTTCCAGGTGGTATTGATGCTACCGGTCCACGGACCACATTTAGAGTGGCGAGATCCTAGAATGAAGGAGGTGCCTAGTAAATGTTTGTCCTCATTCTCATCCTTCTTTGCCATTGCCCCTATACCGCATTCAGTTATTTATGGCCTAGAGACACATGTCCATTTGCAGTGGTTCTCACTTCTTTACTCATTTGGCATTCAAGTCCCTTTAAATGAAGTTTGTTCTACTCTTTCCAATTTGATGATCACTTTTACTGATGGAAAAGCTGGAAGTAACATAGGAATTGAGAAATTTTCCTTTCTCATTCTTATTTGAAGTGTGTTCTAAGGACTTAGCTTTTCTTTTCCTTGTCATTTTTCTCCTGCCTTAGTCATTCATTGCAGACTTGATTTTTCGGCCCTGATATTCATGAGTCCGTTCTATTCCTGGCAATTCTCAATGGCTGCATGCTTCTCTCTCAGTTCTAAGTGTATGAACTTTTAAAATCTGAATTAATCAGGGAATACCCTTTGCACAGTTAAATAACATATCTCCTATAAACCCAGATATCAGAAAGGAACATTTTAAGACAAATCACTAATGGGCATAGAATTCTGACTTACTTTAAGGGTTTATTAATCACAAAGTTTATCCCTTTTCTCATACACAAACACCTCATGCATTCATTCATTCATATTCTCTCTCTCTCTCTCTGAGAAACTTGTTCTAGTAGAAAGAAAAGTGAGAGGGGTTGTAGTCTCTGGAACATCCCAGGAAGTCCTCTTCCCTTGGGTAGTTTATATAGTACCAAAGATGCTGCCCAAATTCCCTTCACCTGTGGAGATGTTCGGCGCTGCACTAGCATATCTGTTAGGTTTGTAGTTGTGAAGATCTGGAATTTGTATCCACTATTATAATCAATTCAATTCAATTCTAT
This sequence comes from Aethalodelphis obliquidens, assembly GCF_003676395.1. Classification (NCBI taxonomy): domain Eukaryota; kingdom Metazoa; phylum Chordata; class Mammalia; order Artiodactyla; family Delphinidae; genus Aethalodelphis; species Aethalodelphis obliquidens. The sequence goes on along the minus strand of NW_020838051.1, from coordinate 712,408 downwards.
TTCACAGACACTTATAGAGCTCCTACCTGTGCCAGTCACGGTGTAGGTAGCATTACAAAGGTGTACATGAACCCCCCACTCGGGGGCCTCACAGTCTACTGGAGGGATACACATGTAAAAAAACCAGTACGCTGGAGTATAAGATGTGCACAAGGCCCAGAGGTTGCAGGCAGGGAGCAGGTATGGTGTAGGCTTTAGTGGGGAGGGGAGATGCTCAGGGAAGTCTTCACAAAGGAGGCCTCATTCTTTATTTGTAGAGAGTAAGGGTGAGGCCTTGTTTCCATGAGACGGCATTGTAGCCAAGGAGACCGGGAAAACTAGAATTCTGCCTTCACTCATAATTGGATAAGTCCCTCCTCCCTGAGGTTCCTAAGGAAACTATGCTCAAGAGAACAAAAAAGAAGAATATCCAGAGATCATCTTTTTATTCATTGGATGTATGTTTGCCACCCCAAAGCTGGCTTCCATAAGCAGTGCAAGAGCATGTGCCTCTCATTCACCCCTTAAATCTCAGCTCTCCAGGCCGTCTAAATGGGTGGGATCTCATGATTGCACAGGTGCTCCCGTGGGAGGAGGAGAAAGCCTCAATTCTCCCAATGGCTGCATTGTGGGAGGGGTTTCCTACAGGAGAGTGGCGGAGGGGAACGCGAGAGAGGAAGGAACCTGGGATCAGAGCGTCTCAGCCGCTTTGACAGAAGAAGTAGAAAAGAAGACCGCCTTTAGATAAGTGAGGGGCTTCCCTAGTGGCGCAGTGGTTGAGAGTCCGCTTGCCAAGGCAAGGGACACGCGTTTGTGCCGCGGTCCGGGAAGATCCCACATGCCGCGGAGCGGCTGGGCCCGTGAGCCATGGCCGCTGAGCCTGTGCGTCCGGAGCCTGTGCTCCGCAACGGGAGAGGCCACAGCAGTGAGAGGCCTGCGTACTGCAAAAAAAAAAAAAAAAAAAAAGGGGTCCCTCCCTGTACAGCATGAGTTTGCCACTCACTGCATCCAGAAGTGGAGTTTATTTCTCCAGCTCTTCCATCTGGGCTGACCCAACTCGCTTTGACCAATGCAATGTGGCAGAAGGGCGTTGTGCGCGCTCTGGAGCCAAGGCCTCGGGAGACTTCGTGGTTTCTTCTCCTTCCCTCTTGGAACCCAGAAATGGTCATGTGAAGGAGTCAGGTGAACCTCCTTGTGGACGATAGGCCACGTCGAGGAGGGAGAGGCCCAGCTGACAGCCAGCAGGACCTGCCAGACAGGTGAGTGAAGCCATAATGGACCATCCTGTCCTTCCGAGCCAGAGAATCCTGAGTGGCATTTAGGCCACCATGTTTTGAGGTGGTTTGTTTTGCAGCAGTAGATAACAAACATCTGATAATAGTGGGCTAATTAGTGGGCTGCAATCTGACCAATCAGATTTGAGACTCCTTTTCTTGGAAAGTCTGTAGGACAAGGATTGGACGAAGGGGATTAAGAAGGGGATAAATCCTCCTCTATGTGGTTACTAGGAGGCTTGTCATCCAAGCAACTTTGTAAAAGAGTACCTTTCAGCACCTAGGGCTTTTTTTTATATATATATATATATATATATATATAAATTTATTTATTCATTTTTATTTTTTGGTCTCCATTGCTGTGCCCGGGCTTTCTCTAGTTGCGGCGAGCAGGGGCTACTCTTCATTGTGGTTCACGGGCTTCTCATTGCAGTGGCTTCTCTTGTTGGCGGAGCACGGGCTCTAGGCGCCCAGGCTTCAGTAGTTGTGGCACGCGGGCTCAGTAGTTGTGGTGCACAGGCTTAGTTGCTCTGAGGCATGTGGCATCTTCCCCGACCAGGGCTTGAACCTGTGTCCCCTGCAATGGCAGGCGGATTCTTCACCACTGCACCACCAGGGAAGTCCCAGTACGCAGGGCTTTTGAAATTCTTCTTTGGTAGGTTGGATTCTTTGATTGTTGGAAATAACTCAAAGCATTTAAGAGCCCTCTCCTCACGTCAAACTTGGCAGTATTAAAGGTCAAAGAACTCTGCAAAGTGTTGCTTAAGGAGATCTTTTCTTGTCTCTTCTCTGTTTAAGTCGTGGTTTTTTGTTGCTTTTGACCTCTTTCAGGAACTCGATATTCCAGGTGTTCCCTGATTTCCAACCTGCTCTTTTCAGCAATTTAAACACCCTTTCTCGTTAGCCTCTCATTCCCCACCTGGGGCTTAGACATGATTGCACTTAATTGCACAGTGGGTCACTTTCCTTCTCAGCTCTGGGTTTCAGGACGAACCACAGCCTATGCTGTCACCTCCCCTCACCAGGTCAGGGAGGTCGGACACAGACTGTTCTCTACACCCACAACCATGACTCACAATTATCTTCTTTCCTCAGGAGTCTCTTGGATTGTTATATACAATTATACAGTTATACAGTTATTTTAGATTGCTGGGATAGCATACAATCTTGGTTATATCCTATGTGATGTCGAAAGCTTAAAACGAGTAAATAAAGCTTTTAAAATTTGTTCATTTTGAGGCAGAATATGTTAAAATCTGGGGCAAGCCTCATTGCTATTTCACGGTCTTTGAAACTGTTCAGGTGTCACCTCCAGGAAGAACCCTTCCTTGATCACCTACCTTTCCTGCCAATAGGTCTCCAATCTCTTAAGCAGATTAATTTTTTCCTAGATGTTTTCTAACTTCGTGACCATATATATAAAATATTTATTTTTTATTGGTTTATAACATTATATAACTTTCACATGTACAGTAATATATTTCAACTTCTGTATACACTACAACATGCTCACCACCAAAAGTTTAGTTTCCATCCATCACTATGCAGTTGACCCCCTTTACGCATTTTGCCCTCCCCCCACCCACTCTGGTACCCACTGCTCTGTTCTCTGTACCTATGTGTTTGTTTTTGTTTGGTTTGACTTGTTCATTTATTTGGGATATTTTGTTTGTTTTTTGTATTCCACATATGAGTGAAATCATAGGGTATTTACCTTTCTCCATCTGACTTATTTCACTTAGCATAGTGCCCTCAAGTCCCATCCGTGTTATCACAAATGGCAAAATTTCATCTTTTTTATGGCTGAGTAGTATTCCATTATAAATATGTATGTATATGTGTGTGTGTGTATGTGTATATATATGCCACATTGCCTTTATCCACGATCATAGGGGTGCACATATCTTTTCAAGTTAGTGTTTTTGTATTCTTTGGATCAATACCCAGAAGTGGAATAGCCGGATCGTATGGCAGTTCTATTCTTAATTTTTTGAAGAATCTCCATACTGTCTCCCATAGTGGCTGTACTGACTTACATTCCTACCAACAGTATATCAGGTTTCCCTTTTTTCCACGTTCTCACCAACACTTATCTCTTGCCTTTTGGATAATAGCCATTCTGACAGGTATGAGATGATATCTCATTGTGGTTTTGATTTGCATTTCCCTAATAATTAGTAATGCTGAGCATCTTTTCATGTGCCTCTTGGCCATCTGTATGTCTCCTTTGGAAAAATATTCAGCTTCTCTGCCCTTTTTTTTTTTTTTCCGGTACGCAGGCCTCTCACTGCTGTGGCCTCTCCCGTTGCAGAGTACAGGCTCTGGAGGCGCAGGCTCAGCGGCCATGGCTCACAGGCCCAGCCACTCCGCGGCATGTGGCATCTTCCCAGGCCGAGGCACGAACCCGTGTCCCCTGCCTCCTGGCAGGCGGACTCTCAACCACTGCGCCACCAGGGAAGCCCCCTCTGCCCATTTTTTAATTGGGTTTGCTTTTTTGTGGTTGAGTTGTATTCTTTATGTATTTTGGATATTAACCCCTTATTGGATATATGATTTGCAGATATCTTCTCCCACTCGGTAGATGGTCTTTCATTTTGATGGTAGTTTCCTTTGCTGTGCAGAAGCTTTTTACTTTGATGTAGTCTTATTTGTTTATTTTTGCGTTTGTTTCCTTGCCCGAAGAGACATATCCAGAAAGATATTGCTAAGACCAGTGTCAAAGAGCATACTGCCTATGTTTTATTGTAGAAGTTTTATGGTTTTAGGTCTTATATTCAAGTCTGTAATCCATTTTCAGTTGATTTTTGTATATGGTGTGAGATAGTGGTCTAGTTTCATTCTTTTGCATGTGGCTGTCCAGTTTTCCCAACACCATTTAATGAAGAGACTGTCCTTTATGTATGTTCTTAGCTCCTTTGTCATAAAACTGTCCGCATATGTGTGGATTTATTTCTGAGCTCTCAATTCTGTTCCATTGATCTGTGTGTCTGTTTTTCTGCCAGTACCATGCTGTTGTGATTACTATAGCTTTGTAATGTAGTTTGAAATCAGCAAGTGTGATACCTCCAGCTTTGTTCTTTCTTTTCTCAGGATTGCTTTGATTATTCAGGTTCTTTGGTTCCATATTAAATGTTTTTTGTAAATCGTATAAATGATTTTTTATTCTGTCTCTCTGAAAAATGTGATTGGAATTTTGATAGGGATTGCACTGAAACTGTAGATTGCTTTATGTAATATGGATATTTTAACAATGTCAGTTCTTCCAATCCATGAACACAGAATATCTTTCCATTTCTTTGTGTCTTCTTTGATTTCTTCCAGCAGTGTTTTATAGTTTTCAGTGTATAGGTCTTTCACCTCTTTGGTTAAATTTATTCCTAGGTATTTTATTCTTTTTGTTGCAATTGTAAATGGTATTGTTTTCTTAATTTCTCTTTCTGCTAGTTCATTCTTAGTATACAGAAACACAACAAATTTTTGTATATTTATTTTGTACCTGGAAATTTACTGTATTTGTTTATTATTTCTTCTAATAGTTTTTTGGTGGTGTCTTTAGGTTTTTCCATATATAAAATCATGCTACCTGCAAATAGTGACATTTTTACTTCTTCCTTTCCAATTTGGATGCTTTTTATTTCTTTTTCTTGCCTAATTGCTCTGGCTAGGACTTCCAGCACTATGTTGATACGAGTGGTGAGAGTAGACATCCTTGTCTTGTTCCTGGTCTTAGAGGGATAGTTTTCAGTTTTTCACCATTGAGTATAATATTCACTGTGGGTTTGTCATATGTGGCCTTATTGGGTTGAGTTATGTTCCTTCTATACTCATTTTATTGAGAAGTTTTTTTTTCCTATCATAATTGGGTGTTGAATCTCATCATAAGCTTTTTCTGCATATATTGAGATGATCATATGATTTTTATCTTTCATTTTGCTACTGTGGTATATCACACTGATTAATGTGCAGATGGTGAACCATCCTTGCATCTCTGGAATAAATGCCACTTGATCATGGTGTATGATCCTTTTAATGTGTTGTTGTATTCAGTTTGCTAATATTTTATTGAGGATGTTTGCATCTATATTCATCAGAGATGTTGACCTGTAATTTTCTTTTTTTGTCTTGCTCTGTAATTTTCTTTCTTTTTTTTTTTTTTCGAGGTATGCCGGCCTCTCACTGCTGTGGCCTCTCCTGTTGCGGAGCACAGGCTCTGGATGCGCAGGCTCAGCGGCCATGGCTCATGGGCCCAGCTGCTCTGCGGCATGTGGGATCTTCCCGGACCGGGGCATGAACCCGTGTCCCCTGCACCGGCAGGCGGACTCCCAACCACTGCGCCACCAGGGCAGCCCCTGTAATTTTCTTTTTTTAACTGGTTTTCGTATCAGGGTAATGTTGGCCTTGTAGAATGAGTTAGGAATTGTTCCCTCCTTTTCAGTTTATTGGAAGAGTTTGAGAAAGATAGGCATTAATCTTTGAATGTTTGGTAGAATTCACCGGTGAAACCATCTGGTCCTTGACTTTTGTTTTTTGGGAGATTTTTGATTACTGTTTCAGTCTCATTGCTAATGATTGGTCTATTCAGATTTTCTATTTCTTCATGTTTCAGTCTTGGAAAATTGTATGATTCTAAGAATTTACCCATTCCTTTTATCCAATTTGTTGTGTATAGCTGTTCATAATATTCTCTTATAACCTTTTGTATTTCTGTGGTATCCATTATTGTTTCTCCTCTTTAGGTTCTGATTTTATTTATCGAACCCTTCTCTCTTTTTTTCTTAGTCTAGCTAAAGGTTTGTCAAGAACCAGCTCTTAGTTTCATTGATCTTTTCTGTTGTCTTTTTCATCTCTATTTCATTTATTTCTGCTCTGATCTTCATTATTTCCTTCTTTCTCCTGAATTTGGGCTTTGTTTGTTCTTCTTCTTCTAGTTCCTTTAGGTGTAAGTTTAGATTATTTGAGATTTTTCTTGTTTCTTGAGGTAGGCCTGTATTGCTGTAAACCTCCCTCTTAATATGGCTTCTGCTGCATCCCATAGAATTTGGTATGTCATATTTTCATTTTCATTTGTCTTCAGGTATTTTTTGATTTCTCCTTTAATTTCTTTGGTGACCCCATAGTTGTTCAGTAGTATGTTCTTCAGTCTCCACATATTTATCATTTTTCCAGATTTCTTTTTGTAGTTGACTTCTAGTTTTATACCATTGTGTTCAGAAAAGATGATTGTTATGATTTCAATCTTCTTGAATTTGTTGAGACTCGTTTTATGCACCAACACATGGTCTATACTTGAGCATGTTCCATGTACACTTGAGAAGAATGTGTATTCTGCTGCAGTTGGATGGAATGTTCTGTATAAATCTAGAAAGTCAGTCTAGTCTAATGTTTCATTTAAGGCTGCTGTTTCTTTGTTGACTTTCTGGATGATCTAGCCATTGATATAAGTAAGGTGTTAAAGTCCCCTATTATTATGTTGCTTTCATATTTTCCATTTAGATCTGTTAATAATTGCTTTGGAATCAATCATTCTATTGTTTGTTTGTCATTATCACCTGTCGATTAAAGACACAGACCGTATGATTTTACATGTTTAAAAAAAATTGCTTTATATATTTTGGTACTCCTTTGTTAGCTGCATATATATTAATAACTGTTATGTCTTCTTAATGAATTTTCCCCTTTATCATTATACAGTGTCTATCTTTATCTCTTGTTACCTTTTTTGGCTTGAAGTCTACTTTGTCTGGTATGAGTACGGCTACACCCACTTTCTTTTGGCTGCCATTTGCTTAGAGTATTATCCCTTCACTTTGAGCGTATGTTTGTCTTTAGAGCTGAGATGAGTCTCCTGGAGGCAGACTCCAGTTGGATCTTGTTTTTTAATTCATCCAGCCGCTCTGTGTCTCTTGATGGGTGACTTCAATCCATTTACATTTGGGCGATTGTTGATAAATGAGGACTTAGTACTGCCATTTTATCCTTTTTTTTGGTCTCAAATTTCCCCTTTTTATGTTGTGAGTTTGTTACCAAATTGAAGTAGCTATAGTTATTTTTTACTGTTTTTTTCCCTTTAACATTTATGCTGTAATTAAGTGTTTAACAATATTTTGATATAGACTTGCAATTTTCTGACTCTATTTATCAGCTTACTCAAAGTTTTGTATACTTTTGCCTTTTTGTTTCAGGTAGAAGAGCTCCTTTCCACATTTCTTGTGAGAAAGGTCTAGTGTTGATAAACTCTCTTAGCTTTTGCTTGTCTAGGAAAGCCTTTATTTCTCCTTCATATCTTTTTTTTTTTCCTCCTTCGTATCTTAATGATAACTTTGCTGCATAGAATAGTCTTGGCTGAACTTTTTTTAATCTTTCAATATTTTGAAAGTGTCATCACACTCTTTCCCGGCATGTAGAGTTTCTGCTGCGAAATCTGCTGATAGTCTAATGGGGCTTTCTTTGTAGGTTACCATCCTTTCTTTCCCCGGCTGCCTTTAAAATTCTTTTTCTGTTGTTGTTTTTTGACAGTTTTAATATAATGTGTCTTGGAGCAGGTCTTTTTGTGTTGAGGTAGTTAGGTGTCCTTTTAGCTTTATGAACTTGTATATCCAGTTCTTTTCCCAGGTTGGGGAAGTTCTCAGCTATTATTCCCTTAAATAAACTCTCTGCTTCCTTCTCCCTCTCTTCTCCTTCTGGGATACCCATTATCTTAATGCTTCCCTTCCTAATAGAGTCAGATAGTTCTCATAGAATTGCTTCTTCTTCTTCTCCTCCTTCACTTCTTCCCTCACCTTTGCTGCTGCCTCCTTCTCCTCCTCCTCCTTTAGACCTTAATTCTCTCTCCTCTTCTCTCTGTATCATTTCTAGGTTTCTGTCTTCAAGCTCACTAATTCTGTCTTCCATAGGGTCTGCTTTATTTCCAGTGCTTTTAATGCATTCTTCATCTCATTTATTGAGTTCTTCAGCTCCAAAATTTTTGTTTGGTCCTTTTTTAGAGTTTCCATCTCTTTGGTAAAGTATTCCTCCTGTTCATTCATTTTATTCCTGAGCTCATTGAACTGCCTTTCTGAGTTTTGTTGTAGCTCCTTCATGACAACTATTTTTAATTCCCTATCAGTTAGAATGCAATATTCCCTGACTTTAAGTTTGGTTTCTGGAGAATTGTCTTTTTCTTTCTGTGATACTGTGTTACCATGGTTCTTCATGGTGCTTGATGAATTGTTTCTCTATTGGTACATTTGAAGTAGTGAACACCCTTCTTCTTTAGATAAATCTTTTTTTTTTTTTTTTTAAACTTGACTATCATGATTCAACAGGTTAATAATTAGAGGCCTTTCTTTTGTTTTCAAGTATGCAGCATTCTAGCACAAGTTTCGAATTCTCTTACCTGAGCTGTCTCTGGTTATATTTGAGAGTCAGTACTTTCTGCCCTCCACCACCTCTGTCAGTGGTGTTACCCCGTGTCCTCATTGTCACTGCTTGTGCCTCTGGGGTCCATGGTACCTTGCTGCTGCTAGTGTTGCTGGTGTTGCCACCTGGGACACTGAGATTGTGGGCCCCACCATGTCTGGGGTCTTCTCGGTTGTAGGCTGTGCCACAGTGAAGGTTAGGAGGAGGTTAGGGAGAGAGCCGGGGTCACGGTGTCTCTGCTATGACTGTTGGGTTTTCAGGCACTGCTGCTGAGTGGGGGGAGGGAGGTGGAGTCTCCGGTGCCCTTGCAGATGGACAGAGAGGGTCACAGGCCTTGCTGCTGCTGTCTGGTTCCCTGTGGCTGTGAGTGCTTCTGTGCCTGGGAGGCCAGTGCCATGTGTGCTACCTACCCTGATGCTACCGGGTTCTCTGGGGCTACGAGCTTAGCTGCCATGGCTGAGGGACCAGGATCGCAGGTACTTTCTCCACTGTACCCCAGTTCTGCCTGCTCTATGTGCTCTATTTCACCTACCTTTAGATGTATAGATGTGTGGAGTTCTCTAGTGTCCTGGTGTGTTGGGCAGGGACACCTTTACTGAGTTATAGATATTTTACTAGTTGTAGGTTGAAGAGGAGAGACGAAGGGAGTGTGTCAGATCACCGTGATGCTGGCTTCACTCTCCCATTACATTTTTATTTGTCTACCACAAGGGTAGGATCCTTGTCTGTTGTTCTCTGCTGTATCTAGGATCTAGAAAAGGATCTAGAAAAGCGTAGAGCATAATAGATGCTCAATAAACATTTATATAAATAAATGAATATTTACAGAATCACCCATGTTTACATCATCTATTTTTTCTTTTTAATTAATTTATTTTTGGCTGCGTTGGGTCTTTGTTGCTGTGCGCGGGCTTTCTCTAGTTGTGGTGAGTGGGGGCTACTCTTCGTTGTAGTGCGTGGGCTTCTCATCGCGGTGGCTTCTCTTCTTGTGGAGCATGGGCTCTAGGCACGTGGGCTCAGTAGTTGTGGCTTGTGGGCTCTAGAGCACAGGCTCAGTAGTTGTGGAGCACAGGCTTAGTTGCTCCGTGGCATGCATCGTCTATTATTTTGATAAAAAAATCGTTCTCTGACTTCATTCATGTCACAGATAATACTGTTCAGCAGCATGTAGTGAAGGAAAGAGCTCTATGGCATACCACTAGAGACAACCTTCCCCACTGAATGAGAGCAAATACTCAATACTTACAGGCTTTAATTATTTAAGTAACTATAAATTGCCCTAATAAGAGAATCCTCCGGGCCATGGTTGAGTACTTTATCCACAGGAGCATCCTAGTAGGGTGACCAACTTGCCTTGGTTTGCCTGGGACTTTCCTGGTTTTAAAACAGAAAGCCCTGTGTCTGAGAACCCCCTCAGTCCTGAGCACACCAGGGCAGTTGATATCACCCCAACATGGGATACTTTTCTGAACGCTGGGGACATGATGTCCGTGTCAATCCACGGAGTTATTACTTTGGTTTCCTATCAAAAACTCTGACCTTTGCTTGCTATGCTTTGTTAATGAAGTCACGTTGATACTTCATGATCTAATTGCTTATAATTCATCTTTACTAATCACTTCTAGTACTTTTTCAGGGATTAATATCAAGCTAGCTGTCCCGTCCTCCCCAAAGCCATGATAGTCGTTTTTGAATATTGGGCTATTTGAACTTCAAGTACTCTAGCATATCTCTCTTTTGCCCAGAATTTTCAAGTACGAAAGACCGTGGCGCCAAGGCTTTGCACCCGCTTTGTCCTTAAGATGTCTGAAGGCAGCGTAGGCCTGGAGGCATTTGTTGTCAGAGAATCCCAAGGTACTAAGGAAGGTCTGAGGGCTCATCTTTTGGTATTTGTGGGTCTGTTCCTTAGCAGGATGCCAGGTGATGGTAAGACCAGGGAAGTATACATTCTATTAGTTAGCCTCTCAGTTTGAATCCTTAATGAGTTGGCTGCGAATTAGTCTTCATAAAGAACCTTCTGGAATTTTTTTGTTTTAAATCTCATAATACACTATATATTTTTTATTTACAGGCTGATTTATGCTGGCCTAAATTTATAGATTATTAAAATCTAAGAAAGTGGGTTGTGTGCTTTGCTTTACTATGGGTAGAGTACTTAGAACTCAAAATGTTTTCTAAATGTTATTCTTTCTGGGTTCCATCATGTCCAAATGACCTCATACTTTCTACACTGCCCCTTAAATATTGATGTTCCCTTAGTCTCTGTCTCTTGTGCATTTATTATCTCATAGGATAGCTTCTTTTTCACCCATGGGTTCAACTACTTCCCATAAAGCAATGTCTCCCAAATCCAGTTCATACCTCTAGTCCTTATTTTTTTTCCTGAGCTTCTTACTTACATAGCCAACTGTCTTTACTAAAAATTGCACCCAAGAACTCTCCACACCACCTGTGCCCTGCCTTGTTCCTCCTGTATTTCTTATCTAATATTATGTTAGGAATATAATCAAGATACCTGGCCCCAGTTCCAGGTCACAAGAATGTGGCTACCAGGGGAACACCCGAAAATAAGCCCTATGCTAGAACCTGGCAGGCCAGGTGGGGATCAAGGACAAACAAAGCTAAGCAAGAAAAACCGTTTGGATTTCAAATGCAAAGAGGTAAGAAAGGATTTTGGAGGAATGAAGAAGAAAATTGTTATAAGCCAGGAAGATGGAGGTCTAGGCAAGTCAAAGGACAGTTGGGGAAGGATTTGACCAAGACTTAATTCTAGCTCTAGCGTTCACCTCTTGTGTAGCGTACTGGGTGTTGAGGTTCGTTTACTCAGTAGACAGACTATCTCTGTCCTGGGAAGAATGGTGTATGGACCAACCTGGCTTCTGTATTCCATATCATTCCCCAGTTTACCAGTTGCAGATGAACTAATTCATGCTACAGAAACACATGTAATGGAAAGTTGGTTGTTTATCGATTTTCTCATTAATCTTTATCCAGCCCAATGAAGCTTGGTCCATTTGGGCAGCTATGAGGGAATGCCATAGACTGGGTGGCTTATATACAACAGAAATTTATTTCTCACAGTTCTGGATGCTGGATGTCCAAGATAAAAGTGCTAGCAGATTTGGAGTCTGGTAAGGACCCACTTCATGGTTCATAGGTGACCTTCTTTTTACCATGTCCTCACATGGCAGAAGAGGTAAGGGATTTCTCTGAGGTCTCTTTTTAAAAAACAATTCTTTTAAATTTATTTTATTTTTGGCTTTGTTGGGTCTTCGTTGCTGTACGTGGGCTTTCTCTAGTTGTGGCGAGCAGGGGCTACTCTTTGTTGTGGTGCGCGGGCTTCTCATTGCAGTGGCTTCTCTTGTTACAGAGCACGGGCTCTAGGTGTACGGGCTTCAGTAGTTGTGACATATGGGCTCAGTAGTTGTGGCTCGTGGGCTCTAGAGCACAGGCTCAGTAGTTGTGGTGCACGGGCTTAGTTGCTCCACAGCATATGGAATGTTTCCAGACCAGGGCTCGAACCCATGTCCCCTGCATTAGCCGGCAGATTCTTAACCACTGCGCCACAAGGGAAGCCCCCTGGGGTCTCTTTTATAAGGGCACTAATCCTTATAATCTCCTCCCAAAGGCCCCATCTAAAAATACCCTCACAATGGGGATTAGATTTCAACATATGAATCTGAGGCAGATACATTCAGCCCATAGCAAGGTATCATTCCTATTTTTCCGATGAGAAAACTGAAGACTAAAGAAGTTAAGTGTTCTGTTCAAAGCCACATAATTAATGGCTTTATTGATAGGATTATGTGGAAAGAATTAACCCTGAAACCTAAATGGTTTAACACAGCAAAGGTTTATTGTGCTTATTGTTACATATCTGATGTGGGTTAGTAGGGGCTCTACTTCATACAGTTACTGAGAGGACCAAGATGGGATTTCCCTGGTGGTGCAGTGGTTAAGAGTCCGCTTGTGAATGCAGGGGACACGGGTTCAATCCCTGGTCTGGGAAGATCCCACGTGCCGTGGAGCAGCTAAGCCTGTGCGCCGCAACTACTGAGCCTATGCTCTAGAGCCTGTGAGCCACAACTACCGAGCTGGCATGCCACAAGCACTGAAGCCCGTGTGCCTAGAGCCCGTGCTCTGCAACAAGAGAAACCACCGCAATGAGAACCCCGCGCACCACATCGAAGAGTAGCCCCTGCTCGCCGCAACTAGAGAAAGTCCATGCGCAGCAACAAAGACCCAATGCAGCCATAAATAAATAAATACGTTTATTAAGAAAAAAGAGAACCAAGATGATGGAGGCTCTGCCATCTTGTATCTCCATCACCTGGAACAGGTTTCTGTGAAAGCAAAGGTGGTAGTAATGGACAAGTGCACTGTTCTTAACTGCTTCCCGTTGGTCAGAACTGGTCAACACCAACCTAACTGGACGGGAGGCTGGAAATACGAGGTTTCAAATAGACTATTTGGTGAGCACTGTCTTTATCAAACTAGTGAGTGTGGGGTCAGAGATGGAAACACAGTTCTGTTTAATCTCAAATCCTATATCACATTCACACCTAACCCTCTGCCACAAGTTTCCTGAAGGGCGGGGTCTCTGGAATCAAGGTCAGATGTCAGGGCGGGCCTTGGATACTGAATTTCACTCATCAGGACTGCTTGTTGAGGTAGACCACCAGGAGGGTCTAACAAGACCAAATTGAAGAGATGAAATGGGAGCAGTCATACCTAGAACAAGCCTAGTACCATGGAATAGGAGGCAAGACACGAGAGGAAAGAAGTGGGAAGGTTTAGAGGCAGAGAAAATGTAATTACTAGAGATGTCAAAGTATAAAGGCCAGAGTAAACAGGATTTGGAGACATCATGATAGCAACAATCAATACAGAGCAAGCAAAGATGGATGAGGTAGTGGGTAGATAAAAAGAAGTTTAAGAACCAACCAGGGACATATCCCACTTACGCTGACAGCAGGCCATAGAGTCCTTTCAGTATGCCAATTGTCAAAACCCATGCTAGGCAGGAAATGTCCTTAAAGTATCAAGATATTCTGTAAAAATCCATCAGTGGCTCCAGATTCTTTCACCAGCTGAACCAGGCCCAAATCTTTGCTGCATGCCAACCTTGTTACTGCCATAAACTATTCACAGATCTTCAAGTATGCTATAGTTTTTCACACCTTCACACCCTTTACCAGTGAGATCCCTTTCCTAGAATGCTTTTTTTGCCGCTTCTCCTTCTGGCTAAAATTTTCCCATTATTGTTGAAGCAGAGAAAGTGGTCCGAACATACAAAAGATGCCTTTTGTTCCCATGGCAATCTGAGCCTATTTCTATCACTGCATTTATCACATGGTTTTTTAACTATTAGTTTTCTTGTGGGTTAGAGCTTGTATACTGTCACTTAGCATAGAGCTTGGCCCATAGAAGGTGCTCTGTAAATATTTGTTGAATGAACAGACCTGCCGATTGATGTGTTTAGGTGCCATTACATGGAGTTCCACATCAGGTCTGTGCATCAATTTAAGAGTGAATGTGAGGGACTTCCCTGGTGGTCCATTGGTTAAGCATCTGTGCTTCTAATGCAGGGGACATGGGTTTAATCCCTGGTCAGGGAACTAAGATCCTGCATGCTGCACAGTGCAGCCAGAAAAAAAAAAAAAAAAAGAGTGAATGTGAATACTAAAATCAACCTATAGAAGATCAAAATTTATTATTTATTTATCTGATATTATTTATCTGTCATAAGGCAAGACCATGTAAGTATCAGGGTTTTAATTTGTTTTCTCTAGGAAATAAAAAGCATTTTGGGTAAATATTTATTATTTCTTCCAATTATTTTTCATGCATCAGCCTACTGTTAGTGAGAGTTGACGTGTTTTCCTTTTTTTCTCTTTTTTCTTTGAAAGACAGTAGAATACAATAGTAAAGAAAGGTTTACCCATTAAGGTCCAGTGAAAAGACCACCAGTTGTTTTTTTTTGTGTGTGTGTGTGTGTGTGTGTGTGTGTGTGTGTGTGTGTGTTTGTTTTGTTTTTTTGCGGTACGCGGGCCTCTCACTGTTGTGGCCTCTCCCGTTGCGGAGTACAGGCTCCGGACGCGCAGGGTCAGCGGCCATGGCTCACGGGCCCAGCCGCTCCGCGGCACGTGGGATCTTCCCGGACCAGGGCACAAACCCGTGTCCCCTGCATCGGCAGGCGGACTCTCAACCACTGCGCCACCAGGGAAGTCCTATGATATTTCTTGTTTTTCTTTTTCTTTTTTTAATTAAGGGTACTTTAATTAATTAATTTATTTATTTTTTGGCTGTGTTGGGTCTTCGTTTCTGTGCAAGGGCTTTCTCTAGTTGTGGCAAGTGGGGGCCACTCTTCATCATGTGCGCGGGCCTCTCACTGTTGTGGCCTCTCCCGTTGCGGAGCACAGGCTCCAGACGTGCAGGCTCAGTAGTTGTGGCTCACGGGCCTAGTTGCTCCGCGGCATGTGGGATCTTCCCAGACCAGGGCTCGAACCCATGTCCCCTGCATTAGCAGGCAGATTCTCAACCACTGCGCCACCAGGGAAGTCCTATGATATTTCTTGATTGTAGATTTGGGAGGATGTCTGTGGTTTATGGTGGTCCATGGTTTGGGGGTCTCTGAGCTTATTTTACCCTGGAGGAACAGCCCATCTGACTCTGGTTGATGAGTGTTCAGTTAGCACAGGGTTGAGGTCAGGGGGGACAAGAAACGGATTAAAGTTTTGGATGGAGAGGTTAATCATAAACTTGGTAGGGGAACTCGGTTTGAGGGGGGACTCAGTTTCCTTAGCATAAGTGACTCTATTTTGTCCCTGTTGTCTTGTTTTGTTTTTTGTTTTTTGTTTTTTTTTAACACAGGACACTAAATCCTAACTTGGACAATGAATGCTCACTGTGAGGCATGTTTTCTAGCCACACTTCACAGTTTTAGAGGATTTAAGTAACTTGCCTCAGATAATCCAATAATTCACTAGCAGAGTTGGAACTAGAATTAGGTCTTTTGACTCAGAGATGAGCACTCTTTTTTTTTTTTTTAATCTTTATTGGAGTATAATTGCTTTACAATGGTATGTTAGTTTCTGCTGTGCAGCAAAGTGAATCAGCTATAGGTATACATATATCCCCATATCCCCTCCTTCTTGAGCCTCCCTCCCACCCTCCCTATCCCACCCCTCTAGGTGGTCACAAAGCACCGAGCTGATCTCCCTGTGCTATGCGGCTGCTTCCCACTAGCTATCTATTTTACGTTTGGTAGTGTATATATGTCAGTGCTACTCTCTCACTTCATCCCAGCTTACCCTTCCCCCACCCCCATGTCCTCAAGTCCGTTCTCTACGTCTGCATCTTTATTCCTGCCCTGCCACTAGGTTCATCAGTACCGGTTTTTTAGATTCCACGTATGTGCGTTAGCATATGGTATTTGTTTTTCTTTCTGACTCACTTCACTCTGTATGACAGACTCTAGGTCCATCCACCTCACTACAAATAACTCAGTTTCGTTTCTTTTTATGGCTAATATTCCATTGTACATATGTGCCACATCTTCTTTATCCATTCATCTGTCAGTGGACGCTTAGGTTGCTTCCACGTCCTGGCTATTGTAAATAGAGCTGCAATGAACATTGTGGTACATGTCTCTTTTGGAATTATGGTTTTCTCAGGGTATATGCCCAGTAGTGGGATTGCTGGGTCATATGGTAGCTCTATTTTTAGTTTTGTAAGGAACCTCCATGCCGTTCTCTATAGTGGCTGTATCAATTTACATTCCCACCAACAGTGTAGGAGGGTTCCCTTTTCTCCACACCCTCTACAGCATTTACTGTTTGTAGATTTTGTGATCATGGCCATTCTGACCGGTGTGAGGTGGTACCTCATTGTGTGGTTTTTTTTAATATAAATTTATTTATTTATTTTTGGTTGCATTGGGTCTTCATTGCTGCACATGGGCTTTCTCTAGTTGTGGTGAGCGGGGGCTACTCTTCATTGTGGTGCGCAGGCTTCTCATTGCGGTGGCTTCTCTTGTTGTGGAGCATGGGCTCTAGGTGCACAGGCTCAGTAGTTGTGGCTTGTGGGCTCTGGAGCGCAGGCTTAGTTGTTGTGGCGCATGGGCTTAGTTGCTCTGCGGCATGTGGGATCTTCCTGGACCAGGGATTGAACCCATGTCCACTGCATTGGCAGGTGGATTCTTAACCACTGTGCCACCAGGGAAGTCCCCTCATTGTGGTTTTGATTTGCATTTCTCTAATGATTAGTGATGTTGTGCATCTTTTCATGTGTTTGTTGGCAATCTGTATGTCTTCTTTGGAGAAATGTCTATTTAGGTCTTCCACCCATTTTTGGATTGGGTTGTTTGTTTTTTTGATGTTGAGCTGCATGAGCTGCTTGTATATTTTGGAGATTAATCCTTTGTCAGTTGCTTCGTTTGCAAATATTTTCTCCCATTCTGAGGGTTGTCTTTTCATCTTGTTTATGGCTTCCTTTGCTGTGCAAAAGCTTTTAAGTTTCATTAGGTCCCATTTGTTTATTCAACATAGTTTTGGAAGCTTTAGCCACGGCAATCAGAGAAGAAAAAGAAATAAAAGGAATCCAAATTGGAAAAGAAGAAGTAAAACTGTCACTGTTTGCAGATGACATGATACTATACATAGAAAATCCTAAAGATGCCACCAGCAAACTACTAGAGCTAATCAACGAATTTGGTAAAGTAGTAGGATACAAAATTAATGCACAGAAATCTCTTGCGTTCCTATACAGTAACAACAAAAAATCAGAAAGAGAAGCTAAGGAAACACTCCCATTTACCATTGCAACAAAAAGAATAAAATACCTAGGAATAAACTTACCTAAGGAGGCAAAAGACCTGTATGCAGAAAACTATGACACTGATGAAAGAAATCAAAGATGGTGAGAGAGTGGCGTGGACTTATATATACTACCAAATGGAAAATAGATAGCTAGTGGGAAGCAGCCGCATAACATAGGGAGATCAGCTCAGTGCTTTATGACCACCTAGAGGGGTGGGATAGGGAGGGTGGGAGGGAGATGCAAGAGGGAGGAGGTATGGGGATATATGTATATGTATAGCTGATTCACTTTGTTATAAAGCAGAAACTAACACACCATTGTAAAGCAATTATACTCCAATAAAGATGTTAAAAAAATTGTTTCGGCAAATTAAAAAAAAAAAGGATGATACAAACAGATGGAAAGATATACCATGTTCTTGGATTGGAAGAAACAACATTGTGAAAATGACTCTACTACCCAAAGCAATCTAGAGATCCAATGCGATCCCTATCAAACTACCAATGGCATTTTTTACAGAACTAGAACAAAAAATTTCACAATTTGTATGGGAACACAAAAGACCCCAATAGCCAAAGCAATCTTGAGAAAGAAAATCGGATCTGGAGGAATCAGGCTCTCTGACTTCAGACTATACTACGAAGCTACAGTCATTAAGACAGTATGGTACTGGCACCAAAACAAATACAGATCAGTGGAACAGGATAGAAAGCCCAGAGATAAACCCACACACATTTGGTCACCTTATCTTTGACAAAGGAGGCAAGAATATACAGTGGAGAAAAGACAGCCTCTTCAGTAAGTGGAACTGGGAAAACTGGACAGCTACATGTAAGAGAATGAAATTAGAACACTCCCTAACACCATACACAAAAGTAAACTTAAAATGGATTAGAGATCTGATTGTAAGGCCAGACACTATAAAATTCTTAGAGGAAAACATAGGCAGAACACTCTTTGACATAAATCACAGCAAGATCCTTTTTGCCCCACCTCCTAGAGTAATGGAAATAAGAGCACTGTTTTTATTATAGAATTCTATACCTTCCTGTCCATCCCATTCTGTTTCTCACGGCATTAACTTGTCCTTCCAGGTTCATTCCTGCTGCAGTTGTATGAGCTTTTCCACCTTGGCTGCTTAGACCCTGTGTCAGCTCTTCTCCTTTTTCCCTTCTATCTGCCCAGCTCTCCCTCACTCTCTGGCAAACTAAGGGCTCCTGTTGTGCTTGGTGAAGATCTCCATCATTGCATATATCTTATTTTCTTCTTGTTTATCTGCGTGTATGTCTCTCCACCAGGATATAAGTACTGTTAAGGGCCGAACTGAGCTTGCCCTACTTGTATACACAGGCAAGTCCAATGTGAATGACACAATAAGATTGTAATGTATATCTGAATGGGTAGTTTGAGATTTTTTTTTTTCACCACGCCATGAGGCTTGCGGGATCTTAGCTCCCTGACCAGGGATTGAACCCGGGCCCTCGGCAGTGAAAGTACTGAGGTCTAACCACTGGATCACCAGGGAATTCCCGAGACTCTTCATTTAGTCATTTCCCAAATATCTATTGAAGAACTCTCCTGAAATATACTGTGAGAGGATAATTGAAAATAAGAGACTCTGGCCTCAAGAAATTCACTGTCCTAACGGAAGAGATAAGTCATAGGTCATAAATAACTGTAATACCAGGTAGAAATTCAGACCTAGAGTGAAAAATAACGCTTTCTAGAGTGAAAACCTTCCCTGTGCTCAGTGCCAGCAAAGGACTATAGCAAATGCAACTCAGGTCTGCCCCACTAAAATGGACTTCTGTTAAAGTGAATGAGACAGTATGGAAATGTCATTCAGTCTCCAGTACCACTACTTAAATGTGCCTCCAATCACCAGGTTATTGTTTTCCATTGCTAACGTTAGTGGATTTACCTTTGTAAGTAGACATTTGTACTAACCTAACAAATGCACTTTAGGAAAATAATATGATGTATCTTGCTGGGTTAATAGCACCTTATTGGATTGTGGTAAGAATTAAATGAAATATGTCTTAACATATTTTAGATAATAAGTATCCAAAATGTTCTTCTTTGCACTAGGGGTATTAAAATAAGCTTGGAGAACTCCACATCCAAAAAAGAGTATCAGTAAAAACATAGATTTGACAACCTGAATTGTTATTCTGTGTTAAAGAACATCTGTGATAAATTTTAAGCATGTACAGAATGGCCCAGGCCCCACTGGATTTGACCTTTCCGTCCCAGACACGTTTGAAACCAGACTTCCTTGTATCAGTGATGTGATATCTGAGAGTAACAACTCAAGCAGTCTATCACAGTACACCTTGTAAGACAACCAGAGGACTAAATACAGAATATTGCCTTATTTGGAGTATGTTGTCCTGAAGAGGAGCAGAATTTGCCGCCCCAAATATGCCTCTTTGGCCTAAGAATTATTTTGAGCCGATTATTTTTAAGAAACAGCAGGGGACCTCCCTGGTGGTTCAGTGGTTAAGACTCCCGCACTTCCAAAGCAGGGAGCACGGGTTTGACCCCTGGTTGGAGATCCAAGATCCCATATGCCATGTGGCATGGCCAAAAAATAAAAAGAAACAGCAGACACAGGAGAAGCTCTGACAACCAAGTAGAAGCTGACCTTTTGTAAGACACATTTAAGTTTAAAAAGGAAATCTCCACTTGTAAGGGTGTCTCCCTCATGTACCAGGAAGAGAAGGATGACTAAGTTTCTAGAAACTCTTACCAATGGCAAAGATGTGGACTTAAATCTGCATAATAACCTTACCCTTGTTTACCGTGCTTTGCCTGGTAACCTCCCATAAGTGGCTCCCCCTCCTCCAACATCTTCTTTTGTCTTTATCTGGAGATGGTATTGAAGGCGGTGGCTTGGACCATTTCAGAGAGTTACAGTTTTTCTGGGTCTCTCCCATGTATACAGGAGGTATCCGTGCTATTAACCTTCTGCTTGTTTTTCTCTTGCTAATCTGTCTTATTACGGCCAAGAACCTAGAAGGGTAGAGGAAAAATTACTTTTCCTCCCCTGCAGTCCCTTTTCCCTAAATATTTAACTCTTTCAATTCTCAGAGTCCTGCCGAATGCATCCCTGAGGGACCTGGCTCCCCCTTGCAAGGCAAGCGAATAAATTCAACTTTGTTTCTTACCATTTAACACCTGTGTTCTAGCTTCTTCTAACTGTGGAAGAGCTACAGGTCTGTGTTAGCTTCAAAGAAATTAACTTATTGGGGAAATCCATCATAGAATATAAAATACTGCCAGCCTAATAAAGTGCTCGAAAGGATGATGATATTAAATCTTTATAGACTATAAAATCACAGTATTTGCTCTTAAAAGGATAGAACAGCCTTCAAATATTTTAGAAATGAGAAGAAAGGTGCCATTTATAAATGTGAAAATCATAGCAACAATTTCTTTTCATTTTTAAAGTTATATTCTTCTTCTGTATGTTGTTTAGGTTTCGTTGGCTTGCTTGTTTGTGCCTTTCTCTGCATTGTCAATTTATTTACATATGTTGGAGCGCCCTTAACGAAAGTTTGGGTAAACGCTACTATGGACTTCTGTTTCTTCTTTTCTTATATCTAACTTTTTCTGGGTGAAATCACGTTGAAAAGAACATCAAGGGGGTTTGAAACAGAAAATAAGTCATAAAATATGCAACTTGAGGTGATTAGGGTAGCAATGCATATGGACAAAAGGAGACACATTCCCATTCATTTTGCTCTCTGTTATTCTGATTAGGCAAGAGTTTTGTTGAAGAACTTATGGTAGGCATGTACAGCTTCCTTCAGAGCTGCATAATTGGCCATCTTCTTTCCAAGGGCCAAAATACATTAATGATATGATTGTAGGAAAGTAATGGAACTTTCATCCTATCTGCCTACCTGCCATCTATCAAATTAATCACTTTCATTTTCTTTCTCCTTTTCTTTACTTTTTCCTCCATCCCTTCCTTCTGGCCTCTCTCTCCTATACGTCATCCTGTGTCACCCTTTAGCCTATGTCTTCCTTCCCAGCCCTCTCTCTTTAAAATCGCATATGGTGACATTGACTCAGAAAGCCCAACAACTTTCCACATATGGCTAGTGCCCTGTAAGTCTAGAGAGAATTGGATTAGCTGTTTTTCAATTTGTCAAGAGGCGATGGGGCAAATTTGACCGAATGCTTAGAAGTTAGAATATGAAAAACGAAGAGGTGTCCCACGTTTGCTTTTAGTAGAGATGATGACTACACTATGCTGGGGGCTGATGACTGTCTTTCCCCTGTAGGTATAGGCAGATACTCTGTCGTGTGGGTGATACAGACAGATATAATATGCATGTAACTCTAAAGGAGATGGACTCTGTGGTGTACTGTTGTCTTTAAAAATTGCAGTGGTAATTCCCATTTCGTACTGGCTTTCTCTCAAGGAAGTTTTGTGAACCTCAGCACTTTCAATGCCAAAATGTTAAAGGCTTCCTGGAAGACTGAGAGAAAAGGTTCTCAAACCTCCACCTTGCTTTCTGTCCTTGAGGGTGTTATGTGACATGCTGACGAAGAAAAGAAAGAGCCAGCAAAATTCTGCATAGGAAAATAATGACAAATAGTGCCTGGCTTTTGTGGTTACAACCCCAACCATTCAGGCATATCACAAACTTTCAGAAAGCCAGTAGTTGAAAAAATATATTGATTGTTACCAAGACCCTTAGAGAATGGCCCAGAATTTTCCATTTGATCAAAGGTGATATTCTAAGAGCAATGAACTTTTCCAGACAGGAAATAGTCACCAGAGATGTTAAAATTATGTAAAAATTTTTGGTGCTTTTATTTGGAAAGGACTGGAAGCATAATTGAAGTTAGCATATGTGCTAATGACAGCCACAACATGATTCTCCCACTCCCCAAATTTCTTTAGTTACTACGAAACTTGATTTAATAAGGCAATCTAAGAGAAAGGCAAATTTGCAAATTCTAAAATGACATTTCATCTATTAATAAAGAGTTCTTGATTATGAGCATATTATAATGAAAAAAAAAACTTAAGAGTTTTGAGTTCAAAACTCCTTGGGCCAGCCATTATTAATATGTCCCTGGTAACTGCTGGTGGGAATGTAAATTAATACAGCCACTATGGAGAACAGTATGGAGGTTCCTTCAAAAACTACAAATAGAACTACCATACGACCCAGCAATCCCACTACTGGGCATATACCCTGAGAAAACCATAATTCAAAAAGAGGCATGTGCCACAATGTTCATTGCAGCTCTATTTACAATAGCCCAGAGATGGAAACAACCTAAGTGTCCATCATCGGATGAATGGATAAAGAAGATGTGGCACATATATACAATGGAATATCACTCAGCCTTAAAAAGAAACAAAATTGAGCTATTTGTAGTGAGGTGGATGGACCTA
The DNA here is from genome assembly GCF_003676395.1 of Aethalodelphis obliquidens. NCBI lineage: Eukaryota > Metazoa > Chordata > Mammalia > Artiodactyla > Delphinidae > Aethalodelphis > Aethalodelphis obliquidens. Next base: position 689,521 of record NW_020838051.1, on the reverse strand, counting down.
GAGTCTGTCATACAGAGTGAAGTCAGTCAGAAAGAGAAAGACAAATACCGTATGCTAACACATATATATGGAATTTAAGGGAAAAAAATGTCATGAAGAACCTAGGGGTAAGACGGGAATAAAGACACAGACCTACTAGAGAATGGACTTGAGGATATGGGGAGGGGGAAGGGTAAGGTGTGACAAAGTGAGAGAGTGGCGTGGACATATATACACTACCAAATGTAAGGTAGATAGCTAGTGGGAAGCGGGAGATCAGCTCGGTGCTTTGAGACCGCCTGGCGGGGTGGGATAGGGAGGGTGGGAGGGAGGGAGACGCAAGAGGGAAGAGATATGGGAACATGTGTATATGTGTAACTGATTCACTTTGTTATAAAGCAGAAACTAGCACACCATTGTAAAGCAATTATACTCCAATAAAGTTGTAAAAAAAATGTAAACCTCTTTAAACCTCTCTTTTCTTCTCTGTGAAATGGAGATAATATCTGCCGATATCTAGTGGGTGCTGAATAAAAGTTGTATTGTATTCCTTTACTTTCACTGAGTATTTGATAATTACATGTTGGAAGAATTAGCGGCCTTATTTGTTTGTTGTGCACAGCAAGCCCTAAAGGCATCTCACTTTTGAGAAAACATCTGCTATTCTCAGTTTCTCTGGAATGTTCTGATGAGGTTCTGAATGGGAAGCAAAAGGACAGACTGGATAACTTCTCATGGCTTCGTGGGACTAGAGTGACTTAGTCACTGCAAGCGACTTGAACATCTTTTTCTTCATAATGCCTCTGCAGAGCAATGCCACGCCTCTCCTCTCCACATAGCATTTCTGTTTTGGCCACTGCCTCATGGTCTGTCTTTGCTGTAACTGACGTACCTCCTGGTTGATGTGTTCAGTGCATTTGCTGCTGTGCACTCCCGGGCGCTTATTGATGTGCCACTTTGGATTACAGTAAGCTTCAGTGATATATACAGTGCACATGTAGTAGGAACTTTCACTTTAATAACTGTTAGCAGTATTCCCGCACAGTCTGATCCCCAAGCAACTGAATTTCAGAAGCGCACAAGGGTTATTTACTCATGTTAAAGAGTGTCTGAGTTCTGGGTTTATGTATGACGTCATGGCAATTCTGATAGATGAATTCATTTAGCTCCCCTGGGTTGTAGGTTCTACACACATAAAATGGAAGTCTTTGCCCTCTCCCAGTTTTGAATTATAATGAGGACTGACCAAATATACTACAGATGAAAATCACCATTTATAAAATCAAGCTAGGGCTTTAAACTCTAATCTGAGGCTTTGTTAATCAGTTTCTATATCTTCACTTGGGCATCAAAACATCACAAAACTATGACCTACACTGCTGCATGTTTTGAAACTACAAAATTTGCACTGTATCTTCGTGACTTTTTACAACCCATTTGTTTTGACAAAAATTAAATTTGAATGACAGAAAAAGGTTTTGGCCATATGAAGATTGTTGAAGGTAAAATTTTTGGGACTGGAGACCCATCTTTAATGAAATCATTTCATTAAATAAGGAGGGAGCCTTTCATCAGGCATTTGCAAACTGTGGGTTTGATTTTAGATCTATTTATAATTCTGGCAATTCTCATTAGAATGTGATACTGAAAGTATGTCCATGTTCCTTTGTGAAAGTCTTCTTTCTAAGGGGCAAAGTGTACATTAAAGATGTAATTCTAGGAAAGTCATTTGACCTGTCAGTTGTCCAAACAGGACTCGCGTGGAGAAGGATGGAATCTGAAATGTTGAGTAGAAGCAAGAACTAGTTCCTGCTGTGGAGAGTGGCAAATACTGCCTTCATTTAGGAGAGGGCTTTGGAAAGGATATAAGGGGACTAAAACTTACTGAGTTCTGCTCTGTTCAAGGCTCTGAATGTCCTTATTTACATATTTCACATTATTTAATTATTTCAACGACCAGCAAATTCTGTCCCTGTAAGCAAGCTACACATGAAGCCCAATCCCAGGGTTCTTTGGTGAACATGGAATCAGAAAAAAAAAGTTGATTGCATAATATGAATGTTTAATGTTTGTGACAACTTCTTGTTAACTATATGCCTGCACACACAGATCAGAGAGGTTCTGTCCTTGCGTGTGGTTCACCAGACTTCTGGGTGGATATTGGCTAGGTCCGTTTGCCTTGCAAGCTTTCTCTTTTCTGTGTTTCTGTGGCTGACCACCCCCATTCTGATAGACGTTGGTCTGGGAGAGATCGTTTCTTTAAGATGACTGTATTAGATTTTTTGTTTTTTTGTTTTTTTGTTTGCGGTACACGGGCCTCTCACTGCTGTGGCCTCTCCCGTCGCGGAGCACAGGTTCCGGACGTGCAGGTCCAGCGGCCATGGCTCACGGGCCCAGCCGCTCCGCGGCATGTGGGATCCTCCCAGACTGGGGCACGAACCCGCGTCCCCTGCATCGGCAGGCGGACTCTCAACCACTGCGCCACCAGGGAAACCCCAGACTGTATTAGTTTTTACTGCAAAAAAACCCAGCTGGGAAATCTCAGTGGTTACAGCATCAAACATTTATTTTCAAGCTCCCAGGTCTGTAGGTCAGCCATGATTTGTCTGATTAGGCTGAACTTGGCTGGGCCAGGATGGACACCAGACTTCTGTTCAGGTTCAGGTCTTCTGGGACCAAGGCTGGAGGGGCCATGGCTGCCTGGAGTATGCTCTTCTAATGGCAGGTCATAGGAGCGCAAGAAGGCAAGCAGAAACGTGTGATGTTTCTTAAGGCCTCAGCTTGGCACTGTCACTTCCCCTACACTCTAGCAGCTAAAGTCACGAGGCTGAGCCCAGCATCGATGGGGTGGGGAAGATACACTTCTCAAAGGGGGAGGTGAAATGAAAAAAGCATGGATGTAGAGTCTCGAAGAAAAGAGAGGGAGGAGTATAGAATTGGGAACAATGATCCCAGCCCCCATAATAACTATGAAGATATGTACTCTAATCCGTTATGTGTTGATTTCATAGTTTAGTTCTCAGAGGACAAATTCCTTTAGATTCTTGGGGGGTAGCAAAGGAGCATGGCATCTTATTTTTGCCTTCTGTTCTCACCTGCAAGGACAGGGCAAGATGGAATCTTCTGGCTTTGCCTTTAAGCATTTGCTCTGTAAGCCAAACTGACTCTTATGCCTGCCACCAGGTGTATTAATGATGTAAAGAATTGTGCGAGAGGTCAAAAACCCGGGGGGATGTCTCCCCTGGCCTGATGTCAAGGTAGATGACAAATTCTATTAAATCAGAACCTTTTCCCTTCCTGATAAATCAGCCTCATCTATCTTTGCTAAAGTTAATTTATGAGCTATCCCAAGGCACTGGTGGTATTTGGGCATCTGTGTGTCTGCTATATTGGTTGCTCCTGGAAATTAAATTGCTCACCTATTTCACCAAATATAAAGATGACTATTCTCGTTCTGAAAAAATTATGAAATATTTCATACATACAGGAGAGTATATACAATATATGTACAGATCCAGACTTTCTGAAGCTGTAGCGTATTCTAAGTTATGAATATAGCACAACTGATCTCTTCTTTTGTTGATGAACATCTGAGTTTTTCCAGTTTGGGACTATTATCAACAATGCTTCTGTGAACATTTTTGTATACATCTCCTGGGGACATTTGTGTTTCTTTGGTGAGTTTCTCTAGGCTACAAAACTAGGAGTGGACTTTCTGAGTCAAAGGATATGAGCAGTGACTCAGTAATCTGTTTGTGTGTAACAAGCCGCCATAAATATAGTGACTTAGAACAACCACCATTTTATTTGCTCATAAATCCAGCAATTTAGGTTGTATTCAGCTAGGCAGTTCTCTTACTGGTCTGTCCTGGGCTCATTCTTGTGGCTGCAGTCACCTGGCAGTCAACTAGAGTGAGATGGTTCAAGATGGCCTCATTCATAAGTCTGGCAATCAGTGCTGGCTGTCGACCAGACTGCTTTCTCCACGTAGTCTCTACTCTTCAAGGGCTACCCTGGTTTCTTCACTTAGTCTCATGGCAGCAAAGTGGCCAGAGTGGAAGCTGCCAGGCTTCTTGAGGGCTAGATTCAATATTGCCACCCCACCACATCTACCTCATTCTACTAGTTAAAGTATGCCATAAAGCCATCTTGGAATAAAGAGTGCGGAGAAATAGATTCTACCTATTGATGGCAGGAGCAGCAAAGTCACATTACCAAAGGGGCATGCCTACAGGAATAGAAAGAATTTGTGGTCATGTTTTGTACAAGACACATTTCTAAGTTTTTTAGGTAATGATGGACCACTTTTCAGTGTGGTCATACTTTAAAATTAATGTACTCATTGATAGTGAAAGAGAGTTTCCACTGCTCCATTTCCTTCGCAACTCTTGGCAATGTTAGATTTCTAAATTTTGTTTTCCTGCTGAGTATTTAATAGCATCTCATGTGGTTTTGATTTACATTTCCTAAATAGTAGTGAAGTTGAGCAACTTTTCTTATATTTTTTTGCCATTTAGATTTCCTATTTTATAAGGTGCCTGTGTCTTAATATCATTTTACATTTTTTGTTTATTTTGTTTTAGTGACTCATAGAAGTTTTCTTTCCCTGTATATTCTGGATATCAGTCCTTCGTTGGTTATGAAACTTGTGGATTCTCTTTCTGCTCCTTTTATGGTGTCTTTTGATAAACAGAAGTTCTTAATTTTATTTGTTTATTTTTATTGGAGTATAGCTGCTGTACAATATTATGTAAGTTACAGATGTGCAACATAATGATTCACAATTTTTAAAGGTTATACTCCATTTATAAGAATTATAAAATATTGTCTATATTCCCTGTGTTGTACAATATATCCTCTTATTTTATATCTGATAGTTTGTACCTCTTATTCCTTACCACTCCTATATTGCCCCCCCCTTCCCTCTCCCCACTGGTAACCACTGGTTTGTTCTCTATATCTGCGAGTCTGCTTCTTTTTTGTTACATTCACTAGTTTGTTGTATTTTTTTTAAACATCTCCAAAATTTTTAAAAATTATTTATTTATATTTGGCTTTTTTGGGTCTTCGTTGCTGGGCACTGGCTTTCTCTAGTTGCGGCGAGCAGGAGCTACTCTTCATTGCAGTGTGCGGGCTTCTTACTGTGGTGGCTTCTCTTGTTGTGGAGCACAGGCTCTAGGCACGCGGGCTTCAGTAGTTGTTGCTTGCGGGCTCTAGAGCACAGGCTTAATAGTTGTGGATCACGGGCTACAGAGCGCAGGCTCAGTAGTTGTGGCGCATGGGCTTAGTTGCTCCATGGCGTGTAGGATCTTCCTGGACCAAGGCTCAAACCCGTGTCCCCTGCATTGGCAGGCGGATTCTTAACCACTGCACCACCAGGGAAGCCCCAAGTTGGTTGTATTTTTAAGATTCCATATATAAGTGATATCACACAGTATTTGTCTTTCTCTGTCTGGCTTATTTCACTTAGTGTAATGCCCTCCAAATCCATCCATGTTGCTGAAAATGGCAAAATTTCATTCTTTTTTATGGCTCATGTTCCTTTGTGTATATATACCACATCTTCCTTTTTTTCCATTCATTTGTGAATGGACACTTAAGTTGTTTCTGTATCTTGGCTATTGTAAATAATGGTGCTATCAGCACTGGGGTGCATGTATCTTTTTGAATTAGTGTTTTGAATTTTTCAGATCTATACCCAGGAGTGGAATTGCTGGGTCATATGGTAGTTCAGTTTTTAGATTTTTTGAGAACTCTCCATACTGTTTTCCACAGTGGCTGCACCAGTTTACATTCCCACCAACAGCGTACAAGGGTTTCCTTTTACCCACATCCTCGCCAACATTTATTATTTGTGTTCTTTTTGATGATAGCCATTGTGACAGGTATGAAGTGATATCTCATTGTGGTTTTGATTTGCGTTTCCCTGATAATTAGCAATGTTGAATATCTTTTCATGTGCCTGTTGGCCATCTGCATTTCCTCTTTGGAAAAGTGCATATTTAGGTCTTCTGTCCATTTTTTCAGTGTTGTTTTTTTGTTTTTGTTTTTGATGTTGAGTTGTATGACCTGTTTATATATTGTGGATATTAACCCCTTATTGATCATGTCGTTTGCAAATCTTTTCTCCCATTCAGTAGGTTGTCTTTTCATTTTGTCAGTGGTTTCCTTTACTGTGCAAGAGCTTTTAAGTTCAATTAGGTCCCATTTGTTTATTTTTGCTTTTTTTCCTTTACTTTAGGAGATGGATCCAAAAAAATATTGCTGCGATTTATGTCAAAGAGTCTTCTTCCTGTGTTTTCCTCTAGGAGTTTTATAGTATTCAGTATTACATTTAGAAAAAGAATATATTACATTTAGGTCTTTAATTCATTTTGAGTTTATTTTTGTATATGGTGTTAGAGAATATTCTAATTTCATTCTTTTACATGTAGCTGTCTAGTTTTCCCAGTACTATTTATTGGAGAGACTGTCTTTTTCCATTGTATATTCTTGCCTCCTTTGTCATAGACTAATCGACCATAAGTGTGTGGGTTTATTTGTGGGCTCTCAATCCTCTTCCATTGATCTGTGGGTCTTTCTGGGGCCAGTACCATACTGTTTTGATTACTATAGCTTTGTAGTATAGTCTGAAGTCAGGGAGTGTGATTCGTCCAGCTCAGTTTTTGTTTCTCAAGATTGTTTTGGCTATTTGGGGTCTTTTGTGTTTCCATATGAATTAAAATTATTTGTTCTAGTTCTGTGAAAAAAGCCATTGGTATTTTGATAAGGATTGCATTGAACCTGTAGGTTGCCTTGGGTAGTATGATACCAAAACAAGACAAAGATATCACAAAACAAAATTACAGGCCAATATTACTGATGAACATAGATTCAAAAATCCTCAACAAAATACTAGCAAACCAAATCCAACAATACATTAAAAGGATCATACACCATGATCACGTGGGTTTTATCCCAGGGATGCAGGGGTTTTTCAGTATCTGCAAATTGATCAATGTGATACACCACATTAACAAACTGAAGAATAAAAACCATATGATCCTCTCATTAGATGCAGGAAAAGCTTTTGATAAAATTCAACATCTGTGTATGATAAAAACTCTCCAGAAAGTGGGCATAGAGGGAACATACCTCAAAATGATAAAGGCCATATATGACAAACCCACAGCTAACATCATACTCAATGGTGAAGAGCTGAAAACATTTCCTCTAAGATCAGGAACTAGGAAAGGATGCCCACTCTCATCACTTTTATTCAACATAGCTTTCAAAGTCTTAGCCATAGCAATCAGAGAAGGAAAAGAAATAAAGGGAATCTAAATTGGAAAGGAAGAAGTAAAACTTTCACTGTTTGCAGATGACATGATACTATGATACTATACATAGTAAATCCTAAAGATGCCACCAGAAAACTACTAGAGTTTATCAGTGAATTCGATAAAGTTGCAGGATACAAAATTAATATACAGAAATCTGTTGCATTTCTCTACACTAACAGCAAACTATCAGAAGGAGAAACTAAAGATCCCGTTTACCATCACATCAAAAAGAATAGAATATCTAGGAATAAACCTACCTAAGGACACAAAAGACCTGTACTTGGAATACAGTAAGACAGTGATGAAAGAGGAAGAAGCTGAGTGGATTCCTTCTTTTCTCTTTCTCATCATGGAGTAGAGTGAAAATTGTTTTCCCTCTGGAGAAATCTGGAGACTAGGGAATAATTTTCCCCCACTTCCCCCCACCTAAATTTCTCTTCATCACTAAAGGGATGAGTCAAACTGAGAAACTTTACCTAAGCCCATTTTACTCATATGAATGAGTTCCTTTTAAAACTCCTGAACCAGGCAAGACAGTAATGAATTACACTGATATTCTAGAGTATGTTGTAAAGTGAACTGATCTAGGTAAGAGTCAAGAGCCTTGCATTCTGGGTTCTGCTGCCATTGATGATGTCCAGGAAGAAGTCACCTTCATTTTCAGGGCTTCAGATTCATCACCTGCAAAATAAGGGAGTTTAACTAAATGATCTTTAAGGTCCCTTCCATCTCTAACAATCATTCCTTCCTTATAGTGTTCAGTCGGGTCTGTTAAGAGGCAACATATTCAGAAGTCTTGTCTACAGTGGCCAATATATAAAGCCTTACCTAGCGTGGGTGGTCCATGTAGCATGACTGACACACTGCTATGATCTTAAATTGATTTTTAATAGCAGCAACTTATACGGAATGCAATCATATTTTTTCTTACATGTACAAACAAAAACAGAACAGTCCTCACAAAATGAAAAAATGGGCCTTTTTGTATTATCATAATATCTTTTTTAGATTCTAATAAAGTATCAACTTGATCTTATTGCTGTAAAATAAACAATGATTTTTTTTTAAGTATGGAAATGTACATGTATTGCTGATTCATTTTGCTGTATAGTAGAAACTAACACAACAACTATAAAGCAACTATACTCCAGTAAAAATTAATTTAAAAAAAAGTATGAAAATGACTATAAGACACTGCCTACCTTATCTGTTTTCATGTGTTGGGAAGATGATTCACAAGATCTGGTTTGTGAGTAAGGCTTTTCTGGTGGATTTTCTGAGACCTTTGAGACTGTCAAGTCTTCCCTCTAAGAGAGTGGCAAGACAATAGAACTTGATTAGTGGATGCAGATTGCTTCCCTTCATCTAATAATTAGGGCAAGTGAGATTGTTGTGCCCATTAAAAGCTCACTCGGCCTTTACCATTTACTCTGTGGAGTATTTGACTGAAATGGAAACAAAGTCCTCATTTAGTATTTATTATTTTTAAGCGCTGGCATTATATCATTTTGATGCCAATTTGTGTATAGTAGCTATAAGACACAAGGTTTAGAATAGAGACTCAATTCCAATTTTCTTAGTCATTAGGTACTTCTGGCCTCCTTGAAATTCAAATTTACGTCAACAGAAGCAACATGAACTTCTTGTATTGTAATAATTTCTATAGCAACAGTCGTTTGGGGGAAGAGTTATGTTCTTTTAAAATCACCTTTTTTCATGAAAATTTTACTCTAGAGTCTTAAAATGGAAAATCAGTAGGATCCCTTCAGGCTTATCACTTTAGATGTTATCCAGAAGGACCTATTAACTAGACAAGGAAACGCTATGATGTACTATTAAGAGAATGGCTTTTGGTCTCAGACTGACTAATTCTGTCACTAGCTAGTTCTCTAACTTTGGCTAATTAATTCAATCTCTAATTCAGTGATATAAAAGTTCATTAAGCATCAGAACCCCTTGGGGGACTTGTTAAAATACAGGCTGCTGGGCCCCACCCCCAGAGTTTCTCATTCAGTAGGTCTAGGGTGGGGCCCCCAAATCTGAATTTCCTACAAGCTCCGGGTTGATGCTGTTGCTGCTGGTCCCAGGACCATTCTCTGAGAGTCACTACCCTAAGTTAGTTTCAACGGAGTATAATACCTCCTGGAATGGTTGTGTGTATTAATAAGTTGCTCTCTACGAAGCAAATCCCAAGGTGTCTGACAAATAGGAGAATTTTAATTAATATTTGTTTCCTTTCTTCTCTGTCTCCCCTCTTCTTCCAATAAATATTAACAAAATGCTCCATGAGATATGATGAATGAATAGGACAAGAACCCTATCTTCATGTATCTTTTAATTAAGAAAAAACGTGAACACATGTGACAATTAAGAAAAACAAAGAGATCCTTAAACAAATACTAAATTACTTGCTATGGCCTGAATGTATCCCCCCAAATGCATGTGTTGAAACCTTACCCCTAAGGTGATGATATTAGGAGGTGGGGCCTCTGGAGGGCTCTGCCTCATGAATGGGATTAATGCCCTTATAGAAGAGGCCCCAGAGAGCTCCCTTGCCTCCTTCCACCATGTAGAGACACAACCAGAAGTCTGAGACCAGGAAGACGGCCCTCACTTGACCATGCTGGTCCCTGATATCAGGTTTCCAGTCTCCAGAACTTTGAGAAATAAGTTTCTATTGCTTATAAGCTATCCAGTCTGTGGGATTTTGTTACTGGCAGGATGGTAACAGCTTATAAAGAAGCCCGAAAACGAGGTGGAGGGATTTAGACTGGAAGTGGTTAACATTAGGATGGAAAAATATTTTAGGCTTTTAGGGAGAAAAGCCAAAAAGAAGTGTGCAGGCAGTCAGGTGTGAAAGATGTGATCTCATTGCCTCCTGTGAAGAGGCTATCCCAGTAGTGGACATACCAGCCTGGCTTGCACTGGGAGCAGTCGGAGTGAAGACCAAACCAGCCTTATAGAAAGGGTATTTCATGTCTCTTTCTCGTGTTACATGGCTGTTTGCATCTGCCACCCAACTGGAGGGTGGGCCTGTTCCTTTGGATTCCACAGTACCTCCTATTGGGCCTTTCACAGACAGGTGGGTGTGCAGTAAATGTGGGATGAATTAAAGGAGATTTGAAAAGTCTTGGTCATGACTGGTTATGGGGGAGAAAGGAGAAATTGTATTCAAAGGTATCTCTATGACAAGGAGAATGATGGCTCTGAGAAGCAGGGTTTCAAGTTTAATGTTAAGTATAAACAGGGAAGTTTGGAAAGGCAGGCATTTGGGGGTGTAATGACTTTACTTCCAGATGTGGCATTGATAGAATGTCTGGGCATCCAAATGGAAATATTCAGAGATTGCAACCCATGCAAAGTATCAGGATGGAGGATGTGAATGTCTTTGGAATTTAGAATCATAGCTTGGGAAGGACTTGCAGTTTTATTCCAATCTCTTACCTAATATAGGAACTGTCTTTATACCTTTACTAGTCAAAGTGTGGTTTCCAGACCAGCAGCACTGACGTCACGTGGGAGCCTGTTAGAAATGAAGAATCTCAGGTCCCATCTCAGACCCACTTAATTAGAATCTGCACTTGAACAAGAGCCCCAGGGGATCTGTGTGGACATCAAAGATTAAGAAGTACTGCCTATACACCATTCCTGATTTGCACACACTGTTTTCTTACTTCTAGTGAAGGAGAGCTTATTAGCTCAGAAGGTAAACCTTTCTTTTTGGACACTTGTAATTGGAATTGTGTAGACCTAGACATGCTCTGGTTCTCAGCCGTGGCCATACACTGGAAATACCTGGGAAGCTTGAAAAACTACTCATGCCTGCATACACACCCACTAGAGCAACTAAAATCAAAAAGACTAACAACATCAAACGTTGGCAAAGATGTGGAGCAACAGGAACTCTCATAGATTGCTGGTGAGACACTAAAAATGCTACCACCCACTTTGACAGTTTCTTATAAAGCTAAACAAATATACATTTACCATATGCCCCAGCAATTCAACTCTCAGGTACTTACTCAAGAAAAATGAAAGTACATAGATGTCCATGAAGAAAGACTTGTCTAAGAATGTTCATAGCCCCCTCATTCATAACTCCAAAGTGGAAACAACTCAGATGTCCATCAGCAAAATAAGGACTTATAGAGATCAAGATATATTCATAGAAGGGATTACCACTCAGCAGTTAAAGGGAACAAACTGCTGATATATGCTACATCATAGGTGGGCCTCCTTGAAAACCTTATGTTAAGTGAGGGAAGCCAGACACAAAAGTTGTGTACTCTATGAGTCTGTTCATAGGAACTTCTAGGATAGGAAAAACTAATCCGTGGTGGTAAAAATCAAAACAGTGGTTACTGTCGGGAGGCAGTGGGGTGAGGACTGATTGTACAGGAACTTGAGGAAACTTTCTGGGGCAGCAGAAATGTTCTATATTGTGTAACAACAGTAAAACAGTTGTTACTGTTGGGAGGCGGTGGGGTACACAGGTGTATTCACCTGCCAAGTGATATCAAAAATCTGTACATTTCATGGTGTGTAATTTATAATGTAATGGAAAAAAAATGAAAAAGAAAAATTTCCAATGCCTGTGTCCCACCACAGAGAGTGATTTAACTGGTCTGGGGTGCAGCAGGGGCCTCAGAATTTTAAAATCTCACCACATGATTCTAATGGGCAGCCAGGTTCAAAGCACTGGTCTGAGGACTGTGGAGTGGAATATGCCTGGTCCTAGGGATCGGGCCAGAAAGCCAAGGGGGTACGGGAGATGGCAGAGGAGTAGAAGGATGACGGGGAGCAGAAAAACCCCAAAAGGACAACCTCTAGAAAACCAAGGAAGGAGGATTCAAGAGAAGATTCAACAGAGGAAAAAGTACTCTAGAAGTCAATCAGAATGGAAATGAAGCAAAAAGTCCATTCTCAGAAGGTGATTTCAATAAAAAAAAAAATGTGGGAGAGAGAAAGCAGATTGCAGCGTAAATGAGGAAATTTGTAGTAAGAAAAAGAAAATATCAGGCACACCATAAACTGGAGTGCCCTTAAATATTGGGGCCTGTAAGTACTCAATCTGACTGACTTTTATCCTCATGCTAGTGGTGAGAGATTCCTATGGAATTCTGATGACGTGGCAACGTTCACTTGTCTGGCCCTGCTCCTAGAGGGGCAGTGTTTTGCCTAGGGTGAGCCTCAGCATAGAGCCTGCCTCTTTGGGTGGTTGCAGGGGAAGTTTTGAATGTCTCACTCATTTTGCTGCCATCATCCAAGCACTAAATGTCTTTGTTGTAAGGCAATTTCTGACTGTAAGCTGATCCCACAGCAAGGACCCTTGGAAGAGAGTTATTATAAGGTTTTGGAAGGTTTTATAACTAACTGTCCTATCATTTCTAAATAACATTGTAAATATTGGCTTCTGTCAACCTTTAACTGCACACTCCTACATCATGTGTCAGAGTTAAGTATTAGTTTCCCCATAGTCTTTTGGGAAACGACACAAAAATCTTGTCCTGGTTCTGTTCTTTGGTGAAAAACTCTCACATCGAAACAGGAGCTGGTGAATTGCGTGGAGAAAGAGTATGTGTGGCAGGGAGAGCATGGACCCTAATGCTTTTTGCTGTACTTGCCTCTTAACTAATGCAGCGTCCCTTGAATTAGATGCAGGTGAAAGAACCTGGAAACATCAAGAGGGATTTTTTCTACGGGGTCCTTTGACCCAGTCTCAAGGGAAATCTCTCTGGATGCTTCTGGAGAGAAATCCTCTGGGCTCATACTTCAGTTCTCTCTGTACACTGAGAGATTGATTTTGGTCCTCTAACAGGAAGAAGGATGAAGCATTTCTCATATAATGAATTAGTGTTTCAAACTCAATGTTCAGTGTCAGAGAAATAGATATCTGCTCATCAGTGTCCTCTCCTGAAGGCATCACGGCCAAGACCACGGACACATTTGGACAGCTTGTGCCTATCAAATATCCTTACCTGAGTCACATCACTCTTGCTGGGACAGTTAACATGGCGGGCGGTTCAGAGTAATGGGCTCTGTCTGATGTCCCTGAAGTTGATCTCCAGCATGCTTGTTGTATTAGCAGGCTGGTGTGTCCAGAGACAGCAGAACGGAGCAACAGTAAGCAGACCTTAAAGAAATTTGCCCACTTGACAGTGACAAATTAAGGTATTGCCACCTCTGGCAGAATGATGGGCCTTGAAGCAATATTAGCTTGAAAGCTTCAGCTTTCAGAAGTTTGTAAAGTGCAGCTCTGCTCTCTGTCAGGAGTGGGATTGTCACACAGGGAGGAGACATTCTGGTTAATAAGACCCCAGATTTCCTTCTGTCTTTCTGTCCCTCTGCACCATGCTGTCCAGCCCACACCACCTGCCTTTCCCTGCCCCTATAGCCGTGAGAGGATGTTGGGAAATGTGCTTTAAAGCCTACTGCTTATTTACATCACAACCATAGCCTTTCTGTAATTAATAATAATATGCTCAAAAGGCAGAAATGTTCAGGGGAGGGGTCCTTAATATCGAAGATTAGATGTTTTGTATATGATAAGTAAGTAAGAAAGGAAAAGCTACTGGCTCGCAGCTGTAACTATAAAAGTTTAGATTTTGCTTTATTCATTTATTAAAGGTGGAAAGGGAACTCCAGGTTATTTGGTGCCCTGTGAAGTCTAATATTGGTATGAGGTCAATTAATGGTTCCTGCTAGTTGGTATTCTCAGTTCATTTCTATGATTCTGTTCCTTAAAGGCAAGAAATGTGTGCAGTCCTGATTTTCTGGAACCAGAGGTATGGCAGAGATAGATACTAGGAGAACAGGAAAAGAAAGAACAGAAATTAGTTGACCTTGGGAGAGTGTTGAATGCAAGTTTGCGTGCTGGACACACAGTGAGGCCAAACAAACGGAAGTTTGGGGTTTGGACCAGAGAAAGGTTTATTGCAGGGCCGAGCAAGGAGAATGGGTGGCTTGTACTCAAAAGACCTGAACTCCCCAATGGTTTTCAGGGGGAAGTTTTTATAGGCAAACTTTGGGCTGCAGGGTGTGAGTTTCTTCTGATTGGTTGGTGGTGAGGTAACAGGGCGGTGCTCCAGGGATCTGTGCTCAGCCTGAAGTTACCATCCTCCACCTGGGTGGGGGTCTTAGTTCCTCTAGAAGAACTCAAAGATACATTGTTATGTATATTCCTTGAGGAGGAACCAGGACCCTGCCCCAAGGCTGCACTATTGTGTTTTGACTGCTCCTCCTTTGTTTCTGCATCCCCTCCCTTCCCTCATTAACAAGTTTGAATCTGTCCTTTGGAACTCGGGGAAGGTCTGGGAGGCTGAATGAAACCCATTTCCTACAAACAAGTAAGGGGGGAGGGGACACAGAAAGATTTGTACCCATGAGGGCCCCACAGGGTCCTGCTGGGTTTCAGTGGTCATGTATCTCTTGTTTTGTTACTTTCTTTATTCCTTAAAATATTCTTAATCTTCACTTCTGATTCACAGGGCAATAAGTGTTTCATAATAAGAAGAAGTCCTTGGGATTCTAAAATAAGAGACTATAAGTCATGCAAAGGGCATTTATTTTCAGATGCATGATTGGATTGAAATTAATATTTGTTCATGGTCTAAAAGGTATCATTCTAACAGTATAAGAATTTTCATTAGTCTTCATTTAATAACATTTATTTCTGTCATGTTTTCTTGTTTTTGTTGTTGGTTTTTGAATCATTGTCTTCCTCTGGCTGGCCAGATAGCCCATCTATCTGAAGCCCAATATATGGACCGTTTCCCCGTGGAGCTTTTCTTAATCACTCTAGAAATTACCTTTTCTTCTTTCCAATTGCTATCTGATCTGGAATACCCCCAGCTTCCCCCCTGCCCCACCCCATCCATTCTACTCCTTGAGTACTCAATCTCCCTGAATGGTACAACTGGATTATGTGCTTTTTCGTGAAAGCAATCAACTCTCTCTCTCTTTTGTAGTTTCCATTTCTAATACAGAGCTCACACAGGTGCATCTGACCTGTTCTGATCTGATTCTAGATATCTACCTGGATTCTTCTAATCCCATGGTGTAAACAGAAGTAGTAAGATAAAGGTTTTGTCCAGAAAGAATAGTTTCATTGATAAACAAAGGAAGAACCTCCGAATGTACTAGGCCTAAAAAATTGTTGAATTAATTTCTGAGACTGATGGTGTCCAGAATAATAAACCAATTTTGCCTCAAAGTGGAGTTCTTTTATTAGATTTTGCTTCTTCCACCTTATGAAAATGTTCACCAACTAATATATATTAAGTGCCACCAGCTTGATGGAATTGTGTTATGAATTTGACGGTAATTGTGGAGATATGGAAATATGGGCATAGTTGGTCTTCTTCCACTCCCTTTAGCTTATAAATCATCTTAATACTATTATCATGATCACACATCTTTATGGAAGATAAAGATACATTATTTTACAATATAAAGTGAAGAACCTTGTTAACTTAAAAAGATTTAATAAGGACAAAATGAAGACTGCTCTGTGGGGCATATTAATAACATAAAGGTACATGTGACTATGGATAGGCTCTTGAGCTTTGTCTAAGGACACTTGTTTTACTTCCCCTAATTAGCAATACTTATGTATTTCTGGCATTTCAGATGCTGAAATTGCTTTTGTGATACTTTTCTTTATATGCACTGATGTTATTGCTGAAGAGTTTTCCCTGTAGCCCTTCAGTGTCATCTCTTCTCCCTTTTTTAGTGTGCTCAAAGTGAAGACACTTCCTCAAGGTAGTTTTGAACATTGTACCACTGAGTTTTTGCTGTCACCCCAGAACTTAGTGCTTAAAATAAAAATCAATTATTATTTCGAATCTGTGGTTCAGATTGGAAGTTGGCTGATCTGAGCTGGGGTCAGCTGAGTGGTTCTGCTGGTGTCTGGAGAATCTAGACTGAGCTTGGCTGTGGGGGGGCTCTGATCCACGTGTGTCCAGTCCTCTTCCTGGGACCAGTGGTATAGCTGGCCATGTTCTTGAAGGGGTTCAGGGCAGGCTGCGCCAGAATGTGCCACATTGGCATGTGGATTATTTCAAGCTGAAGATAATTGGTGCCCAGCAGACTCAGGAAGAGCTTTTTACTTCCACCTTAGCTGCTGGAAAGTATTTAGATAGGGGACTTGTACCAGGAAGAGAGCTATTACCAGAGATAACTTTTTACATCTGGAAGACTTATCTGCATGGCGTGGCAAACATCTGTTTACCAAACATTCGCTTTTCTCATCTTCCTGTGAACTGTCTTCCTCCCCTCTGAAACCCCACACCCCTACCCCCTTCTCCTTAGCTCAGGATGGTATAGAAGCCTCAATTGCCTGACTGCCAGGGAGTCTCATGTCTTTCTGGGGCTCCCATACATACAAAATTTGTTTTTCTTCTGTTAATCTGTTATATTTCAATTTAATTATTAGACCAGCCAAAGACCCTAGACGGAAAGAAGGGAAGGTTTTTCCTCCCCAACATCCTTCTCTTGGCAATGCGGAAATTTGAGAGCAGACCTACTTCCCAGGCAATTTTACAAGTGTCTCAATTAGCATTGTTGATTAAACCTACTAGAGTCGCTTTCTGTTTTGACTTTACCCAAATATATTGTTCATTTGTTTTTCTTAAGATAAGTTCAAAATCTTGTTCCTTGAGTGGTTTTTACCGAAATAATCTTCCTTAAGGTAGGGGTTAATGTATCCAACCTTTATGCCCTGCGAGTTGGCCTTCCACAAAAAGGGATGGTCTGCAAACATCTGTGGAAAATAGTTATGACCCAGGTCAATAACTGTGGAATTATTGTGGAACTGAATTATTGTGGAACTGTCGACTTTAGCCTTTGCTTTTCATTGCTTTTGTTATTATAATCATACATGATGGCCTGCCTCAGGGAACCCTACCACCTGTGAATGGCTGCAAGACAGAAGAAATGAACACATCCCCTTCCCGAGGCTGGCCATTCCAGGAGATGTTTTGCAAGACTGATGGCCCTTTTCACTTTACTTCCTCCCCGCCTCTCCCTCTCTATTCTGCCTTTTTACTTTACCTCCCTCTCTGATTCTATAAAAGAAACTGGCATCCAGACCCCAATAAGATGTTTTTATGGGGACCCTAGTCCGCCATCTTCTTGGTCTGCCGGCTTTCCAAATAAAGTCGTCTTCCTTGCCTCAGTACCTCGTCTCCAGTTTATTGGCCTGTCGTGCGGTGAGCAGAGCGAGCTTGGACTCGGTAACACAGATAACAATCAGGGCTTGAAATTGGCATCTGAAGTGGTGGTAGGTGGTCTTCTAGGACTGAACACTTAACCTGTGGTGTTTGATGCTCTCTCCAGGTAGAATGTCAGAATTGAGTTAAATTGTTGGACAGCCAGCTGGTGTGGAAGAATTGCTTGATATGTGGAAAAACCCACGTGCGTCAGAAGTGAAGTAGTGTTATACTAGAAGATTGAGAGTAGCGGAGACATGCAGGAGTGTGTTTTCCCCTCATAGTCTCTGATCCGAACCCTAAAGCTTTCAGTTTTACCACCTAGAGTGCCACCTTCCCTCCATGATAAATGGAGTCTGGAGTCACTTCCATCAAACCTTTCCCCCCACTTCTCTCATTCTCAAAGACCTTTGAAATTTCAGGTTTAATACACAGCCTAATAGTAGTGAGTTTCTAGGTGAGTCACACAACCAAAGAAATGACCTTTTGTATTCTGCAATAAGTGACACTTAACCTGTATCTAATGTCAACAGTTCTTACCTTGTATCCCCTCTATTGTGACGGTTAAATATTCATGCATAATGTATTAAGTACATGTCAATATTAATGTTCCTCATTTTAAGAATGTAACCCTCTAGAGGAGATGGATGGTGGATGTGGTTATCATACCTCTTGGTGTGTGTCTGAATTATCATGAGAGGAAGTTGAGCACAGTTGGGGGTAGAGTTTCTGATATTCAGTTCTATCTTTGCCTAGTTAGATTGTCTGTCTGACTTATTTTTATTTTAATAGAAATGACTTGGAGTAGAAGTAGAAAGTGAACACTGAGAAATTGCCCTTGAGAAACAAAGATTTTTTTTTTCCAGAAACCATAAAATCTTATTAATTCTGACAAGACTGCCCTGGAATTGAAGCAGCCTTTTCCTGGCCACTTCACACTGGCACGCTCTACCTTTGCTGAATTCGTGCTCTCTGTGTTTTAGTGCTTGAGCACAAACTACTTCACTCTGCTCTATTGCTTTTGCATTTAAGTGTCTGGTTTTCTCAAGCAGGTTCCAAAATTGCTGAAGATGGGAACTCTTATATTGACATTCTCTTTGTCCCCTTCTTGTCATTGTCTGAGTGCTACCACACAGCAGGTCTTTTAAGACTTCATTATGAGTGAAATGAATTAATGAGGAGAGGAGGTATAATAAAAAGAAGTACATGATATGAAGGAGTCCTCCCACCCTCATTCTGTTTCTTTCTTTAGATTTGAGAGCTTTCTTTTATCCCATCATCCCCTTTGAAATTTCACATGATCCATCTCTGTATTTTCAAACACCCCTCTTAGAAATCTTTTATCACCTGCTCTAACTTTTCCACCCCATGCAGGCCATCACCCTGAAGGAAGCTGTGGCAAAGTTGATTTTGTATATATAGTCCTTTCTTGATAGCCAATTTCCTTAAAAGAAAAGAAGTCAGTTTCACTAATCAGGACTGGCTTTAGTCTTGCTAAGAGGGGCCCCTAAACTGGGCCTGTCATCTAGAGGGCTCTACTCTGGTCCTCTTCCAGCTGTGCCCTGTCTATGGGGAGAGGAGTCTGTGGGCCCAGGGGAGCACGCCTACTCAGGACCTACACTCCCTGTTGCGTGCCTGTTTAAGGAGCCCCGTGCTTACACTTGCACTGAGGGCCTGCATGGTCATTTCCCCAAGTCTGTCCTCTTGAGGGCAGATGATGAAACCAGCATGAATACATAGACCCAGAGAGCAGCCAAAGGGTGGCTATGGGGACTTGGGGAAGACCTGGGATGCAGACTAGGGTGTCCACACACCTGTGTGCAAATTTGCCACAGGGAGTGGGGAGAGGTCAGGGGGAAGAAGAGAAGGGGGCAGACCACAGGCTTTCCATGGGGCCATGTTCTTGCTGAAGGACTCCTACAATTCTACATCAGACCTGGGTTTCCAGGTTGTTACAAAGACATGTGATAAGTGAACCTCCATAGATACTCTTGCCCCTGTCCTGCTAATGTTAGGGAGGAATCCGTGAGCAATAATCCCAAAATTCTGGTGGTTTCTTTTCTTTCTTTTATCTGCCTATGATTTTCTTCTTAAATGGTGGTCACAAACACTGCTCCTCGAAAGTAATGAGATGACATTGTCAGCCAGGCTTTTCTTCAATGAGCTGTCGGTGCCCCAGGAGTCTGTAAAGTCCATGTTTAGACAAATCATCTTTTGACTTCGCTCCAGGATCAGTTATGAGAATAATGAACACTTGCATGGCTTCCAGTGGTAATCTGATCATTTATGAACCATGACTGGGAAAAACAAATAATTTCTTCAGTGAAGGTCTTTTAGAATTTTAGGTGGTTGGAGTTAACCGGCATTTTGTATACATGTTAAAGAGTGAGTTTTTAGCGATGTGTGAAAGGAACTTTACCTATGATTCTTAAAAAGATGTAAGGAATGATAGCTCAGACAAACATAAGGAGAAAGCAAAATACAAAGCAGGAGGCGCCATTTAGTAAAAATGACTTAGAGATAAGTCATTGCACTCACCTTGAATGGAAAGCGCTATGAAAAATCTCCCAGTTCTAACATTAGGTCCAGCTATACATAAGCAATTATGTTGCTGACCTTCCTGTTTGGTAGTGGTTACAAAGTTAGTCTCACTCAGTTGAATTTTTATTATTATTTTGTCCCTGTCCTCGACTTTTAGAGAGAGGAATTTTTTCCCCTTCCTTCCATCTCATCAATTTTCCCCCTAGCACATTTTGTTCTAGGGAAATGTTTTATGGCATTATCACTGGGTTCTTTCCCTCTCAGGTAGAAAGCATTGTAGTCGATTCATCTTCTTCGTCTTGTCAAGCACTTCCCTCATCCTGATATTTGCAGAAGGCTTCAAAGGTGTGTCTTCTATTAGTCATATTAAATTGCAATTGCTCTCGTAATTTTCAATAGAGTTTGAATAGGTTGCAGAAAATTACTAGACTATCTGATTTTGGCATTTGTTAGCTAAATGATGCATTGTCAACAACCTTGGCTTTTTGTTCTGTTAACGTTCAGTGAAGAAAGGAAAGCACTCTGAAAATAATATCACTTTATTTCTTTAGAGCAAACATGAATAGACAGTGTAGGTGGTGTTGGCTTAGATTTCTATACAGCTCTGAGCTTTCCATGATAAGCCTGTATACCAAGTGGTTCAGGCTTTTCTTGACCCCTCCCTACAACTCAGCATGGCCGCCTCATAAAACAGCATTTAAATTAGAACAGCAACCTAGAGAAATCTGTGTTACACATATAAAATATTCATAGCAGTATTGTTTGTTTGAACAGAAAATTGGAAATAACCTAAATGGAATAACCATCAGTAGAAAAAATAGATTATGATAGAGTCATTGTTGTACACTACTGGACAACGAGAATGGACTAACTTTAACCTACGTGTACTAACGTGGACAAATCTCAAAAGCATGTGGAGAAAAAAAGCAGTTGGCAAAGGGGGGCTCACAGTACACGTGGCTGGCATTGCTTCTGTTCCCCAACATCTCATTCCCCTCTCCTGTGGGGAACGTGGCAGGATCTCATCTCTCGTAACCTTGAAGTTAGGTGTGGCCACATGACATGCTTTGGCTAATAAAACGTGAGCAGCAGGGATGTCCGTCACTTTGTGGGAGCGTTAAAGTGTTGCTTGTTGGCGCAGAACTCAACTATACCCGGGAAGGTGTAGTTGGTGACTGTGGAGGCACGTGTTATGTGGAGGTGTGATGGAGGTCACCTCGTGGGGGACAGCTGCCCTGAGGAGTTGCCTGGATGTGCAGCTGACTTGGAGTAAGTGAGGAAAAAGAGATGGCTCTACTAGGTGTTGGGGAAGCTAGAAGGTTTATCCACCCTATTCCTCACTGGTTGAGGATGTTAAATCCCTGGTGCTGCCAGGCTGCCCAAGCTCCATCACTGGATAAGCCCTCAGGCATAGAAATGGAGGAACTTGCGTGGGTCAAGTGAGAAGCTGTCACTTAATATGAATCTTTTGCTATGGATCAGGCAGTCAGATATGCACGTGTGCTAGTTATTGGTGCTACACATGCATTTTTTATTTTGTTAACGCTTTCAGGGGGAGTAATTATTGTATTTTGGAAACGTCAAGGAGAGAATGGCAGGTGACATAGAGGAACAAAACTGTGTAGGTGAAAGAGAAAGAAAACCGCAGAAAGAAACAGAGGACTATAGACCATGGTGATGGAAAGAGAGAGCAGAGAGCGGGAGGGTGTTGGTTCCTATTTCCAAGGTGTAGTTTTTTCAGCTACCAATTAGGAGATGAGTTGTTTCTTCTTGGACACTTTGCCTGCATTTGTGTGTTGATGTCTCCAGGAGAATTATAACAAGTTAACATATAGCCTCTAGCATCAGAAGAGTTTTCATAAACTCAATAGTAAAGCCAAACAGATGAGCATTCCTTTCTATTAAGTTAAACTTTATCCCAAACCATTGGAGCCAGATATCTTTTAGACTTCATAATTTTTTTAGAGTTTAGAAAAATAATATGGTTCAGATATCTTATATTACTAACACTCCAGGAGAGTTTGGGATCACACCACCTCAATCAAATGCATTTATACAATAAAGTGTAGAAATGTTTGCACCAAGTGGGATAAGTAGAGACTGTAATTAGCCTCTTATCCGTTTACATGTGGTTTTGCTGGCAGATGAATGCAGGTGGGGTAAAGTTTGTCCGGCAATAGAGTTATGAGGAAAAAATTTGTTTTCAGGGCCTGATGGATTTTGCAATTGGGGATAAAGAAATATAGACCTATATTAAACGATTCTTTAAAGTTGCTATAAGGCATAAATGAACTGAGAACTACAGTATGGTGGCCAGCCTCTGAGATGGCCCTTAATGGGTTCTTATCTCCACACTGAACAAGGTTGATCTGTGTGTATCCAAGAGAATATTGTGGAAATGGCCAAGTATGACTTCTAAAGCTAGGTCATAGACAACATGTTAACTTCTGCCTCGCCCTTTCTCCTGGATCGCTAGCTCTGGGGAAGACAGCCCTCATATCATGAGGATACTTAAGCCATCAGGGGCGTGAATGAGGAACTTCGGAAGCACGTAATTCCAGCCCTAGTCAAGTCTCCTGATGACAGCAGCCTTGGCCAACATCCTAATGAAAGACCTTGAGCTAGAACCACCTAGCTAAGCTGCACCCAGATTTCTGACCCACAGAAACTGGTTAAGATAATAAAGTTTATTGTTTTAAACTCCTAAGTTTTTTTACATAACAATAGATAAATAGTATAGATTTTGATATCTGGAAGTAGGGTGCTCCCATAACAAAAACTTAAACATGGGAATGGCTTTGGAACTAGGCAATGGGTGGAAACTGGCAGGACGTTGAGGGAGCGTTAGTGAAATCCAGGCACGTGAGTACAGTATAGGCACACCTCAAAGATACTGCAGGTTCGGTTCCCGACCACCTGCAATAAAGCGAATATGGCAATAAAGTGAGTCACGCGAATATTTTGGTTTCCCAGTGCATATAAAAGTTATGTTTACACTAAACTGTAGTCTTTAAAGTGTGCAATAGCATTATGTCTAAAAAAGTATACATAATTTAAAAATACTTTATTGCTAAAAAATGCTAAGCATCATCTGAGCCTTCGTAATCTTTTTGCTGGTGGAGGGTGCTGCCTCGATGTTGATGGCTGATGACTGACCAAGGAAGTGGTTGCGGAAGGCTGGAGTGGCTGTGGCAATTTCTTTCTTTCTTTCTTTCTTTCTTTTAATAATTTTATTTATTTATTTTTGGCTGTGTTGGGTCTTCGTTTCTGCGCATGGGCTTTTCTCTAGTTGCGCCAAGCGGGGGCAACTCTTCGTTGCGGTGCGCGGGCTTCTCATTGCGGTGGCTTCTCTTGTTGCGCAGCACGGGCTCTAGGCGCGCAGGCTTCAGTAGTTGTGGCTCGCGGGCTCTAGAGCACAGGCTCAGGAGTTGTGCACAGGCTTAGTTGCTCCGCGGCATGTGAGATCTTCCCGGATCAGGGCTCAAACCCGTGGCCCCCGCATTGGCAGGCAGATTCTTAACCACTGCGCCACAAGGGAAGCCCTAAACATTTTTTAAAGTGCAGAATTGCTGTATTTCAACTTTTGTTTAAAATGGCAGAGTGAACATGTCTTTATTTTTTTGTCCCCCTGACATCCCTAAAAATGAGAGTAAAGAGCTAAAAGTAAGATGAAACCACAAGGACAAAGAGAATAGCCTAGAAGATGAATACAACAAAATGTTGGCAGCTGGAAAGCAGGATGCTTCGTAACTGACTTAGTTGGTCTGAGAGCTGAGTGGAACCCTTACTTGACAGAGGGGGAGGTTGAGAAACAGATTTACACCTGGGGACTCCAAAAGGTCTCATGGAATGGCGCCATCTCTGAAAGTGAAGGGTGAAGGAGAGGTTGAAAATTGGAGGTTTGGATGCAGTTGTGTTTGAGAAGCAGTTAGATTCCCAGATTCCCTCTTCTACCCTGATATAATTTTGAGGATTTATTTTCAGGGGAGGTAAAACAGAGGG
Organism: Aethalodelphis obliquidens; assembly: GCF_003676395.1. Lineage (NCBI taxonomy): Eukaryota > Metazoa > Chordata > Mammalia > Artiodactyla > Delphinidae > Aethalodelphis > Aethalodelphis obliquidens. Next base: position 665,469 of record NW_020838051.1, on the reverse strand, counting down.
CCTGGGGGTGGGGGGTGTTGCTAAATTGTCTAGTGCACCATCACCAGAAGGGAAACTTAGAGTTTATCCTCAACAGAGCAACCAGACTGATCCTGAGAAAATGAGTTCTCATATACCCGGGAGTAACAGTCGAAGTTCTTAGATCTACAGGGCTCTCCCCAACTCGCCTGCTCCAGAATTTCCTCTCTAACCTTATCTGCCCCTCACTCATTCCACTCCCTTCACACTGGACTCCTTGCTCTTCCTCAGACATGGGGACCATTTCTTCCTTGTGGCATTGACTCTCTCTTTTCTCCCCTTGGAATGCCCCTCTGCCAGAGACGTGTAAGCCTTGTTCCCTCACTTTCTGAAGATACTTAACCAAATTTTACCTTTTCAGGGAGACCATTCCTGACCAACAGACCTAAAATTTCAACCTTTCCCAATCCTTATTTTCCTTTCTTCTTGCTTTATTATTTTTTATTTTATTTTACTTATTAAACTATAGTTGATTTACATTATTTTGTTAGTTTCAGGTGTATAACTTTAGATTCTTATCCATTATAGGTTGTTACAAGATATGGAATATACTTCCCTGTGCTATACAGTAGGTCCTTTTTGTTTATTTTATATATAGTAGTGTGTATATGTTAATCCCAAACTCCTAATTTATCCCTCCCCCTCCCCTTTCCCCTTTGGTAACCATAAATTTGTTTTCTATGTCTGTGAGTTTGTTTCTGTTTTGTAAATAAGTTGATTTGTATTATTTTTTTAGATTCCACATATAAGTGATAAACAATATCTGTCTTTCTCTGCCTGACTTCCTTCACTTAGTGTGATAATTTCTAGGCCCATCCATGTTGCTGCAAATGGCAATATTTCATTTTTTATGGCTGAGTAATATTCCATTTTATTTACACACACACACACACACACACACATTCATACCACATCTTCTTTACCCATTCATCTATTGATGGACTATGTTGAATAATAGTGGTGAGAGTGGACAACCTTGTCTTGTTCCTGATCTTAGTGGAAATGGTTTCAATTTTTCACCATTGAGAACCATGTTGCCTGTGGGTTTGTCATATATGGCCTTTATTATGTTGAGGTAGGTTCCCTGCAAGCCTACTTTCTGGAGAGTTTTTATCATAAATGAGTGTTGAATTTTGTTGAAATCTTTTTCTGCATCTATTGAGATTTTCAGATGTTTTTTATCCTTCAGTTTGTTAATATGGTGTATCACGTTGATTGATTTGCATAAATTGAAGAATCCTTGCATTCCTGGGATAAACCCCACTTGATCATGGTGTATGATCCTTTTAATGTGCTGTTGGATTCTGCTTGCTGGTATTTTGTTGGGGATTTTTGCACCTATGTTCATCAGTGATATTGGCCTGTAGTTTTTTTTGTGATATTTGTGTCTGGTTTTGATATCAGGGTGATGGTGGCCTGGTAGAACAAGTTTGGGAGTGTTCCTCCCTCTGCTGTATTTTGGAAGAGTTTGAGAACGAGAGGTGTTAGCTCTTCTCTAAATGTTTGATAGAATTCACCTGTGAAGCCATCTGGTCCTGGACTTCTGTTTGTTGGAAGATTTTTGTTTTTTTTTTTTTGTTGTTTGTTTTTTTGCGGTACGCAGGCCTCTCACTGTGTGGCCTCTCCCGCTGCGGAGCACAGGCTCCGGATGCGCAGGCTCAGCGGCCATGGCTCACGGGCTCAGCCGCTCCGCGGCATGTGGGATCTTACGGGACCGGGGCACGAAGCCGTGTCCCCTGCATCGGCAGGTGGACTCTCAACCACTGCGCCACCAGGGAAGCCCTTTTTTTTTGTTTTTTTTGTTTTTTTTTTTTGGGAAGATTTTTAATCACAGTTTCAATTTCAGTGCTTCTGATTGGTCTGTTCATATTTTCTATTTCTTCCTGGTTCAGTCTTGCAAGGTTGTGCATTTCTAAGAATTTGTCTGTTTCTTCCAGGTTGTCCATTTTATTGGCATAGAGTTGCTTGTAGTAATCTCTCATGATCCTTTGTATTTCTGCAGTATCGGTTGTTCTCCTTTTTCATTTCTAATTCTATTGATTTGAGTCTTCTCCCTTTTTTCCTTGATGAGTCTGGCTAATGGTTTATAAATTTTGTTTATGTTCTCAAAGAACCAGCTTTTAGTCTTATTGATCTTTGCTATTGTTTCCTTCATTTCTTTTTCATTTATTTCTGATCTGATCTTTATGATTTCTTTCCTTCTGCTAACTTGGGTTTTTTTGTTGTTGTTGTTGTTCTTCTTTCTCTAATTGCTTTAGGTGTAAGATTAGGTTGTTTATTTGAGATTTTTCTTGTTTCTTGAGGTTGGATTGTATTGCTATAAACTTCCCTCTTAGAACTGCTTTTGCTGCATCCCACAGGTTTTGGGTCATCGTGTTTTCATTGTCTTTTGTTTCTAGGTATTTTTTGATTTCCTCTTTGATTTCTCCAGTGTTCTATTGGTTATTTAGTAGCATATTATTTATCCTCCATGTGTTTGTATTTTTTACACCTTTTTTTCTTGTAATTGGTATCTAGTCTCATAGCGTTGTGGTTAGAAAAGATACTTGATACGATTTCAATTTTCTTAAGTTTACCAAGGCTTGATTTGTGACCCAAGATATGATCTATCCTGGAGAATGTTCCATGAGCACTTGCCCTACCCCGGTCTCTGGGGATTTTCTTGCCTTTGGGGAAGTCTGAGGTCTTCTGCCAGTGTTCAGTAGGTTTTCTATAGGAGTTGTTCCACATGTAGATGGATTTTTAATGTATTTGTGGGGAGGAAGGTGATCTCCACGTCTTACTGCTCCGCCATCTTGAAGCAGGTTCCTGTGTCATGTCTTACATTTAGGTATTTAAGCCATTTTGAGTTTAGTTTTGTATATGTGTGGGAGTGTTCTAACTTCATTGATTTACATGTATCTGTCCAGCTTTCCCAACACCACTTGCTGAAGTGACTGTCTTTTCTCCATTGTATATTCTTGCCTCCTTGGTTGAAGATTAATTGACTGTAGGTGTGTGGATTTACTTCCAGGCTCTCTATTCTGTTTCACTGATCTATATGTCTGGTTTTGTGCCATTTTCTTGCTTTATTCGTCAATTTAGCATCCTTTTTAATCTCCCTGTGCCTTAATTTCCTCACATGTAAAAGAGGGAAGAAAACAAAAGCTACTTTACTTATCTTGTTTATTGTTTGTCTAATATCCTGTACATCTTATTTATTCTGTTTGTCTAAGATCATAGAATATAAAAACAACAGATTGTCAGCTCCACAGGCAGGAATTTTTGCATCTGCTTTCTTCAACTACTGTATCTCTAGCAATTAGAATGGTGTCTGACACGTTGTAATTAAACAATAATTGTTGACATATAAATAGAAGGATTCCAAGATTAAAGTTGAGGAAATCTTTGAGAAAGGAGGCCAAAAAGATTAAGTGAAGGAATTTGGGAGATGAAGAGATAAGAAAATTTCATGTCCAGTCTAGGATGTCCATTATCCAAGTAATAAAAGTTCAGAAAGAGAAAATGGAGAATAGCAGAGAAAATATTCGTTAGATAAGTAACTCAAAAATATGTCTCAGGGCATAAGTTCCTAATTTGAAAGAGCTCACGTAGTACCTAGGTCAATGGTTGAAATTAGATTCACATGGAAGAACATTTCAGAACACGAGAGACAAAGAATTCTAAAAGTACAGAAAGAGATAAAAGCAAATTACTTACAAAGAATCAGTAACCATAATTTCCTCAGTTTTCAACAGCAATACTGGAAGGTAGAAGTCATGCCTTCAAACTTTAGAGGTGTAAAAAAAATTAATAAACAGAAACATCAATTAAATAGAGATTGGAGACCAGAAGCGGGAGCTCTCAGGCCCTGCAACTGTAGTAGAGCCCAGTGGAAAGAAGAAAGACTCCTTTCCTGGCAAGGACTCAGCCAATGAAAAGTCCTGGACTCTTTGTTTACTAGCGCCCTCCCAACTTCGTTTTCCTCTCCATAGAAGCATCCTCCTGCCTTTGCTATGTAGGGACTTGGGTGTGGCTCGCCGTAGTTGCAGACTCCAAATTGCTATTCTCTGCTGATGCCGAATAAACCCATCTTTGATGGAGAGATATCTGGCAATACCTGTTCCTTTTGGGTGTACAGAGGGAAAGGGAGTGTAAGCCTAAAATACACCAAGCAGTCAATTAAATGTGAGTTCATTATAAAAGTATGTTCAGACAGCCTGGGCCTCATATTTCCTTCTCATGCAGACTTTCTCAGAAAGTTGGGAGACAGGACTTCACAGTATAAGGGAATAGACATAGAATGTGGACTATATGTGAGATCCAACATGAGAGAGCTGAAGAGAACCCCAGGGGCACAGACATGCAGTATGCCTAGAGAGAATCCAGTCCAGATTGGGGCACTTAGAAGCTTCTAGAGCTATGTCTCCAAATAAAAGAAACTGATAAGTAGCTAAAGTGATTGACCATATTGAGAGGAATTTTACACAGCTAAGGGAGAGTTTTGGGGGTAAATTGATAATTAGTATGTAGAAAACTAAGAAAAGGAGCAATCCATTTAACTCCATGGAGAAACAAAGTTGTGCAAGAAAGGAAAAGTAACCGTAATGCAGTCTATAATTCAGCTATGAAAATCATTTACAAGTCATGCAAATACTGATTATTGTTACAACCAGAATTATGCTGTAGAAGTGTTAAGTGTGATTTACATCTTGGAGGAGGTAGGGTGCAAATCCTCAGTTTGCATAGGGGGATATCAGTAAATAACATGTAAAATGAAGAAAGTATCTAGAAATAGCCAAATAAGCATGTTATTTAGGCTTATGGAGTTAATTTTTTTTTTTTACAAAACCCAGCTACAGTTGTCGAAAGTGCTTGTTTCTATGGCCTGTGAAATGTAGTGGGAGGAGAGGACTGTTGCTTCTTTGTAATGTGACTTAGAGAACTATATGAGCCTTTGAACTATAAGAAGAGCAACTTCAGTAAATATAAAGACAATGTAAACAACTTCAATATACATTAAGAAAAATAGATCTACTCTTAAATGTCTCATTTAGTTTGGAAATAAAGGATATTTCTTTAATAGTTTGACATGTCACAAGACCCCTTTGGACTCCAAACAAGCCTGTGCATTCCCATGACATCGTCACCTCAAGGAGAGGTGCACTTGAAAGGCTTAGCAGAGACCCCACTTCCCCCACTTTTCTTTTCTTTTTTTAATTAGTTAATTATTATTTTTGGCTACGTTGGGTTTTCGTTGCTGCGTGCGGGCTTTCTCTAGTTGCGGCAAGCGGGGGCTACTCTTCGTTGCAGTGTGCGGGCTTCCCATTGCAGTGGCTTCTCTTGTTGTGGAGCACAGGCTCTAGGCGCGTAGGCTTCAGTAGTTTTGGCACTCGGGCTCAGTAGTTGTGGCTCACGGGCTCTAGAGCCAGGCTCAGTAGTTGTGGCACATGGGCTTAGTTGCTCCGTGGCATGTGGAATCTTCCTGGACCAGGGCTCGAATCCGTGTCCCCTGCATTGGCAGGAGGATTCTTAACTACTGCACCACCAGGGAAGCCCCTCCCCCACTTTTCTGAAGTGTTCTCTAGGGGTAACTCAGATAAAGCCAGCTATTCTAAAACTCTTGCATCTTGGTTCTGTTCCTATTTCACATGATTTAAGGGCAAGCTTAGACAGCTTGCTGTCCTTCTCTAGTCTTCTTTTTCTCCTTTAAAAAGATCACCTACTTTAAAACACTGATATGTCTAAAAGTAAACACTAAAGAAGAAATCGGGTCGCGTAGTGGGTGGTAAATATTTTGAAAGGTTGGGAAAGAATGCAGGAATTTAAGTGGCTGGGTTTGCTGAAACCATCTCCCCATCGTGAATTATATTTTACATGAAGCAGTGTATGAGTTCTGTCTTTCAAGTAGCTACAAGTGTACTCACTATAGAAATAGCTAGCTTCTAATGATCATGACAATTTTTAGGCTTTGGATTGAAAGCATAATACAAATATCACCAGTGCTATTGACTGCAGAAAAGTGTCATGGTTAGTACTAAATTGTGCCTTGATTATTTTTTCTTTAAATTTATATGAATTTTCCATTTCTTTGTCTAGCTGAATTTAAAATGAAGCTAACACAAACTGTTTTAAAATTTGCTATTGAACTCATGAGTTATTTTTCAAGAGCCTCAGGAGTTTACGGAAGGCACTCTGAGACATAAATGAAATTTTATGGAAACATTTTAAATACATTTCTGACTACATTTATTCTGAATTATTCACCGTTAATTTTCCCCAAGGCAATTTCACTGTGACATGACACACACATTCTCTGTGGCCTATACATTCTTTTGTAATAGGCAGTTTGGGGTTGATGTTACTTTCACATATTTAACTTTACCTCGGTCTCTTAATCTAGTTGCAATGATGAGTCTGTAATTAAAATAACCTTTCAGTTTGTTAACCTTTCAGGTTAACATGATATCCTGAATTTAATATTTACACTCCATCTACTTGATGGAGTTTACAGATTTGAGCACCATGAAAGGTAGGACACAGAAGGTTAAAACAGAATCTTACTGAAGAAATCAAGAGAAGTAAATAATGTCAGGCACAAGAAATGAGCAGATTATAATGCATGGGAGAAAGTCTATTTCTAACGTTTCTCAAAGCGAAGGCTCCAGAGGAAACAGTGTATTTGATAATGTTATCTTTTTTTGACAGCCCAATGCCCACACATAATTCATGCAGATGAAATATTTCCCTAAGCAGAATTGGCTCTCCTGGCAGTTGGAACAAAAAGGAGCATGCAGAAACTTATTGTGTATAAATGACATTAATTCAACCTCGAACCAATATTTTGAATTATGTTTCTAGGACTAAGGCAGAAATTCTGTTTCACAGGATGATTTTCAATTTTCCTCCCAATAAAAGGTAGAAGGGGAGACATCCAGTAAAAGCACTTTGAGGTGGGGGAATGGAAGGAAGGGGATTTAATTGAATGTGATGCGAGTATGATCACCAGGAGAGAGGTGATGAAGCTGTGGTTAGTAACAAGTGACTAACCATGAAGGCAGGTCTGGGTATTGGTTTTTGTACCGAGCTACAGAGTGATATAAGCCTGAGTCTCGGGCCGAATATGAGGTCTGAAAATTCTGTGTGTGTGTGTGTGTGTGTGTGTGTGTGTGTGTGTGCGTGTGCACGCATACACATCTAATAACAGAGGATAGAGAAGGCAGAGGAGAACGGACCCATGAATATCATTGTTTAATTAGTCAAAGTTTCCAGGTCAAGGGCTCCTGGGATTTTGATGTTCAGGGCCAGGACTTTCAGGCACCGAGATGGGTTATTAAACTTGCTTTTCACACCTTAATCCTGGCTTTCTTCTATTAAGCAGAGAATTCTTTTGAGCATTTTAATGTCTGAAATCCAGATGAGATAAAGAAGAGCTAGGAAAGCTGAGAGAGCAGACAGGAACAGATTTTTCTAGGAAGTGGGAACAAGGGTAGGAGTGCGGCCAACAGTGAGAACATCTTGATTTTGAATCAGTGGGGTCCTCAACTAGGCGCTCTCAGGTGCCCCCTGTCCTCCACATAGTGGGATTGGTTCCAGAGTCAGGCATGGGGGAGCTGACACAGGTGGCCTTTGAGAGACTCAGTAATGAAGGTTAGATGTGGGGGTCAAGGTGAGGAAACATAATGTTCACTGTCATAGTCATCAACAGATATTACCCCCTGGGCCTTGTCTTTACGGCACTAACAGTTGGAATTTTTCCATATGCTTCTTTTTTCCATATGCGTATATAAACACTGTGTGTTTATATATCTGTGTGCATTTTGGCCGTATTACCCAAAAATTTGCTTTTTAGGGGAGAGGATCTACAGTACCTCTCATACCTCGGACAGTTATTCTTTCTCTTTCCTATGCTTTCCTGACAGTTGTGGAGATCTCTGATGGTTAATTTTATATGTCAGCTAACGGATGCCCAGATAGCCAGTAAAACATTATCTCTGGGTGTGTCCATGAGGGTGTTTCCAGAATTTCCTAGGATTTCGTTTGGTAGAATGAGCAAAGAAGATTCCCTCACCAGTGCAAGTGGGCGTCATCCCATCCATTGAGGACCTAAATAGAACAAAAAGGTGGAGGAAGGGCGAATTTGACCTCTCTGCTCAAGCTGGGACATCATCTTCTCCTGCCCTTGGGTATCAGCGCTCCTGGTTGTCAGGCCTTCAAGTTTGGACTGGAAATATGCCTCCAGCTTTCTTGGGCCTCCAGCTTCCAGCCAGCAGATAGCTGTCTCAGCTCGATGCTCTATAATCACTTGAGACAATTCCTCATAGTAAATCTCCTTCGGATATATCTCTATGTATCCTCTTGGTCCTGTTTCTCTGAAGAACCCTAATACAAGGTCTTTTAAAAATATTTCGGTTTTCTTTTTTGGTGGGACAGAATTGTGTGTGCATATGTGAGAAATATCACACCATAAAATGTAAAGTTAACTAAATGAGCATTTCTGGGAACACAGTATTAATTTATTCCCCAAATAATATCCTGTCTTTATTATATGCTGGAGATAAATTAGTGACCAAGACAGGCAAGGTTTCTGTCCTCATGGAGGTTACATTCTTAGGAAATCTTTGGGTGTAATAAGAGTCAAGGCTGGAGATGGAGATGAGAGGATGTTTATGTATACAGCAACATTATACACACTAAGGGCCAGCTTATAGAGCTTGAATAATTACAACAAGGAGGAAAAGATGATTTATTTCAGGTAGGAGAGCTGTGTGAACAAAAGCACAAACACAGGATGTAATGAGGAATGGGCTTATTTGTCTGGGTCTTGTATATAGGAATAGTGGGAGACAACATTTAAGAAGTAGATAGAACATGGAAGTGACATGATAAAATTGGTGTTAGCACAGTTGATAGGAAAGTCAAATCAGGAAGTAGGAAGCTGAAAAAGACCAGGGCAGACTGAAGGCGATGCCAGTGGGAATGAAAAGTTAGTGAAACATATAAGACGTTTGAAAGGGAGACTCAATAGGCTTCAGACTAGTGAACGTGAGGCCAGAAGGAAAGAGAGGAATCAAAGAGTACTCCGGCGTGTCAGACCTCAGTTGTAAGATAATGAGGTGACATTGGTACAAATGGAGAAATCCAGATGGGAGATAGAATTTAGATAATGCAGTCACGGCATTTGGAAATAGAAGAGTTTAACTTTATTTCAGCTTCATTCCCCCGCCCGCCCCCGCCCAAGTTTTCCTTATCAGCATTTTCATATATACAGAGAAGTTGAAAGACTAGTACAGTTAGCACCTATATATCCCATACATCTAGATTCTAGATCCAACAATCTCCATTTTGCCTTATTAGTGTTATATCTATCTATCTACCTACCTACCTACCTATCTACCTATGTTTTTGACTGAACCATTTGATAATAACTTGAAGGTGCAATAAAACTTCATTCCTAAATACTTTTGCATGCATCCCCTAAGAACATAAATTTCAGTTTTGAAGGAGATTAAAACCTAGGGTGTTTCACTTAGTGGTAGAAGCTGTATCAGAGCATCAGGTTATCTGATGGTCAAATCCACTATTTTTTCCTACCGCATAGCTTCTGTGTTTAAATAAGGTGTTCATTGCTTGGAGTGTTTAGACATATAAACTAGATTTGGGCAAGTAAGAAACAATATAAGAGTATAAAAGAGATCTAGTAAGATTTTATGGATAGAAGACTTTGAGAGCTCAGAAAGGAGAGGATGAATGCAAAGAACAATGGAGCAGAGATTTTATTTTCAGGGGAGAAATCTAATGGTTATATCCAGTGGTCCTTGGTGATATCTGACCATATGGGTCATATGGCCTAGGGAATTGGGAAGGTAGGCCAAGACCACATCCTGAGGTAGGCGTTTTTCTTTTTCTTTCTTTTTTTTTAAATTTAATTATTTGGCTGCGCCAGGTCTTATTTGCGGCACGCAGGATCTTTGTTGCCGCTTGTGGGATCTTCATTGCCGCTTGCGGGATCTTCGTTGTGGCATGTGAGCTATTTTAGTTGTGGCATGCGGGATCTAGTTCCCTGACCAGGGATCGAACCCGGGCCCCCTGCATTGGGAGCATGGAGTCTTAACCACTGGACTACCAGGGAAGTCCCTGAGGTAGGCTTTATGGACCATCTCCTTTATTTTTTGTAATAATCATAACTCCCACTGAAGAAAGCAGTATTTTAGATTGATATGGAGGTGTACCTAGTGGTGACATTATTTTACTACTGTATGTGTGTGTGTGTGTGTGTGTGTGTGTGTATACACACACACACATATATACACATATATATATAATTCTTTTTCAGATTATTTTCCATTGTAGGTTATTACGAGATATTGAATATAGTTTCCTGTGCTATACAGTAGGTCCTTGTCGTTTATCTGTTTTATATATAGTAGTGTGTATATGTTAATCCCAAATTCTAATTTATTCCTCCCCCCTTTCTCCATTGGTAATCATAAGTTTGTTTTCTATGTCTGTGAGTCTAATTCTGTTCTGTAAATAAGTTCATTTGTATCATTTTTTTTAGATTCCACATACAAATGATACCATATGATACTTGTCTTTCTCTGACTTATTTCACTTAGTATGATAATCTCTACATCCATCCATGTTGTTGCACATGGCAATATTTCACTCTTTTTTATGGCTGAGTAATATTCCATTGTGTGTGTGTGTGTGTGTGTGTGTGTGTGTGTGTGTGTGTGTGTGTGTGTGTGTGTGTATATATATATATAAAACACATCTTCTTTATCCATTCATCTATCGATGGACAGTTGTGTTGCTTCCATGTTTTGGCTATTATAAACAGTGCTGCAGTGAACATTGGGGTGCATATGTCTTTTCAAGTTAGAGTTTTTGTCTTTTCCGGATATATGCCCAGGAGTGGGATTGCAAGATCATATGATAACTCTATTTCTAGTTTTATAAGAAACCTCCATCCTGTTCTCCATAGTGGCTGCACAAGTTCACATTCCCACCAGCAGTGTAGAGAGGGCTCCCTTTTCTCCACACCCTCTCCAGAATTTATTATTTGTGACTTTTTGATGATGTCCATTCTGATTAGTGTGAGGTGATACCTCATTGTAGTTTTGATTTGCATTTTTCTACTAATTAGTGATGTTGAGCATGTTTTCATGTGCTTGTTGGCCATCTGTATGTCGTCTTTGGAGAAAGATCTATTTAGGTCTTCTGCCAATTTTTTGATTGGGTTGTTTGTTTTTTTGATATTGAGCTATATAAGCTTTTTGTATATTTTGGAAATTAATCCCTTGCTAGGATTAATCATTTGCAAATATTTTCTCCCCATCCATAGGTTGTCTTTTCCTTTTGTTTATGGTTTCCTCTGCTCTGTAAAAGCTTGTAAGTGTGATTAGGTCCCATCTGTTTATTTTTGGTTTTATTTCCATTACTCTAGGAGACAGATCCAAAAAAATATTGCTGCGATTTATGTCAAAGAGTGTTCTGCCTATGTTTTCGTCTAGGAACTTTATAGTATCTGGTTTTACATTTAAGTCTTTAATCCATTTTGAGTTTATTTTTGTATATGGTATTAAAGAATGTTCTAATTTCATTCTTTTACATGTAGTTGTCCAGTTTTCTCAGCACCACTTATTGAAGAGACTGTCTTTTCTCCATTGTATATTCTTGCCTCCTTTGTCATAGATTAATTGACTGTACGTGCATGGGTTTATTACTGGGCTCTCTATTCTGTTCCATTGATCTATGTGTCTGTTTTTGTGCCAGTATCATACTCTTTTGATTACTGTAGCTTTTCAGTGTAGTCTGAAGTCAGGGAGCATGATTCCTCCAGCTCTGTTGTTCTTTCTTAAGATCGTTTTAGTTATTTGGGGTCTTTTGTGTTTCCATACAAATTTAAAAATTTTTTGTTCTAGTTCTGTGGAAAATGACATTGGTAATTTGATAGGGATTGCATTGAATCTGTAGATTGCCTTGGGTAGTATAATAGTGACCCTGTGACCTCTCAGTGGGTTGCAGTTGTGTTGTTAAAGTCCTGGTGAACTTGAGAGAGCTATTGGGAGAATAAATCTTGTTATGAGGAATAATTGAAGCTCTTGGTTATTCTCTTAATGTTGTGACCCAGGAGAACTTGACTTTTGGGGAATGGGCTTCCAGAGACTGATGTATGATTTATATGCTTAAAATGGTGAAAAAGATCCATAAAGTATTTACAATTGCAGGAAAAGCTGCTTTAGTTCCGACATTTTTAGTGCATTTACCTTTGTAATTGGTTTCACATCTTTTACTTGGTGTTCATTCAATACAGGCTAAGTGTTGGAAGACTAAAATTTGAATCATATAGAGAGTGCCCTCCAAAAGCTTACGGTCTAAGATTTGAGTGCTCCCCAAATTCATGTCCACTCAGAGCCTCAGAATATGACCCCATTTGGAAAGAGGGTCTTTTTTTTTTTTCCTGGCTGTGTCGTGTGGCTTGTGGGATCTCAGTTCCCTGACCAGGGATTGAACCTGCGCCGCCACAGTGAAAGCCTGGAATCCTAACCATTAGGCCACCAGGGAGCTCCTGAAAATAGGGTCTTTATAGATGTAATTAGTTAGATTAAGTCTTACTGGATTAGGATGGGACCTCATCCAATGTGACTGATGTCCTTATAAGAAGAGAAGAAGACACACAGATTCACAGAGATATAGAGAGGATAATGCCATGTGAAGACAGAAGCAGAGATTGAAGTCATGTGTCTACAAGCCAAGGAACACCAAGGATTGCTGGTAACTACCAGAAGCTAGGAAGATGCATGGCACACCTTCTCAGAGTCTCCAGAAGGAACCAACCCTGCCCACACCTTTATTTCAGACTTCTAGCCTCCAGAGCTGTGAGAATAAATTTCTCTTGCTTTAAAAGACTCAGTTTGTGGTTACTTTTAATGGCAACCTTAGGAAACCAATACAGATTCTAAATCAAAAGATTCTTAACATTCAGGCCTTTTTTTGCTGTTATTGTTAATTTTTGATTAAAGTAGTCTGCAATGGAATCTAAGATACCACACTAAAAAAGTATCTGTGGTCTAAAGCCAAATGAAATACTATTCCGGAGTAGGTATTGACTCTGAAAATTACGCATATAGAGATCAATTTCCCATTTGATTTGGTTATCAGGAAGAGTTATTGAACAAAAATGTAACGTACGTTTCTTTTAAATGAAAAAGTGCTGCTGATTGAAAAAAGAAGCAAAGTATTTTTAAACAGGGACACAAATTTTTTCCCAAGAATCATTTTTATTTATTATTTAAACTTTTTTTGTATAGTACATTGGATGTTTTTTGGTGGGAATTTTCTACCATCTTATTGTCTTTTTCTTTTAAGACAAAAGTCTGGGGTTATACATTCTTATGAAGACAATATAAATACCATATTTGGAGTCCTGTAAAATGGAGTTTTATAAAAATAGACTTGTGAGTCACGCACCACAATGTTCATTGCAGCTCTGTGTACATGGAAGCAACTTAAGTGTCCATTGACAGATGAATGGATAAAGAAGATGTGGCACATATATACAATGGAATATTACTCAGCCATAAAAAGAAATGAAATTGAGTTATTTGTAGTGGGGTGGATGGACCTAGAGTCTGTCATACAGAGTGAAGTAAGTCAGAAAGAGAAAGGCAAATACCGTATGCTAACATGTATATATGGAATCTAAAAAAAAAAAAAATGGTTCTGAAGAACCTAGGGGCAGGACAGGAATAAAGACGCAGATGTAGAGAATGGACTTGAGGACACGGGGAGGGGGAAGGGTAAGGGGGCACGAAGTGAGAGAGTGGCATGTACTTATATATACTACCAAATGTAAAATAGATAGCTAGTGGGAAGCAGCCACACAGCACAGGGAGATCAGCTCGGTGCTGTGTGACCACCTAGACGGGTGGGATAGGGAGGGTGGGAGGGAGATGCAAGAGGGAGGAGATATGGGGACATATGTATATGTATAACTGATTCACTTTGTTATGAAACAGAAACTAACACACCATTGTAAAGCAATTATACTCCAATAAAGATGTTAAAAAAATAGCAGCTAAAAAAAAAATAGACTTGTGGAAATGATCACTTGAGAATTAGGGGGAAAAACCTAATATTTACAAATAAATGGTAGTCTCTTGGTCTATTTATTAAGCTCACTTTTACTCATCTATATAATGAGGGCCACGTCATTGTGACATGAGCTTCTTGGTCACTATAAAATCAAAGCAGCATTGATGTATTTGATTGAGTTGTTGATGATATATTACAGGTACTTAAGTTTTCACTTCACCTCATATCTGCCTTTAATTTTACATTTTTTCACCTCTTGTTCAGAGGGTTTTAGGGCTTACAATTCCCTGTGTGATTCTGACTCTGGAATGATATTCCCAGCACCATCACAACTCACCTTTGATAAGCCTCTCCTCTCTGGTACCTCGTGTCTGCTCAACATTGCAGCCATCTCAGGAAGGCTTTTGGCTCAAGTCTCTAGACTCTAGGTTGATGATTTAATCAAAGATGCAGCTGAGTGCTGGCCTTAGTTCAGAAATCCTGACTGAGCCTTCAAATCTATGCTGCCTGTACATTTTGTGCCTTTGTTCAAGAGGACTGACATTGTTTGGTCTTGTGCCAACCCTGATGTAGAACTGGGTCCGTTCACTGGCTTCCACAATAAAGCCAGTCACACCAAGCATATCATGAAGATTTGCGGCTCATGAAGTAAGGTCACGTACAGCATACGCATTTACTTTGAAAAGCAACCATCACTACCCTTGCGTCTTAACTCAGAATTTTCCAGCCCCTACTGACAGCCGAGGCTTCTTTCTTTCTACGCTTCTTGTGTACGGTCTTTCTGGGTCCTTTACTTTTCTCCTGAGATTTACCCCTTGCCCTTATCCTCCTCCTCTTTCCCCTTGAATCTTCATATGCCTTTTTTGTCTTTATTACAGAGAGCAGTTCAATCCAAGCTTTTATTTCTAAACGTGGCCATGGCCAAGCAGAAAGCAAAGAACCTTCCAGATAAAAGACCTACTGCTTTTTAAAATTATTTATGAAAAATATTTTTTGCCTTTTAAGTTATAATCCATAGGCTCTGATCACTTTCAAAAGCAACTCCAACTGCAACAAACTCATTGAAAGAAATCACAGTGTATTAAGTTCTGTGTAAAGTGTCTGTTCTACTTTGGCAGTATGCAATGTGGGCTTTAAAATCTAGGGTGTCGGGCTTCCCTGGTGACACAGTGGTTAAGAATCTGCCTGCCAGTGCAGGGAACACAGGTTCGATCCCTGGTCCGGGAAGATCCCACGTGCCGCAGAGCAACTAAGCCCCTGGGCCACAACTACTGAGCCTGCATGCCTAGAACCCATGCCACCACAACGAGAAGCCCGCGCACTGCAACGAAGAGGAGCCCCTGCTCACTGCAACTAGTCCTGTCACATGCATTTGAACTATGATTTGAACCATCATCTATACTGCCAATCCACTAAAGGAGAATAAATTTAGTAGGATGTGACCCAAGTATATTCAAAATTAATTCATCTTTCTGACTTATCCTGCTAATTACTCTGAAATTGGTCTTTGATAATATAGATTAAAAAATCTAGATCGCTGACTTCTCTTTCAACAGTATAACACATTCTGGCTTTTGTAAGAATTTGGCTTCTGAATAACAAATAGTACTATGGTCCTTCATGCAACAAGGCAGTATTTCTCATTAAGATGGTCATTGACGGTCACCATCTGCAGATACTGCAGATATATGTGCTTTAAAAGCGTAGATTAATGTTAGTTATTGCCTTTTCCCTGGGGTACCCATTCTCCTTAAATGTTTGCTTTGTGAATTGAGATGATACTTGTTGGTTTTATAGGCTGACCAGACCACGCTTTACCAATATAAAGTATCTGCTATTTCTGTACACTCGGCTGATTTCTCTAGTTGCTGTAACCATGTGGCTTCACTCCAGTTTCCTACATTATGCTCTAGAAAGTCTCTTTTGCCTGCTATGGATGATATGAACTCGGCCAGATCACTGTAAAGGGGTTATTAGGGAGTTGTAAGGGATTACGATAATAATCACTTTCTCATGGGCTTGCTGAGCTGAATGGGCTTCACGTTGCTAGAGTTTTCATAACAAGGTCGGATTATGATCGAAGATTTAAAGCAGGGAATCTTCTTGTGCCATTTTGTGCTGCTAGACTGCAGTATTATCTCTGTAATTGAGTGATTTTGCCAACAGTGGCCATTCCAGATACTCAGTCCTTGAAGACAATTGGGCAAAAGTGCAGTTTGGCCAATTTTGATGTTTTGTGGTCATGCCAGTTTGCTCTGATGTCCTGCCAGGCATTCCAAAGGCTCTAAACTACCCATTTTCCCAATCTGAGGTTTAACCTCCTATCCAAATGCTAGTTGATGGAGAATATTCGTCCGAGTGACCATGTAACCATTGTAAGTTGCCTGTAAAGTTTATTTTGCGTGAATTAAAACATCATTTTTTGCTTTATTCAATTCAAGTGAGCATATACCTCTTGTACTGATGAAAAAAATTAATTAACAATTTTTTTAGCGCCCAGGGCCCCTGACCCTGTTCTATACACTGGAGGATTATGGGGTGCTATTGTGTTACTTTCACTTAATAATTAGAAACGGTATTTGGGAAAACAACATTCTAACTGTGGGGGTGAAAAATGAATACAAGGGAAATACTGAGATGAACAGGCAGATGATCCAATCAGCCTATAAAACCAATGAGGTGGAACTGCCCCAACTGTGACAATGAATCAGATGGACAACACACAGTCTCCTGAGGTACACACTCCCCCTCTGACATATTAACAAGCATAGACACACCTGCTCCAGTCTCCTCGGTACCATGTAAGCCACGATTCCCAGATGCCTCCAAAGACAGGCATACTATTCAGATATTCTTTGTTTGCCATCCTGGCTCACTGTAAAGGAAAGGGCACAGGCTTCAGAAGAGGAAAATTGGGGTTTGTATCTCAGTTCTACGGCTAGCTAGCTGCGGTACTTTTGTTACGAGACCTCTCTGGACCTCAGTTTCCTTACCTGTAAAATATGGAGAATAATGCCAATGTCCATGAAATAAAGAACACTGTGCCTAGCACACAATGGCCATACACAATTTTTAATTCCTTCCTCGTTCTTTCCTCTTTTTCCTTTTCCATAAAATCTAAATTTTCACCGTAAGACGTTGAGATAAGAGCTCGTGCATTTCATCTGGCTTGGCCCACTCTTTGGCTTCAGTTGCCAAGGTGTGTACACCCATGCCTCATGCCCTCAGGAGGTCTTTGGTGGACTGGCACTCTCCTTCGTTAACCTGCTCCCTATGTGCCATGCCCTCCACATCGCAGTTGCTCCTTTAGATGTGCTCCTTGTCGTAGCCCCTTTGTCCTACTTGTACATTCTCATGAACCCAGAACATGCTTCAGGCACACTTAATAAGAATGGTAACAAATCTCATATGTTAGGGCCACTTTTCATTTCTCAGATGACTGGGTAAAAGGAAAAGAGTATAAAGTCTACTTCTAAGGTTTGCGGTATGCTTGTGGCAGCAGTGGCTGGATTGCAGAGCCAGGCGAGGCCTGTTTACAGAATGAAAGACTTGGAACCAATGGAGGAGAAACTTAAGTGGGATCAGTATTTGCATATTTCACTAATCAAAGGTTAGAGGGGGCATCTGGCATTGAAAACACCGTAGGAGCTATGATTGGTATGTGGGGGGACAGGTATGTGGGGCAATACAGCATAATAAAGCGAAGTTCAAATCATGGCCTTCCTCATCCCTTGCTGTGTAAATTGGGGGAATTGATACCCTTCAATCTCCACATTTAAAGAAATGTGTTGAAAAGAGAGCATAATAATGATTTTAGTTTGGGGGATGTTAAATGAATTAATGGTCATAGAATGACTAGCACAGTGCCTGGAACTTAGTAAGTGTTCAGTAAAAGTGAGGTGTTGCTGTTATCCAAGGCATTCAAGGGCAATAAGCAGGATCATGGAGAAATGCTGGGCAAACCAGAGTTCTGTACTCCTCATTGGATTCAGCTGACTTGGCCATCTTTCTTTGTTTTCAATATGGGCTGAAATCTGTTAGCTTCATTTGTTGATTGTAAGTGCTAGTTTAAGACGATTAAATAATTTCCAAGCAAATAATTTTCAACGGTTTGATGGTGTTACATCATACAGGAGGAGTATGCCACATTCAGCTAATGTTCTCAACATTGAAACAGTTTATAACTATTAAAAATGTTAGGGCTTCCCTGGTGGCGCAGTGGTTAAGAATCCGCCTGCCAATGCAGGGGACACGGGTTTGAGCCCTGGTCCGGGAAGATCCCACATACCGCGGAACAGCTAAGCCTGTGCATCACAACTACTGAGCCTGCGCTCTAGAGCCCGTGAGCCACAACTACTGAGCCCATGTGCCACAACTACTGAAGCCCGTGCGCCTAGAGCCCGTGCTCCTCAACAAGAGAAGCCACCGCAGTGATGAGCTCGCGCACTGCAACGAAGAGTAACCCCCCTCGCCGCAACTAGAGAAAGCCCGTGCACAGCAACGACGACCCAACACACCCAAGAATAAAAACAAATTAATTAATTTAAAAAAATGTTATATTTAAAGCATTAAAATTAGAGGAATAACCTGCAAGCATATTCCTTCCATTTGCTAAGGAGATGAGTTTTGAAGAAAGTAATTAGCTAACCTGTGCCTAACTATATCTTCTTGGTTTTATGACTCAGGACCTTGTAAAATGAAGTAGGTGACACCTTCTAGCTGATTGCTTCAAAGATTTACGGGGCAATAACATTCTGCTTAGGTGTGTGAATTTCGTGTTGCTTATTTTTAGATTTCTAAGTTTCCTTGTGTCTATGCCACAGTTAGCTGGCTTCCTTGCAGCCCAGACTAACCAGTGCTTTGTAAAAAAGAGAAAAGGGCTATTTATAAGCTTGCTAATAACTGCTTATGACATTAGGGCTGGTTTGAATACAACTGTGCAAAACTGTCTTAACTCTGCTCAGAAAATTCACTGTAGTTAACATCTCAAAGCTTGTCATTTTCTTGATATTGTGAGGTATTTCTGTGGATTTTAGGGGAACACAGATCAGCAAGAGGGGCTGTCCAAGTCCCTGCAGACCATGGGCACGTCCTCAGAGTGGTGGGAATTAAGATATTACAAAGATGAATCCTTACCGTGAGAGGCTGGAACCCCTTAGTCTTGCGTTTGTGGATATTAAAGCAAACTTAGCACCAAACTTGTCCAATCCTAAAGAAAATCCTCATGATTTTTCAGGCAGCCTGAGAACTTGGCCCAATTTTTAATGTTCTTTCTCTCCCCTCCCTCCCTCCCTCCCTCCCTCCCTCCCTCCCTCCCTCTCTCTCTCTCTCTCTCTCTCTCCCTCTCTCCCTTCCTTCCTTTCCTTTTAAAGTAGAGGTTTTCTGTAAAAACTTAGGCAAGAATCATCCTGTTCTGGCTTTTATTTTATGAAGCATAAAAACTTTTCATTAAGATCATTTAGAAAACAGTCATTAAATCAGCTGTGACCCTCTTGTACTTTTAATTAATTAATTTTATTTTATTATTTTTGCCTGCGTTTGGGTCTTTGTTGCTGTGTGTGGGCTTTCTCTAGTTGCATTGAGCAGGGGCTGCTCTTCGTTGCGGTGCGCGGGCTTCTCATTGCGGTGGCCTCCTGTTGCGGAGCATGGGCTCTAGGTGCGTGGGCTTCTGTAGTTGTGGCACGTGGGCTCGGTAGTTATGGCTCACGGGCTTTAGAGCACAGGCTCAGCAGTTGTGGTGCACAGGCTTAGTTGCTCCACGGCATGTGGGATCTTCCCAGACCAGGGCTCAAACCCGTGTCCCCTGCATTGGCAGGCGGATTCTTAGCCACTGCACCACCAGGGAAGTCCCCCCTCTTGTACTTTTACTTGTAAGTGTCTGTGGTTTGGTTTCCTAGTATCCATAGAATCCTGATGGAAACTTTTGACAGCTGAATGTCCTTTTAAGCTGTGGTCTGGCTGCTACCCAAATTCTTTCGCATTCTCTTATCTCAAGAATGCTTTTTTTTTTTTTTTTTTGGTGGGGAAAAAAGGGAGCCTTCAAAGGATATTCAGAGTGAGAATTTAAGAGTCATGTCTCGATATATATAATATAGGGGAGAAGGGGAAGATGACGGAAGAGTAAGACACGGAGATCACCTTTCTCCCCACAGATACATCAGAAATACATCTACACGTGGAACAACTACAGAGCACCTACTGAACGCTGGCAGAAGACCTCAGACCTCCCAAAAGGCAAGAAACCCCCCACGTACCGGGGTAGGGCAAAAGAAAAAAGAATAAACAGAGACAAAAGGATAGGGACGGGACCTGCCCCAGTGGGAGGGAGCTGTGAAGGAGGAAAGGTTTCCACACACTAGGAAGCCCCTTCGCGGGCGGAGACTGCGGGTGGCGGAGGGGGAAAGCTTCGGAGCCGCGGAGGAGAGCACAGCAACAGGGGTGCGGGGGGCAAAGCGGAGAGATTCCCGCACAGAGGATCGGTGCCTACCGGCACTCACCAGCCCGAGAGGCTCGTCTGCTCACCCACCGGGGCGGGCGGGGCTGGGAGCTGAGGCTCGGGCTTCGGTCGGAGCGCAGGGAGAGGACTGGGGTTGGCGGCCTGAACACAGCCTTCAGGGGGTTAGTGCGCCACGGCTAGCCGGGAGGGAGTCCGGGAAAAGTCTGGAGCTGCTGAAGAGGCAAGAGACTTTTTCTTCCCTCTTTGTTTCCTGGTGCACGAGGAGAGGGGATTAATAGCTCTGCTTAAAGGAGCTCCAGAGACGGGCATGAGATGATAAGGCTGCTGCTGCCGCCACCAAGAAACCTGTGTGCGAGCACAGGTAACTCTCCACACCTCCCCTCCCGGGAGCTTGTGCAGCCCGCCACTGCCAGGGTCCCGGGATCCAGGGACAACTTCCCCCGGAGAACACATAGGCAGTACACTGTATGACATAAATCACAGCAAGATCCTTTTTGACCCACCTCCTAGAGAAATGGAAATAAAAACAAAAATAAACAAATGGGACCTAATGAAACTTCAAAGCTTTTGCACAGCAAAGGAAACCATAAACAAGACCAAAAGACAACCCTCAGAATGGGAGAAAATATTTGCAAATGAAGCAACTGACAAAGGATTAATCTCCAAAATTTATAAGCAGCTCATGCAGCTCAATAACAAAAAAACAAACAACACAATCCAAAAATGGGCAGAAGACCTAAATAGACATTTCTCCAAAGAAGATATACAGACTGCCAACAAACACATGAAAGAATGCTCAACATCATTAATCATTAGAGAAATGCAAATCAAAACTAAAATCAGGTATCACCTCACACCAGTCAGAATGGCCATCATCAAAACGTCTAGAAACAATAAATGCTGGAGAGGGTGTGGAGAAAGGGGTTCCTCTTGCACTGCTGGTGGGAATGTAAATTGATACAGCCACTGTGGAGAACAGTATGGAGGTTCCTTTAAAAACTACAAATAGAAGTACCGTCCGACCCAGCAATCCCACTACTGGGCATATACCCTGAGAAAACCCTAATTCAAAAAGAGTCATGTGCCAAAATGTTCATTGCAGCTCTATTTACAATAGCCCGGAGATGGAAACAACCTAAGTGCCCATCTTCGGATGAATGGATAAAGAAGATGTGGCACATATATACAATGGAATATTACTCAGCCATAAAAAGAAATGAAATTGAGTTATTTGTAGTGAGGTGGATGGACCTAGAGTCTGTCATACAGAGTGAAGTAAGTCAGAAAGAAAAAGACAAATACCATATGCTAACACATATATATGGAATCTAAGAAAAAAAAATGTCATGAAGAACCTAGGGGTTAGACAGCAATAAAGACACAGACCTACTAGGGATTGGACTTGAGCATATAGGGAGGGGGAAGGGTAAGCTGTGACAAAGTGAGAAAGTGGCATGGACATATATACACTACCAAACGTAAAATAGATAGCTAGTGGGAAGCAGCCGCATAGCACAGGGAGATCAACTCGGTGCTTTGTGACCACCTAGAGAGGTTGGATAGGGAGGGTGGGAGGGAGGGAGACGCAAGCGGGAAGAGATATGGGAACATATGTATATGTATAACTGATTCCCTTTGTTATAAAGCAGAAACTAACACACCATTGTAAAGCAATTATACTCCAATAAGGATGTAAAAAAATATATATATAACATAAAAAAAAAGGGTCATGTCTCATAGGAGATACAGTGAAACTACTTTTGCTGTATTGAAACCCTCTGTTCCCTCATAGGCAGGAAGATGGGGGGCTTTTTCAAAAATAAGATGATCTCCCCAAATGGCTTTACCAACATCTATTGGTAAACTTCTGTAATAGAAAAGTAAGCCTTGACCACAGGAAGCAGGAAGATTTTTAGTGGTGCCAGAGAAGATGAGCAAAGTTTATGGCAAGCTTTTGGGCACTGGGCCTAATAAGGAGAGAGGTTGCATCTGGGTTAAATAGCTACTCATTCTGTCGCCAGCGGAGTTGTCTTCTGTAGTTAAATGTGTGAACACTTGCTCTAAATCTTGGTGTCCCCAGGGTGGTTCCAGGAGCAAAGTCTTCTATAATTAATTGCATGTGTATTGCCATTCACTTGGGAGTCAGGTGATTACTTGCCTGAGCCTTACTCTAAGACATTACAATATCAATAGAACTACTGGTTTTAATTAAAACTTCAAAGTGTATGCCTGTTGAAATATTCATTATTGCACCGTTGATTGTGAGAATTCAAAGTCCTCTGTTTTTCATATAATAATACTAAGGCCAAATAACAGGAGACAGACTTTGCAGAATATTCTTCTTTCTTCCTAGGACAGTGAAATGTTTCCTCGTCTGCGTGCATGTGTGTGTGTGCACGCGCACTTAGTATTTCTGGTAAGTGATTCTGATTGGACTTTTCCTTTGAACTCTTGAAAATGTTTGTCCACTGTCAAAGCTGGTAGACAAAATAAAATGAGACAAATGGGAGAAAAGACGTAAAAAGGCAGAAGAATAATCCTTTCATTGCCAGTTAATTGTATTCTAATCTTGGTTTAGTCCAATTGTTCTGTACTCTGTGTAAAACATATTGATCTTTAATATAAAGCTCCACCTGAATTTGCTTAATTAAGATATTTAGAGGAAATAGAAGGGGAACTAACACTGCAGAAGAACAGGGGAAAAGCTGTGTGGAACGGGGAAGCTGTTGATGGGACTGTTTTGGATGTGGAGACATTTGAAGGCTGTCGGTGGTTTATGGGCCAAATGTGCCAAATACGAACTACAAGGGACAGTAGGGATGATCCAGGCTAGCCCCTTCATTTTACAGATTACATTCCTCATCATCCTCTCTGGTAAGTATTGTTTGATACACTGGAAGTGAAGAAATCTTCGATAAGGTAGACTATCTCATTCAGTTTGGCACTATTTTTTGAATCCAAGCTTTTCAGGTTTTCCGCACAAAATATAGAGAAGGGTGTGTGTGTGTGTGTGTGTGTGTGTGTGTGTGTGTGTGTGTGTGTGTGGTGCGTCTACAGTCTTTGTGGCCCTACTTTGCTCTCTGACATGGAAAATAAGGTTCTGAAACTTGGTGAGAAGCTAGTCATTAAATTATTGCTACTGTTTTTGAAGAATGTTGATTGTGCTGTGGTGTTCTTCCCCCAAAGCTTTTAATGTAGGATTTTATTTTCATGGTTTGGAAGTTTTTGGTGGCTCCATTAGGAACATTTCTAGTGAGGCTGAATCATACTCAGACTATCACTTCCTCGCTGGGGAAAGGACAATGAAATTATTGGAATAAAAACAAGATGCTTCCGAAAAACAAAAATATGCGGTTTAATTTGGATGGATGTTCACGGCTTAAGCAGCAGCAGATGGAACAGGTAGGCTGCAGTGTCGCTACAGATTTCTTTACGGGAGAGAAAATCTGGTCTTGATTACTTCAAATCTAGGCAGTCTCTGGAGAGTGGTTTCAATTAAAACTTTCCCCGTAGCTTCAGAGACAAATCTTTTTCTTCTTTATTAAAGTTGGTTTGGGGAGGAAACTTTTGAAACCAGAAGGAGCCATATCATTAAGAGTTTAGATTCAGTATGTGGAAAGCAAGATTAAAAAAAAAGAAAATCCAGATTTTCTTTGTAGGTTTCAAGTGAAAGCAATACTTTAATTATAGCAGTATTTTCAGATAAGATAAGCAAATACCCAGACCAATGGGACCTAGTTAGAACATCAGAATAGGAGCTCTGACCCCGTTTGTAATTTGTTTAATGACTCAGGGTGAATATCATTCATCTTTTGACTTCAATCTCTTAACTAAATTAGTGACCTTCTTCCCTCTCTTCTCTTCTCTTCTGTGTCCTGTGCCAAAATTTCTTTTCACAAAATGACTTGTTATTGGTGTGGCACTAGACCTTGAGAAATCCCTTGATCCTCTGCTTTGCCCTTAACTTGAACCAAATTTAATTCCCAGTGTTGAAAAATTGCTATTCATCCAACAGTTTCGCAGTAGATATTCTTGACACTGTCTTTAGACAGATTAGAATTTTCACTTCTTTTTGGAAGACTTCAAAGGAGGTGGTGATTTGCTCTTTTAAACTTATCCCAACATTCAACAAACCTTCAATTTTTGAGTTTAATATTTATTTACATTTTAAGGTAAGATTTGTATACAAAGAGATGTGCAGATATTAAGTGTATAATTTGGTGAGTTTTGACAAATGCATGCAACTGTGTAATTCATACTCCTAATCAAGTTGTAGAAATTTCCATCCCCTCAGAAATGTTGTTCATGGATCTTTTCAGTTAATCTTCCTTCCACAAAGCAACAACTTTTCCAGTTTTTTTCCACCGTCAATTAATTATTTCTATTTAGAATTTCATATAAAAGGATTTATACAGTATGATCTTTTGAGTCCATCTTCTTTTGCTCAGTATAATGTCTGTGACACTCATCCATGTTGCTGCCTAAACCAAACGTTTGTTTCTTCTATTTCTGCGTAGTATGCTACTGTATAGATAGATCGTAATTTGTTTATCCATTCTCCTATTGATATTTGAGTCGTTTTCCAGTTTGGGCCTATTACATATAAAGCTGCTATGAACATTCTTATACAAGCTTTAATTTTAGTTTGTTTCTTTTCTTTTTTCTTTCTTTCTGTTTTTTGTTTTTGGTGCATTTTGGAAGGCAGTCCCTAAGGTAGCCGCCAAAGATTCCCACTTTCTGGGATTCATACCCTTGAGTGTCACCTGCACTCATTGACTCACTTCTTTTTTTTTTTTTATAGATTTATTTAATTTATTTATTTTTGGCTGCGTTGGGTCTTTCTTGCTGCATGCGGGCTTTCTCTAGTTGCGGCTAGCAGGGGCTACTCGTTGTTGTGGTGCGCGGGCTTCTCATTGTGGTGGCTTCTCTTGTTGTGGAGCACGGGCTCTAGGTGTGCGGGCTTCAGTAGTTGTGGCTCATGGGCTCTAGAGAGCAGGCTCAGTAGTTGTGGCGCACGGGCTTAGTTGCTCTGCAGCATGTGGGATCTTCCCGGACCAGGGCTCAAACCCGTGTCTCCTGCAGTGGCAGGCGGATTCTTAACCACTGCACCACCAGGGAAGCCCTACTCCTAGTGAATAGAATACAGCAGAAGTGATGAGATGCTATCTCTCACTCTCCCTTGACCTGCCAACTGTGGGGGGAGCCAGCTTTCATGTCATGAGATGACCCTAGGGAGAGGCCCACATGAGTAAACTTGGGAGATGAACTGCTCAGGCCTTGGCAACAGCCACATGAATGAGCTCAGAAGCTAATTATTGCTGAGTTGCACCTTGCAGTGACTGCAGCCCTGGCTTGACACCTTGATTGCAACATCGAAAGACACTCTAGTTTGAACCACCCAGCTAAGCTGCTCCTAAATTCCTGACACCAAGAAAATATGAGATAATAAATGTTTTCTGTTTCCAGCCATTGTTTTTGGGTGGTTTCTTACACAGCAGTAGATAGCTAGTACAGTCCACTCAGTGCCCCTGGTGTGGTTTTATTTTTTATTTTTTTCAGTTTTATTGAGGTATAATTGACATACAGCTCCGTATAAGTTTAAGGAGTACCACATGATGACTTGCCATACATATACTGTGCAATGATCACCACAATAAGTTTAGTTAACTTTCATCTCATATAGTTATCAAAAAAAAATGTTTCCTCGTGATGAGAACTTTTAGGATTTACTATCTTAGCCACTTTCAAATATATCATATAGCAGTGTTATCTGTCATCATGTCGTATGTTACCCAGTACTTATTCATCTTCTAACTGGAAATTTGTGCCTTTTGACCATCTTCCTCCAGTTCTCCCTCCCCTCCTTCTTCTGCCTCCGGTAACCACAAATCTAATCTCTTTCTATTGTATGAGTTTGGGTCGGTTTTTAGATTCCACGGTGTGGTTTTGAATCAGTGCTTCTATATTGATTCCTCGGTGGAGGATGGTTTCCTAGGAGCTCTGTGTTTCTCAGATCCACAGCTGGTAACAGAAGTTAGGGTCATCTTTTACAGAGAAAACTTTATGTAGTTTCTTCATGCATTTTTGGAAAGTGGCTAAAGAACTTGTTTGTTGTTGTTCTCAAAAGGGAGTTTTATTTCATCTTTATTGTGATGTAGCACAAACTCATTATTAAAATATTCAATTAATAAGGAAGAAATAAAGAAAAAAGTGAAAATCATCCATAAAATCACCACGTGAACACAGTAACTGCTAAAATTACACTGTTCGTTTCCCTAGATTTTTTTCCCATAAAAAAAAATATATATGCACGTTCACACACACATTTTCACAAGTGTGATCAGACTAGCCATGCTCTTTTAAAATCTCCTTTTTTCCCCTTCACAGTAAAATCTGATGTTATTTCGATGCCAATAAAGACAGACCTACATGATCATTTTAATGGTTTCATGGTGTATCAGCATTTATCCTATTCTCTGCCTTTGATCACTTACATTCTTTCCCCCACCGCCCCACCATTTTCTTTCTTTTTTCTTTTTTAACAATTATAAAAAACTGTTAATAATCATCCTTGCTCATTCTTCTTTCTGTACTTATCCCATATTTCCTTAGCATAAAATTTATCAAGCATATATTTCCAGAAGGGTCTTGGATAAATATTAAAAATTTCCATTCAGAAGGATGGCACTCAATATTCGAATAGAGCATCCCTCCCGCTTCCCGTCCCCCGTAAGCTTGAAGACACTGACCATTATCAGACTTGTTAATATTTGGCAATGTGATGAACAAACATACTCTTGTCTTAACCTGCATTTACTTCATTGAAAGTGATATTGAACATACACTTTTTATATTTTTCTTGGCCATGTATTTTGTGAATTGTTTATATCATTCATTAATTTTTGTGCTATGGGAGTATAGTTTTCTTCGCTGATTTGTAACTTGCCCCTTTCTCCCTCTCTCTCTACATAGATAGATAGATATACACACACACATACACACACACATATTTCTTTCATATTGTAGTTTGACCTTTAATTTTAATAATAATGGGTTTGGTTGTAAAGAAATTTTACATATTAAATTAGTAAATTTATCATTTCTTAAACAGTTTATACTTTGGCATGATACTTAGTCTTTTCCACTGCAATATTATAAAAACACTCACTTCATTATTTCTGTTTTAAAGAACTATTTGTGATTTCATTTTTTATATTATCATTTTGCATCTATATTTTACTTTTTACATTTTAAAAACTTATCATGGTTATATTTTTATATTTAAAATGTTTAATTGATCTGGAATTTATTTATTTTAATTTATTTAGACTGCGCCGGGTCTTAGTTGCAGCATCCATTGCAAGATCTAGTTCCCCGACCAGGGATTGAACCCAGGCCCCCTGCATTGGTTGTGCAGAGTCTTATCCACTGGACCACCAGGGAAGTCCCTGGAATTTATTTTTATATAAGGTGGGATATAGGGATCCAATGTAATTTTTCCCCAAACTATTGACCAATTATCCCAACATAATTAATTGAATAATCCTTTTTTGGTTACCAATAATTTTAAGCATGCCATTATGACTTCCCAATTAATATGCATTGTAAATATGCATCTCCCCTCACATATCTCCCTCAGTACTAATTAGACTTTTACATGTCAGTTAATAAATTTGTATTTTGAATTGTAAAAGTGTGTTTTCCCTGCATTTGTATCTTTTCCATGTCCTCCAAATGGGAGAGAACATCCAAAACCTACCTACGCTTTTTGTACGTGACTGAAGTTGTATCTCAAGCCATATTTATACATTGACTATTACTTCCTTATATGTAATAAAAGGACGTGGTATAGAAAAGAAGAGGATTTTCAAAAGTGCATGCTAATTAATTTCACATTAAAGTTGGAATTGAAAATGTTTAAATTACTTTTTTCTTTAAATTCCCCTTTGAAGACATTTCAGTGAATTGAAATTTTATGTGTAGGATACAAGTAAACTTCAGCTTTCAAATATTTGGCTTTTTAACCACCTACATTTTATATGTTAGCTATTGGCCGCCTCAGCATATTTCAATAATTAAATTCATACTTTTATACGTGAATTGAAAACATTTCAAGTTATTGAAGAATGCGTTGGCTTACTGGCTGCGTTTTGCATCACACCATCTTTGTTATTTTAATCAATTATTTCAATATTATTCTTCATTGCATGTTTGCTACTAGTATTTTAAAATGAGAAGAAAATTTGAAAAAACAAAAATGTCATTAATGTTGGCAAGATGCTTTGGTCTCATAACTTAGTCATTTGAGAGAACAGCAGTATTGTGCTGGAAATGGTGATTCTTTCACCTCAACAGCATGGATTTATGCCGGTAGACCATCTGAAGAAAAAGAATACAACTAAAGAAGATAGACAATATGTGAGAAGACTGTGTCCAAGACACAAAGTGTAGTTAGCACTTTTATAATTTTTTTTTTTCGTTTTCTGAGAACAGAACCTTTTAAAAACAGGTTGTTAAATCCAATTGACATGTTTCAGTTCTCATTTTACTTGACCTCATAACATTAACCATTTCTTGAAACCATCTCTTCTCTCGACTTCTGTTCTTCACATCTCCTCAGTCACTTCTCTTTCTCTTTGCATTTCATCCTCTTCTTTCCCGCTTTTTCATGTTGGAGTTATTTAATGCTTGAATTTCAGTCATTTACATCTCTCACTCTATGCTGTCCCTTGATGATCTATTCTAAGCTTGTGGCTTCAAGTTTATTCTCAATACGCATGACTTACAAATCTAAACTGTAGCCCTGAAGCCCCTTGTGAAACAGAAACCTTTATGTCTGCCTGACTACTTAACATTTGCTAGTTGATGACCCAAAGACACTGTAGGTACCTGATGTCCAACCAAACTCGAATTCCAATCTTTCTTCCAAATCTGTTTTTCTTTTCTGGCAACTTACTTCAGTTTTGCAAGCCAGAAATCCAGAGTTATACTTCATATCTCACTCTCTCTCAACTCCATAGCCAATCCTTCAGCAAGTCTTACTGGTTTTACTTTCCCAGTGTCTTCTGAGTCTATCCACTTTTCTTCCTCCCAGACAGCAAACGTGATCTGTCATCTCTCAAACTCTCTGCCCAAAACTCTTCAATAATTTCTTTAACTCTTTTAGGATAAAGGCAAGGGTTTTTGCTGTTTGTCTGTTTGTTTTTAACTTTGCCTACAGCCCTACGTGGCATGGTTTCTACATACCTCCCTAGTCTCCTTTTTCTTTTTTTAAAAAAATTGTATTGAGTTATAATTTACATACTGTACAATTCACCTGCTTTACTTGTACAATTCGCTGATTTTTGGTATTTTTACAGAGTTGTGTAACTATCGCCACAGGCATCACAGGCATAGAGGTTTTTTTCTTTTTTCTTTTTTTTTTTTTTTTGGCTGCACTGTGAGGCATGTGGGATCTTAGTTCCCCACCCAGGGATTAAACCCGTTCCCCCTTGCTGTTTTAACGCTTAGTTTTTTTTTTTTTTTTTTTTTTAATTAATTAATTAATTTATTTTTGGCTGTGTTGGGTCTTCGTTGCTGCACACAGGCTTTTTCTAGTTGTGGTGAGCGGGGGCTACTCTTTGTTGTGGTGTGTGGGCTTCTCATTGCGGTGGCTTCTTTTGTGGAACACAGGCTCTAGGCGCGCGGGCTTCAGTAGTTGTGGCTCGTGGGCTCTAGAGCACAGGCTCAGTAGTGGTGGCGCACGGGCTTGGTTGCTCCATGGCATGTGGGATCTTCCCGGACTAGGGCTCGAACCCGTGTGCCCTGCGTTGGTAGGCAGATTCTTAACCACTGCGCCACCAGGGAAGTCCGGTAGCGTGGAGTCTTAACCACTGGATCGCCAGGGAATTCCCACGTAGTCTCCTTTTTCACCTGTTTCTCCCATGATCTCAGCGATCTAGTCTCACAGCACTTTTTTCTGTCAAAGGATTTTGCATAAGATGTTCTATCTGGCTGGGACATTCTTCTCATTCTTCTTTCCAGAGTTAACTCCTTCCCATCTCAGCTTTGTCATTCTCTCAGGGAAGTGCTCCCTGGGGAAGTCTTTTGTCTCTTTTCAAAGATCTCTCTCCTTGGCCTTGCACCCATTGTTTCTCAGAATTCCTAGGTCTTGCTTCTTGTCAGATATCACCACCTTCTTTTCTTTTCATATATGGAGAATTTGAGGTCAGCTACCTAATATCTCCAAGCTTGCACACCTCCAGCCATTTTTAATACAGTTGTCAGGCATGCCAAAGGCTGAAATGCTGGGGATGAAATGTCATTAGTTCTTAGCAAATTAAAGATTCTAGAGCTACACAGTACACCCTTCTTAAAAAATAAGGTGTCATCAGAGAGATGTGTTGATCATGCATAGTTATACATGTGTGAAACACTTCTTTGTAAAAGGTGGGTGAGATAGGTGCATGTTTAAATCCTTATGGTAAAGATCTTGTTAAGAGGAAGAGATGAGCATAGAGAGGAGGATAGTCTCTGGGGGTGAGTTTCCTGAAAATGAGGGAGGGAGCGATGTATCATATGTGGGTGGCATGGCTGGCCGTCTCTTTTGAAGCAGGAGGCAAGGAGGTAGAGGAGTACAGTTGTGGTAGATTGCTCCGTTCAGCTTGGTTGATAACCTCAGCATCTTATGTGAACGATCAGACGTCGCCATCTTTTAAAACTGGACGAGAGGTAGGGATCAGAGGTTTGAAGAGGATGGAGAGGTTTGAAAAGCCTTTGCTGCGGGTGGGAGTTGAGCAGAGAAACGTGAGAGGATGTTTGGTAATCGTGGAGGTTCCAACTCAGGTTACCATTGTGAATTTATTATGGTACAGTGTGCCGCATCTGGTGACCTCGTCCGGCAGCACCCAGCTGACCTGGTGCAGGCTTAGAGAAAGCAAATGTTTGGTTTCATCCAGATTGGGGGTTTACTTAGCTGGAAATGATGAAAGACAGATGGGCAATTGACTTTCACCTATGTTTTTTTTTTTTTTTTAAATGCTAACTGTGGATTCTATTGTCCACTCAAGGAAGAAGATGAGAAAAAGCAGAAGGGCTAACAATTGGAGAAAGGTGAAAGGTCGATGGCTTTGTGTTAAATGAGGAAGAAGTATAATGAATAAAAAAGTATTTCATTTCCCATTAACGTTTGGAACTGTTTCCCACTGTTTATCTGAAACTTTAAAAATTGTTTGTTGTGAATCTCTTATCAACATACTGTAATTTAGTTTCCCATGTCTGGAGAATGTTACAGGAAGTGATAAGCTAATTCAATAATGTTTCATCCAATTCTAGATGTGAAATTTGACCAACCTCTAAAAAGAGTCTTCTTGAAAACCTTTCCTCATTGATTGGGTTCCTCTTACCTTTTCTTCTATTAGCAAAAATAAAGGAAAATAAATCAGTCAAGGGTTCAACAGCAAACAAATGGCACACTCGAAGAAAAATAATTTGAATTGAGGGTTTATTTAGAAAGGAGTTATTTCTAAAAGTGTGTCTGGATGTAGTGGAACCTCAAAGGAAATTGCAATGACCTGAAGCTAGTTAACAGCTGAGCTTTTAGCATCCCTAAGTATAAAAGGATGAGGGGAGGTTGGCTTCTATCTACAAGGATAGACAGTCCTGTAGAGCTGGCAACCTTTGGAACTGAAATGACCTTTAGTCAGTGGATATGACTAGGCCACACAGACTTTGGGGGTATAGAATATAAATACCCTGACCTCACTGTTCTCTCTCCCTCCAATCTTCTCAGGGTTTCCAATTGGCTGAACTCAACTGGAAAGGAATCCTGTCGATGAGGTACATACAAATTAGCTCTTTGAGGCTCAGAGCAAGGTGGAGAAGGGTAGAACATGGCTCTCAAGGGCCAAATAAAAGACATCTGGCACATGGATGGGGGGGATAATATTTTTGTTCCTTTTCTAAAGTCAGATCATATTTTAATCTTTTGTTACTCTTAAAGTGAGGGCCTAACTATGCGATCTTCCATGCTCTAGTCTGTTCAATCATGTATTCAAAGCTTGCCGTCTATGTGGTGGATACTGTGTTAAGGATTGGATATAGAAAGATGCATAAGACATGGTTCCCACCTTTGAGATGCACTGTGTAGTGGTAAAGATAGATATAGGGACTGTATGGATATTAAGATTTTATTATGCTTATTATTACTTACTATGTTTACTATTGTTTGATATCTAAAGTCTGAAGAACGGAGAATGTAAATTTTTGCCTGTGCCTGTGTGTATATGTTTAATGTGTATGTGTGTGTGAAAGTTGCTTGAGGGGAAGGAATGGGATTTCAGTCAGTCACGCTTATTACCATCTGACTAATTTAATTGAAACATCACTTTGATTACATCATTCTCTTTTCTTGAGAACCTGTAATGACTTCCTTTTAGAGGAATTCCCAGAAGCTTCTTTCTGCTTTTCGGAGGCCTCCATCCTTTGGTCCCACCCGACCTCTCCAGTTGCATTGTCCAGCCGCCCCCATTTGAGATCAGCAGGTTTTTCTGTCCCTCTTAGTGTTTTGCAATAATTTCTGTGATTTGTGTCCTGCCGACCCCTCTGTCCCCCAACTTAAGTACCTTTCAGTCTACTGCTGCTTATCATTCAAAATTGTGCACAAATCCTACCTTCTCCTGTTAAGTCTCTCCCAGTATTTTAATTCATAATCAGCTCTTCCATTGCTCCATTTTGCTGGCTCTTATAGTCAGTTGTCCAGTGAATTTAAGCTTTAGATGTCTTGCATGTGCTGATTTTGCCTCCACAGGTATACTCTGGGCATGTCTATCACTCCCTCTGTGTTCCCTGCAGCACCCAGGAACGTGCTGAGCTTAATAAACACTTAGTTGAGAGTGTCCTGTGAAGGTACCAGGGAAAGTATGCCATTGCTCTTGGGAAAATAACTCAAAGGAGATGCTTTACCAATTGAGGACACTCACTGTGTATGAAAGAGCAACCATCATATTTGTTTGAATCACTTGTTCATGCTGTTTTATTGATGTCGATCTGCTGTGGAGGTTAGATCAGAATAGATAATAAATTATGACCTTTTGCCATAGCCTTTGTAAATGGAGCTGGCCTCCAACTTCAGATGTAATGTATTACCAGTGTGGAGTACCTCAACCCAAATTATGATCAGCCCACACTTCCTTTGGCTAGTGTTGTTGGGCTCTATATGAAGTCCTTTCAAGTTTCCTCTCTGTTAATTTCCTATTTTGAATCTATATGTGTGGAGTCTACCACGTAGGGCTCCATTAAAAGCATTCATGTAACTACTTCCTCTTCCCAGGCCTGGTTTGCTCCCTCCTGACCTCCTTTTGGAGACTTCACCCTCATGTTTAAGTCCCTCCTCTCCTACATGTATTTTCTTTTAGGTCTTCCAATTCACTATTTCTCTAGTATTCTTTTCAACCAAATTAGAAAGAGCTAAAATTCCAAAGGAGAGGACTATTGAAATAAAATATGCAATATCTGTAGGGTTTAATAATGTATATTAGAATATTTAATCAGTGTTTATGATATGCTAAGAGAGAATCAGATGATAAACTGTGTACAATATTGTCTCAATTTTATAAAAATATTACAAACACATGTGTTTTCATAAAAACATAAGAATATTTACCAAATAGAATTAGTGGGTTTTAAGTGTTTTTTAGCAGACATTAATGCCTTTTTGCAAATATTTCTGGCTCTCTGGGTAGATGGTAGGATTGCACTCAGACATTTCCTTTGACTGTAAGTGTGACCATATGACTTGCTTTGGCCTATGAAATGGGAGTGGGATGTATGTGTCCCTTTCAGGTGGTACTTTATGAGACATCTCGAGATTTATGTTTCCCTCCATCTGCTACTATAGCCATAGAAGCACTCGTCCAAATGATGCTTCCATTCGCCAAGTTTCTGAGTGACCGATAAGTGAGGTGTAACCTTCGTTATGCTAACCTACAGAGACTTGGGAGGTTTTTTGTTACTGCAGCATAATCTACTACATCCTGAGTGGTTTCCAGACGGCACAAATAAGGAAGAAAGAGGACAGGAAAAACCCCCTGTGACACCACACTGTAGATGTGTGGTGCATTTTCAGGGCAGTTGTGTTTTTGCATAAGCTATGCCGATTTGCCTGCTTGTTTTTTAATACTGAAAGTAATCCTGATAACTGTAAGTGATCATAAAAATGAACTGAGTCTTGTGAAGAACCGTATTCCTTTTTTTCTGCCACAGTAGTCCCTTATCAACGTTGGTACATTGTCAGGAATACTGCTACTCAGGGTTGACTCTAAGCAGATGAAGGAGTAAGTGGTCTGGGGCGCCCTGAGCCTCTCCTTTCTGTTACCTTCATCTACCCCTTCCTTCTACTAAAAAAGCTATCGTGTCCTCGTTAGCAGTGGATAAGTGCATTTAATGCTCTGCCAGCTTAAGAGCACTTCATACGTGTCTTCATTATGTTCTTAATTATTTCTGTTTTCCTTAGGACGATATTCAATTCCTAAAGTATTTCATGATAAAATGAAAGGTTAAAAAAGATACTTGTGTAGTTCTCTTCTTGTGTGCACATACAGTGCGTTAATAGAGGAAATGATAAAATTTGTGAGGCTTTGAATCAGTCATCTGTGCATATTAACTTAGCTCCACTGAACAGTGAACTCTAGAAGATCAGTAGGAATTTCTTTTGAGACATATAGGAGGCAAAGAATTTACAGAAACTATTCTATGTTATAAACGATTATTGTGAAAGAACAGTGAGAGGATTTTAGTGTTTATTGCATCAACATTTTCTTTTGTTTTGCTTTCCTCTAACTCTCACCAACCTATTTCTATTCACACATTATGATGCATAAGCTTATCTACTCAATGTCAGTTGTAAAAGTGTGGCATGGCATTTTACAAAAATTGCAAAACACATATTATGCAAATTCTCCTTAGCATCTTGAACATTAAAAGAATGAAGAATAGTGTCTTCATAAATTCATTTTCAACTGTCAGAGCCAAGACTCATATGACCTTGCATCTCACAATTAGGATTGCAAAAGAACTAGCTTCGACAGTCAGCCAACTCCATAAGAGAAAGGAAAGAGCAATTTTAAAAGTCAAAAACCATGCCGTGAGACTGAGGCAGGCGATGAGGAGGTGGCTCTTCTTTTGCAGGCGAAACTCATCATTCCAGAATGACACCTTTCAGGACTGAAATTTTCAATCCTAGAAAAAATAATAAAGTGAAGTTGCCAAACAAAGATGGGGCTTTCATGCGAATGTCTTTGGTAATTAAGGGGAGGGTACTAAATGTGCAGTATTCCTTCTAAGCAGAATTGTTTCTAAATTCAGGGGTATGTTCGCGCTGCAGTCTATGAGGCAACAGCTGTTCTTAAGAGGACGCTGTCAGTGTTGATAAGTTACTTTTAAAACTAAATCTGTTTGCTGAGCTCATGTTGTTTGGGAAACTATAAAGAACGAAATCTTTAATGCATTTTTTTTTTCCTTTGAAAAAAGGGAAAAATCCTATCAATTGCAAGCAAAAGCAGTTTTAAGAAGAGCCCACAACCTAGAGACATCCTAGGGTAAGCTCATTTATATGAGGGAGGGAGGAGATCACAAAGCAGATTGGAATTCTGAGTCCTTAATCTGTGGGTAACAACATAAACTCTGAAAATGCACTGATTGCGTTCTTTTAGCTCTTTGTTGTCGTGACTTAGTGCAGGACTGAGAACTATTTGGAATAGCTGCCCTTTTGTTTGTTTTTCAGGACACACTATTTATTGTGAGTCTGTTTGTCGAGAGTGATATAGTGGCCAAAACGCTCTTGGACGTCATCCTTTTCTTTATTTCATATGGTACTTTGGGCATTATTTAACTACCAGAGTGGAACAAAGTATGTAGTGTCTAGTGTCTGATGGGACTATACAATTCTGGCTTTAGGGAAAACATGTGAGAAATTATTTTCTCTTTTTAGTGTGGTAACGCTTCTTCATCCTACTCAATTCCATAATTGTTTAATCTTATTCAAGGGCCCAAACCACCCCACACGAGAGACCCAGTCAATCACATTCTGTATTCTTGTCTTTTTTACAAACTAACCAGTTCCTTGTCTCATCAGCATGGGGGCCTTTGACAGGTATAGAATCAGAGTGCTGGAGAGTGTGTTTTGTAAGGTTTCCTAGTCTAACTTCTATTAAATACAAATTTCTGTCTCGTATATTTGACTGATGATCTAGTCTCTGCTCAAACCTTACATTTGGGGGCAGTTTTAATTGCTAGACAATTTTCTCTTCTATTAAACAAAAATAGTTTGACCTGTAGATTTTTACCTACTAGTTATAGTTTTGCCCTCTGCACTAACAGAATAATCCCTCTTGGTTGCATAATTAAGGGCTGTGAACCCAAACCTTAACACAGTGAGCGTATCAAGAGCTCAACTCGAGGTGGAAGCAGCTGCTAAGATGGTGAATCAGAAACAGAAAAAGAGGGACTTCGCTGGCGATCCACTGGTTAAGCCTCTGCGCTTCCACTGCAGGGGGCGCAGGTTCGATCCCTGGTCGGGGAACTAAGATCCCACATGCCGTGGCCAAAAACAAAACAAAAATAAAAAACCCTGATGACCGAGGAACCTTCATAGCAGCTCTGAATGCAGACCTTCACTCCTCTTCCATATTCTAAGAGAGAAATACAATTTATATTTGGAAGAAAAAAAAACCCTCGAATTTGGCATTGGAGAGTTAGAGCTTTTTTCCAGAAGAAATGATTGAGGATGTTCAGCTTGGAGATAGTAAGGATCGAGGGAGACACGATCAGCTTTGTGTAATGTATGTCACATGTTGGAATGACTGTTGGGTGGAAGAGTAATTAAGCTTTTTGAATATGGCTCCAAAAGGCAGAATTGGAATCAGTGGCTGGAAACCAGTGGTAGGCAGAGTCTAGATTAACCAAATGATGAATATGGCCTGTTCCTCATTAGGAGAGCGTTTAAGATTGAATAGTTGGATGTGATGACCTCTAAGGAGCTATGGAACTGTTATAAATCTAACAGGAATGTAAAAGAAATAATAATATATTTAGAAGATATATAATATTGTGTAGTTATGAAATGCAAGGAGTATCGAGGTGGGAGTGTAATGCAGAACTGTTAGATGAGGCTGAAAGGAGAGAGGAATTAAAGTAATTTGGTGAATTTAGGATAGATGATCTGGCTCATGAAAGGTAATGGAACAGTAATTTTTTAAAAAATCAATTTTGTCATGATATAATTTACATAAAATAAAATAGACCAATTTTATTTACATGTTGATGAGTTTTGACAGGCTTAGGCACTTAGGTAACCATCACCACAAAGTATAGGAGATTTCTACAGCTGTCCCCAAAAGTTCCCCTGTGCTCCTTCCCCTTCAAATCCCACTTCAGGCCCTGTCTGGCTTCTTGTAGCCAGCATAATGTTTTTGAGATTTGCACATATTGCTGTGTATATCAGTAGTTCATTCCTTTTTTGTTGTTGTTGTCCGTGCAGCTTGTGGAATCTTCCCCGACCAGGGATTGAACCCAGGCCCCTGCAGTGAAAGCACCAAATCCTAACCACTGGATGGCCAGGGAATTCCCTCAATAGTTTATTCCTTTTTATTGCTGAGTAGTATTCCGTTGTCTGGATATACTGCAATTTGTTTATCCATTCATCATTTGATGGACATTTACGTTGTTTCCAGTTTTTGGCTATTGTGAGTAAAGCTGCTATGAGCATTCGTGTCCAAGTCTTATTGTGGACATATGTTTTCATTTCTCTTGGGTAAATACCTAGAAGTTGAATTTCTGAGTCATAGAGAAAGTTATATTCAACTTTATAAGAAAACACCAAACTAAGTTCCAAAGTAAGTAGTGTATGAGAGTTCCAGTCCTCTCACGTCCTTGCCATCGCTTGGTATGGTCAGTCTTCTTAATTTCAACCATTCTGATGGGTGTGAAGTAGTATATTACTGTGGTTTCAGTTTGCATTTCTCCACTGAATAATGATGTGCATCTTTTCTTATTGCCATTTGTATATCTTCTTTCATGAAGTTGGGCCCGCCTTTTCTAAGGTAGCTGTCAGAAGGCAGATATAACAGTGACAGGGTACTTTTGGTATCCAGAGCAGGGTTAGCAAACTTTTTCTGTAAAGGGCTAGATAGTAAATATTTCTATTTCTATGGCCTTCATGTATCTTGAGTAGCTTTAAAAAGTGTTCGATATATAGAAATGCAACGTTTATGAGAAGCAGGAAGAATTAGCATCATCACCAGTAAGTGACGTTCATCACCGGTAAGTCCTTCTGAGTCTGTCTGCGAACCAGTCCAGAGGGGTATGGGTAGCTTTGCCTTTCATCACTCTGGTGCCAATTCGTACTGCAAGGAGTACCGAAAGGAGGTTTTTGCTCCGGTGTTCAGGTCATATACGTTAGAACTTTGTCTCAGAAGTCGTAAGTTGTTTTCACCCTCTTGGCAATTCATTTACAGCACCTCTTATAAACTGTGAACCTTGCTAATGGTGAGTTTGGGTCTGAAGTGTTCATCTGAAGAAGAATCTATTCAAGTCTAAATCAGGGTTGGGTAGAAGAGGAGACATTTTTCTCTAGATAGATCTATTTGATTTCTCTCATCCTTCAAGAGAGAGACCATGTTTTTCCTAGTTGACTCCTAATAGCTTTTCTCTTATCCATTCACTAGGTTCAACTGTTTTTTAGCAAATACAAAGTTAAGGTAGAAAAGCCAATGATGTAAAGGAGATGGATGGTCATATAAACAGATTTTATGATCAGCTTAAATGACCCCCTAGAAAATGGAAGCCAACCAATTTTATCTACTCAGACATTTTTAGCGTCTGAAAATCCTGAAATTTTTCCACTGGCCGCATGCCTGCCTATTTGGCCATCCTTTCCTCCTGCCTGCTGTGCTCATCATTTTCCTTCTGTAAGGTTCAGAGAATGCAGTTATTTGCTGGCAGAAAATGCTTTCAGATATTCCTCTTTCCCTCTGCTTGAAACTACAATTCCATGATAATTCTTCTCAATTTAGAATTTTTTGTCAAATACTTACTGTATGACCAGCTCTGTAGCAAATTCTGTGGGGTATACAAAGATGATAAAACACTTGATTGCTATTTTCCCAGTGTTTAAAATCTAACCAGAAGTCAAACAGAGGAAAGTTTTATCTATTAATTTTATTGTACATATTGATTAATTTCCTTTAGGCTTGTAATTTTCTTGGCCTAAGAAGATGTTGAAAGTTCGAACGTTTTGTTAGGATTTTGTGTCCAACTCATTTATCTATTATGATTAATTTTCTTTTTTCAATCATCAGAGAAGGCTAGAGATCATGGTCGTCTTCAAGGTGGGGACATAGCTTTCATAGCTTTATTCATGAAAAGCATGGCGCATGGTATATCTCAAGATAAGGTTCTTGAATTAATTTGAATTGGCAGAGGCGTCATTGAAAAACATAGACTTGTTTTGGGTGAAATATTGGGTTTAGAATCACCCAATGAGTGAATCAACCAGTGTAACTGATTCACAACGTAAAAGAGGGAAAACATATTTAGAATACGGTTTTTTTTCATGTGTAATAAATCTAGTGGTAAAGCACTTTAGGAATTGTTACTTACCAAAATATTTTGAATGATTTAGGGAGTTAGGAGTAGCCAAAGTACTAAATATAAAGATAATGAATACAGATACCGATAAAATATGTAGAGACTTATAATCTAGTCAGAAAATGATTTATTCAGGTGGAGAAAGAGGGTGAGACAAAAGGAAATCGTTCCTCACCTGTACCAGCCTGTGAGGAATAGAGCCATTTGCTGGTTTTAGGTGCCAGACCCAGAAGTAGCCTCTGCTTGGCATGAACACTGTGGACAGATTAGAACATCTCAGTGAACGTTCTGAGTAAGACTTCTTGAAATTTATTGCATCTGACCTTCAGAACTCTGACATTTTTCTTTTCTTCTTACCACAATGACTCTGAACATTTCAGTTTGTAAAGTAGATTTTGTGCACATTGTCTGTGGCGTCTAGGTTAAAAAATAAATCAGAGATCACTTCAGGCTTTATAGGTGTGTATATTTACTCCTTGAGAGCATTAATAACTCAGAGAATGGACGCATCCCTTGTCCACTCCCATCTCATCTGACTCTGTCAGCCCCTCACTGCCTGCCTTAACTGATGCTATGAGGATGGGGGAGAAGCTATGTCCTCCCCCCTCCTTACTCATCCCCACCCTACTTATACTATACATCTTTGTAATCCTGAGTTAGAGAAGAAGGTATAAATTTTGCTCTACAAATTTATTTATTCGTTGTCTCTTTCAAGTTGTTGGTTTGAAATTGGCATTTCAGTATAGTCTATTTTGCCTTTGGGTGTAGAGCTTAGAGAATGTTTTTCATTATGTTTTTCTCTTCCAACTCTGCGTGGGAGGYCAGTGTGATTATAATGCAGATACATACACGTGGGTAGAGAAATGCACAGGATAACCTTAACAATTCCATAGGCCTGAGATTTCCAGGCCTTTACAGCAGAAAGTCCTTGAAATTGTCATTGAGCTTTGGGTAACCTTTCAGGATAAGATTCTGCTGCCAGTGAAACATAATGGGTTTTGTCTTTATTTATTCTACTTTATTAAAATGAATATAAGTAATCTCTTATAATGTGTTATCTTTTTTTACCAAAGAATATACTTGACAGGGGTGGAAAGGGTAGCAAAAAATAGCCTTATTGGTCCTCTGATGAATATATGCAAAAGTAAATCTTTCTTATGTAGCTCCCTTGAATAAGCATGGCTTAGCTATTACACCATTATATCTAACCTTCCAATTCAACTACACTATTATATACATATGCACTGAAAAATAATTTTGAGATGTATAGTCAAAAAGCATTTCAAAAGTAGAAATGCATTTAGACTTAATAGATATTTAAGTGACTTGGATTGTGGAAAACTGTTCTGGGGAGTTACAACACAAAGTATTTATTCGTCTATTAATAATGCAGGTATTAATAAAATATGACTCAGTAGATTGTAATATCTGAAAGTACATTAAAGATATTTTTCAGGGTAAAATATGAGATTATTAGTTTCAGGGCTTTGCGTGTGTTTAAATGAAGCAGTGGGGCATCCCTGGTGGCGCAGTGGTTGAGAGTCCGCCTGCCGATGCAGGAGACACGGGTTCGTGCCCCGGTCCGGGAGGATCCCACATGCCGTGGAGCGGCTGGGCCCGTGAGCCATGGCCGCTGAGCCTGCGCGTCCGGAGCCTGTGCTCCGCAACAGGAGAGGCCACAACAATGAGAGGCCCGCATACCGCAAAAAAAAAAAAAAATGAAGCAGTGGAATTGTTCTCAGACTTTACTTAAAACACTGAAATGCTCAGAGTGAGTGGAGAGCATAATTTGATTTATGTATTAGAAATCTTATCCCATTGTTTGGGTATAATAGGCAGGATGAATGGAAGCCGAAACAATCTGGAAAGCAGAAGTGGGTGGCAGGTAGGGGCCAAGAGGCCAGGCAGCATGGAATTCTGACATCTAAGGAAGCTGGGGTGGGTGGATTTATGTGTAGAGTTAGAGAAGGTTGAAACCCAACAGGAGGTTGTAGCTCTGGAAGGACCCGAAAATAGCTCCAGACTAGCAGTCCTTGTTCCCACCTTATTGTGCATGAGTCCCCTGGGGATCCAGTTAAAATGCAGATTTGACTCACCAGGTGTGTGGGGGGAGTGTGTGTGGGGGGGTGTGGGGGGAGGGGGGATGCACTTCTAACTGGCTCCCAGGTGATGCTGATGTTGCTGATCCTGGACCAACTTTGAGCAACAAAGGACCAGGGGGCATTTTCCAGCCACTTAGGGAAGAGATCTATAGACACTGAAAGGACCAGC
This sequence comes from Aethalodelphis obliquidens, assembly GCF_003676395.1. Taxonomy (NCBI): domain Eukaryota; kingdom Metazoa; phylum Chordata; class Mammalia; order Artiodactyla; family Delphinidae; genus Aethalodelphis; species Aethalodelphis obliquidens. The sequence continues at coordinate 623,021 of NW_020838051.1, read as the reverse complement.
TACAATTTGCATTCTTAAGCCATAGAATATGGCTGAGGAGAAACCATTCTCCCGTCTCAGGCACCCCTATGACTGCTGAAAGAACACGGAAGCAATGACAGAAGTGCCAACAACTCCTACAGTGGCAGCACTGGGCTCTCTCACAGGCTCATGAATAATAGTAACAGTAAAAATAATAATAATAATGATAGCAGCTGATGTTTATATGGGGTTTGCTGAATCCAAGCATGATGCTAAGTGCTTTCCATGCAGGTTTCATCTTCATCCTCACACCCACCCTGTGAAAGAGGTACCATTATTATCTATAGTTCACAGATGAGGAAATTGACATTTAGGGGATAAGTGATGTGTCAAGATCACATACAACCACTCAGGATTCAAACCAGGATTATGACTACAGAATTCATGCTTTCAAACATTTTCTAAGTGCTTGCTATGCGCCAGAAACATTTAATTAAATCCAACATTTGAGAGGGGGAAAAGGGTGTCATTGGAGATAACAGAAAATAAGGTTCAGAGAGGGGAAATGATTCACCCAGGTTAGAATTATTTGTGTTAGAGTAGGGATTCAAAGTTGGGCTGTGTGACTCCAAAGCAGAACAAGGTTGGAGTAATAACAGAGAGGAAGCTCCAACAGCCACAAAGGAGTGTTTAGGAGTAATTTGAGAACCATCAAGAAGGAGAGGATCTTGGGAACTTGTAGTCCAAGTAGCATTATCTCGGGAGGCTCAGGAACCAAAGACATTTTGGTTGTCATCTAAGCCCTTGCGTTTCCCTCTCAGCGCTGGCATCTCCTTGGAAAACAAGGTTTGCAGTATCATCTAGAAAAGGATTACATATTCGAACAACTATATACAATTTAATAATTCCACGTGTCCCTTACTTTACCTCTTGCAAATTAATGTTAACCAGTATTCTAGGCAATAGAGCCGGTCCGCCAAGGAAGGTTGGATGAATGTAGATGTATGTCTACATAGGTATACAACCGGAGCTTATTCAAAGTTCATTTGCTATTTCAAAGTTGCAGCCAAAATTGTTTGCATTTAAATCAATGTAAGCAGTGGGCAAACTACTGCATGAGTAAATTTGTTTCTAAAAAAGCTTTATTCATCTATCTGTCTATGTATCTATCTATCTATCTATTTAATCTCCTCACAAAGAATGATGCTGAGGATAAAGGATTATACTCTACCAAAATATATGCATCTAAATTAGCTTGTCCCTCTAAATCTTGGAGTAGCACAAGAATAACTACTGAATTTCTAGATTTGGATTCACGTGACTTTTCATTTTGAAAGAATTTTAGGTTTACGAAAAAGTTGCAAATGTAGTACAGAGTTCCCATATACCCTTCACTCAGTTTCCCATAAGGTTCATATCTTAGCACTGTACTACGATTATCAAAACCAGAAGGTTAATATTTCTACACTGCTATTAACTAATCCACAGATCTAATTTAAATTTTTCTCATGGTCCCACTAATAACCTTTTGAACTTATTCTCAAAGATCGTTCTTAATGATGACTTAAGGAATAAGGAGAGGAGCAGAGACACAGGGAAGAAGGCGTGGGTGCAAATGGAGAATGTGTACACACGTGCTTTGCTGGCGTGGGTTGACTTGTATTCCCTGAAAGATGTTGAAGTGCCAATCCCCAGTACCTGTGAATGTGGCCTTATTTGGAAGTAGGGTCTTCGCAGATGATCAAATTAAGATGAGGTCATTAGGGCGGGCCCTTATCCCATATGACTATATTCTTATGAAAAGGAAATTTGGACTCAGAAGCAGACACACACACAGTGGAGAATGCCATGTGAAAATGAGAGTTATGCTGCCATAAGCCAAGGTACTACCAGGAGCTAGGAGAGGAGCCTGGAACAGACCTGTCCCTATTGCCTTCAGGGAGAGCATGGCTTTGCTGTGACCTTGATCTCAGACTTCTAGCCTCCAAAACTGGGAGACAATGAAAATCTGTGGTTCAAGCCACTCAGTTTGTGGCACTTCGTTATTGACAGCCTTAGCAAACTAATACATTTGCTATGCTTGAGAAACCAGCTGAGGCTTGGGTACTTCTTTCATGCGCGTACTGTTTTTCCTGTGGCAGTTAAGACACCTGGAGAAGTAACCAGCCAGGCAGAAGCAAGGGACTGAGGGAATGTGTGAGCAGACACCGTTAGGGACTGCTATCACACGCAGAAAAGCACAAGGGAGAGTCCCAAGGGAGAATCAGAGAGCTGAGGATGGTAAGTGGTGAATCAGGTAGGGATCATGTGCAGGTTGGGTGGAAACCACTGTCAGCTTGGTGGTGGCAGTATGGGTTCTGGACCATCCTTCCTCATGAGACTTACAGTTTTTATGATATACCTTCCTTGTATTCCTTCTGCTATCCTAGAATCCAGAGTAATCATACGCGTCTCAGCACCCTTAAGGACATTTCAAAGGATCTATTACAGATTCAAGGTCATATTAATAAAAAAAAATTATAAGATGTTTGGCACAAATGAAGCGTAACTTCAATAGTGGTATAGATTCTCAACATGACTCTGTAGAATCAGACAGCAGAGTTCTGTTTTTATTAATTTTGGGGGGGTGACTGTTGAAGACTTAGAAAGTTCTTTCCAAATTTGAGTTTTTATGATTTTTATCATATGTCTATTTTAAACATCACTTGTATTTCTGTAGAGTCACACATGGTGTTACTCTATTACCAGGTATTTTATACTGCTTTATCAGGTGGGTTATGTATTGGTAAGTATAAATAGGAATGGACCAGAGCATTCAACAAAGCACAAAAAACCCCATGTATAGAAAACTCAGTGGGTGAGAGGAAGCTATAATTGTTACTGTGAACTCATCAATTAATACAAGGATCAGGAATTCCTCTTTATGAGCATTATTTATTTTCACAAAATTAGGCTGATAAAAATAAGAAATCTTTTTTTGGGGGGGAGGGAAACTGTGTGTGTGTGTGTGTGTGTGTGTGTGTGTGTGTGTGTGTGTGTGTGTGTGCATATGCACGTGTGCAGACACGTGCATCCACAGAACTTAAGAGCCCAGTACTTTTCTGTAAGAATAATCTGTGATTTTACTAGAGCTGGCCCTGGCCTTAAATACTCGTGTCATCTTTGTGCCACGCTTGATACTGGAAGACTTCCCAAGGCCAGAGTACTTCTCTAGAAAGTGAGACTGGCGTATACATGTGCTTCTGCCTCTTCTGGGGCAGGGGAGTCATCTGGGAATAGCCCTCAGCCAATGTTAGTCACTGAGTCTTTTGGCATCATCATGGGTGTGTTGAAGAGTGATTCTGCAACTTGTTGGAAACTTTTAAGCAGGCTTATGCTCAGGGGGAGATGGCTGTAGAAATGCAGGCATCTTGGGGGTTCGGTTGGCTCCAGCAGGTCTTATGATAATGGGACTGGTTGTCTGGGACAGCCTGGTTCTTTCTGGAGCCTAACAAGTTCAAATGGAACTGAACCAGTTCGGGGAATGAAGCAAGTAACAGCTGTTTGACTTCCTGCTTTCAGCTAGCTGTGAAGCTTCCAATTTACCTGGCAGTGTGTGTTGAATAAATAGGAAAATTTTATCCAAAATTTTTACCTCGGAGTTAAAATTCCGAGAGGAATAGTTAGCTTTCCAGGAGTCCTCTTCAAATTGTAATAAACCACCTGCCTTCAGCAGGCGGAATCCACAGAAGGAGAATATTGGCCAACACAACTGCTCACATTTAATTTAATTTAATTGCTCACTTTCGCCTCCTCTCAGAACTCCATATTACAGACTAAGTGGTCATCTTCTTACTTAATTGTTAAGGTGTTAGTCTTGGGTCTCTTGAGTTATATTTATTTTTCTTGAAGAAACGTGGATATAATAAACTTATTTGTGGATGACCGGAAAGAACGATATGAAAGCTCTACTTAGAATCTATTTGATACAAGAAATAATTTTGGGAACCTTATGATTGAGTGTCCAGATTGATAACTGGTTTTAAGAAAACACAAATTTTATATAGGATTACAGGGGTTTAATACGCAAAGAGAGATGGAAGGAAATTAGGCAAACTAGAAGGAAATTTTTAGGTATCTGACATCTTCAAGCAGAATATCATAATTGCCTGGCATCTGCATAATATATATCTTTTATACTATTTTATACTATTCCTTCTGTTTTTCCTGCTATTGATTTTATTTACTTATTTTAAATTTTAAAAAATTTATTTTATTTATTTATTTTTGGCTACGTCAGGTCTCCGTTGCTGCGTGCGGGCTTTCTCTAGTTGTAGTGAATGGGGGCTACTCTTCGTTGCGGTGCATGGGCTTCTCATTGTGGTGTCTTCTCTTGTTGCACAGCACAGGCTCCAGGCGCGTGGGCTTCAGTAGTTGTGGTGTGCAGGCTCAGTAGTTGTGGCTCGCGGGCTCTAGAGCACAGGCTCAGTAGTTGTGGCGCATGGGCCCAGCCGCTCTGCGGCATGTGGGATCTTCCCGGACCAGGGCTTGAACCCGCGTCCCCCGCAATGGCAGGCGGATTCTTAACCGCTGCGCCACCAGGGAAGTCCCACCCTGCTATTGATTTTAGAATGCTATTGCTCTCTTCTCACTTCTGCTTTGTCTATAAATGTAGGTAACCCGGGTGTGATACTGTGATTTGTAGTCAGAAATATATATTGGTCTCTACCCCTGGCTCCTGACACAGGGCTCCTGAAACCCTTGTAAATTCCTGGGTGATAGGAATATCTTTTGTTCTAATAAGCAACTCCGGCTGGGCTCCTTGTTGGGGACTGGTCACTGGAAAGACCAAGACGTGATTAGAAGCTTGGAATTTTCAGCCTGTTTCCCCATTCTCTTGAAAAGGAAATAAGGCTGAGAATGGAGTTAATGATGGATCATGCCTGCCTCCATAAAATCCCCAAAGTATGGGGGTTCAGAGAGCTTCCGGGTTGGTGACCATATGGGGGTGCCAGGAGAGGACATGGGAGCTCTGCGCCCCTCCCCACTTACCTTGCCCTGTGCGTCTCTTCCGTCTGGATATTCATCTGTATCCTTTATCATGTCCTTTGACATAAGTAGTAAACGTAAGTGAACTGTTTTCCTGCATTCTGAGAGCTGCTGTAGCAAATCAGGCAAACCTGAGGAGTGGGTCTTGTAGGACTGAATCCTTTACCTGTGGGACATGATGCTACGTCCGGGTCGTGTCAGAATTGTTGAATTGTAGTACACCCAGCTGGCATCACAGAGAATTGGTTATTGTGGGTAAAAACCCAAACATATTTGGCGACCAAAAAATGTTAGAAGTGTATTTTGTGTGAGTAGTAAAGGAAACTCACAGTAAAGAGAAAGTAGGGAAGACCTGGGTTTTTCCTTTATACCAGTGGAAACCGGAGTGTTTCCTTATACTGGGGTGAGCAAATGTGAAATGCCAAGGTGCAAAACTGCACTTGATCATACCACACAATGGTAGATCACACAGATGGTCACTCCCTCCCCCACTTTCCTCTCAGCCCTAGAAGACAGGCAATACAATCATTTCTCCTGCTGTTCTTTGTAGTAGATACATCTGTGGTTTTTCCTAAACCGGGGCAAACTACATTCCTTTGAGGCAACTGAGACAGCACATGGTTGTCCCTTATGTCGAATGAGATTTGTCCTTGTAGTTTATGGTGCAGTGGACATGATACTTCCAAGTGATGTTTTTATGTGTCCAAAATTGTGACTATTTTTTCTCTAATTCAATTCACCCTATTTCTATTTGAAGCCCCTGATCTTTCCAGTGGCACAAAACTGAAATGCAGTGAGCTCTGGGCAAGTGGTTATTTAAGGTTCGAATGCACTTCATTAAGAAATTTCCTTCTTTCTTCTCAAGATGGCAGCCAAGTTCCAGGTTGATGTAGCACCGCTGCCTGGTGGCACCAGGCTTCCAAGCTGTGGTCACGTGACCTGCGCTGGTATCTACGGAGGTCGACCGGGCTACATGTCTTCAGCTGTGGTCACTCTTCCTCGTTGGCGTCAGGCGAGGTGTCTGTGTGCCCACTGGTGCCCTGGGTCTCATCAGTACCACAGGAGAAGATACTTGGCTTTTCCCCAGGACGTGCAGTGGTGGCAGGGAGCAATTGCAAGTCTGCAAGACTGATTCAGGCCTACTGCGCTTTGTGCGGTGGTGACTCAGGCCTGATGGACCAGATTCCTTCTCTGCTCTTAAAACCTTGTCTCTCGGTTTTATGATACTCACTACACCTCACGGGGATTTGTTCTATCATGATAATCACTCTTGCAGGGTAACGGTAGCCTCATGTCTTACAGCCTCAAATCATGGTGGTATGGGCGTCGTGTAGGTTAAAAAGAAGTACAGGATGGGGTGAGTTTGTGTGGTGGAGTTTACAGGCATATCAATTAATACTGAAAAAGTTCATCCTGCCGTAGGAGGTTTACCAAGTGAACTCGAGGAGGTCTCAGCTGCTGTAGGGGAAGGATCCTGTTACCAGGAACCAAAATAAATAGAATGGAATAAATGTGTGGATATAGGAGATGTCACGTAGAGGTACTTGAATTGGGACACTGGATAGGGAAGGTTCGGGTTTATATGGGCAGGAGAGGAGGGACTGAGCATTCTGCACAGGGATTGAAAACAGAGTAAATAGAAGATTGCAAAGCAAAACTGAGAGTGTGTGTTATTTCTAGGCATCACACACACACACATTTATTTTTTTGCTAGAGTAAATGGAATTTTTGCCCATTATATTTTCCAGCTGGTTACTGCTGGTATGCAGAGAAACTAAGTTTTTAATATGTACATAATATAAATGATAGCTTACTCAAGTCTCTTGTGTTTTAATCGTTTTTTTCTCAAGCATGCTAAGTTTCTTCTCTACCTGAGCCTTTGCGTGGCCTGATCCCTCTACCTGAAACATCTTTCTCGCAAGTCTTCAGATATCTAATTCCTTCTTGTAAATGACGGTGCCGTATAATGATCGAGACTGTACACTCTGAAATCAGACTCTGTGGATTCAAAGGCCGCCTCCACCACTAAATAGCAGGGTTGTGTAGCCTCTCTATGCTTCAGTTTTGCCGTCTATGAAATGGAGACAATACACTTATCTCCTACAGCTGTGAGAATTAAATGAGTCAATCCGTAGTATGCGACACATAATAACTAGTAGTCATTATGGTCATTCATGAGTTAGTTATTTGTTCACTCTTTGTCTTATTTACTGTGTAATTTAAGTAGTCAAAGAGTATTTCTATCTCTATGAGTTATTCTTTCTTTTTTTTTTTTTTTTGCAGTGTGGAAGTTAACTAAAAACTCACTATTGCCAATGCCCACCACATTGATTATATAGATGTTGGTGTCCACAGTACTCACACAGTTTCATTATTTTGAGACTGAAAAGACATACTAAAGCAAGTTACTGATATTACCACAAAGCGCTACAGCAGCATGGCTCTGATTATACCTGAACACGGGTTCTACAGTTTTCTTTGGGATCGAATGTCAACATTAATATGCTGTTACCTTAAGCTTTATTTTTATTCTCAGAGGCAACGTTCCTTAACAAAAGACACATTGTATAGGTTATTGTAAGCTTCATTACACTGGACCCTGACTGCTCTTTATAATTCGGATCAACATTTATTGACCATCATGATCCAATTGACTCATTTGGATTCAGTCAATACGATCAAACTGCTATTAATCTCAGTGGAATAAATTTATACTCAGACCTTAATGACTTATTAGATCGAAAGCTTTATGAAGCAATTCAAGGCAATATCTCATTAGCTCCATTAGTTCTATCATTCATTTGACTTGGAGGTTCTGGCCTTGGGTGAGTAGAAGCTAGAAGCAGAGTTTAAGCAAAGTTTTATAATTAAATTGAATTCGAAGGTGTTCTAGCGGGACTTCCCTGGTGGTGCAGTGGTTAAGAATCCGCCTGCCATTGCAGGGGACACGGGTTCGAGCCCTGGTCCTGGAAGATCCCACATGCCGTGGAGCAACTAAGCCCGTGCGCCACAACTACTGAGTCTGTGCTCTAGAGCCCGTGAGCCACAACTACTGAGCCCACGTGCCACAACTACTGAAGTGCACGCGCCTAGAGCCTGTGCTCCGCCACAAGAGAAGCCACCGCAATGAGAAGCCCAAGCACCACAACGAAGAGTAACCCCCGCTCGCCGCAACTAGAGAAAGCTCCACATGCAGCAATGAAGACCCAACGCAGCCGAACCTAAAAAAAAAAGTTCTAGCAGAGCTTTTTTTTTTTTTTTTTTTTTTTTCCCCTAGCAGAGCTTTTGACATCAAGCATTGCAAGCCACAGAACGGATAAGGATTAGAGGCCAGCATTTCAAAATGGTAAGTCTTCTGAAGTGGTTCAGAATGAGCCTCCCCAAGATGTGCCACCTTGGCCTGTGGATTATTTTGAACTAAAGGCAGTGGAGACCCTGGGGGCTCAAGAGAAACCGCTGCTCCTCCCTTAGCTAACTGGAAGAATTTAAACTGGGTGTCTTGCCCAGAATGAGAATTACTACCAGAGATCAGTTTTATCTGAGTTATCCATCTATATAGCGGGGTAAATATTTAATTACCAAACATCTACTCTTATTCTTCTTGTCCTGTGAACTGCCCTCCTCCCCTTTGAAGCCCCAGACACCTTTCTCATTCCTTAGCTCAGGATGGCATATATACCTCACTTTACCTTTCTGTACTGGAACCTCTCGTGTATGTGGGGTTCCTATACGTACAACATTTATCACTTTGTTTTTCTCCTGTTAATCTGTCTCATGTCGATTTGATTATTAGACCAGCAGAAGGACCTTTGAAGGGTAGAGGAAAATTCTTTCTCCCCAATACTTTCAACACATACATTTTCGAGACCTGACAGACTAAAGGCATTTGTGTACAATTACATTATTGTGCCTTTTTGTGTACTCCCAATATATATATATATATATATATATTTTGTAATATGTGGGCCTCTCCCATTGCGGAGCACAGGCTCCGGACGCGCAGGCTCAGCGGCCATGGCTCACGGGCCCAGCCGCTCCGCGGCATGTGGGATCTTCCCGGACCGGGGCACGAACCCGTGTCCCTTGCATTGGCAGGCGGACTCTCAACCACTGTGCCACCAGGGAAGCCCTACTCCCAATACTTTTTAATCATAATATTTAATTTAATTCGTCCTGAATCCACGTCCTTTATGCATTGTTTATGATTGTGAATATACATTGTGCTTAGCAGGGCTTTGTGATTTGAATAGTTGCATGCATTCAGTATTAATAAAGAGCTGGTCTTTATTAGGATTCTCCACCTTTGCATCGTAGAACACTGCTTTGTGTACAGTATTTGTCAATATACTAAAAGAAAAAATATTGCAGGAAAATTGAGAGGCTTCACTGTAATTTTTTTATTGTTTTACATGATATGAAATAAAATGCAGACTTATTTCACTATTTTTGATTGGGGGTAGGTGCTTGGGGGAAGGATGTGACATTTAACAGGTAGTGTTACTTTCAAAGTGTTTTTGGATTTAGGAAAGAAAGCTCATTATAGCAGGATCAAATTAGAAATGTAGGGACTTCCCCGGGCGGTCCAGTGGTTAAGACTGCGTGCTTCCAATGCAGGGGGTGCGGATTCGATCCCTGGTTGGGAAACTAAGATCCTACATGCCACGCGGCACAGCCAAAAATTTTAAAAAGTATAAAATAAAATTAGAAATGTAAATAAAGCCACCATGTGAGCGTTAGAATAATTTCATAATGTTCTGCCTTCCACTACCAGTGGTTCTCGACCAGGGGTGATTTTCCTTACCCAAGGGACACTTGACAATGTCTGGAGACATTTTTGGTTGGCACAACTGCTTGGGGGTAGAGGGGTGGGGTGTTACTAGAATCTGACGGGTAATGGCCAGAGATACTGCCAAAAGCATCCTCCAATGCACAGGACAGCACCCACAACACAGTTACCTGCTCCAAATTTCAACAGTGCCAGGTGAGAAACCCTACTTTGGAGGAAGCACCACCTTTTTCTTCAGCTCTGGTCATTCACAAGGTGCATACAAGATTCATTTTCCCAGCTACCTCACATTATGCACCCCTGTTTTTAAATTCCAATTTGTCTGTGTCAGATGCACAGCAGTCAGTCTGCTTCTCTGTATGAGGGAAATTGTTTTCTGCTAACTGATAACCTCATCTTAGCAGTTTCTTTTCCAGCACATCAAAGCTCACAGTCAGACTTGCAGCAGCTAGTGCACTTTTGAGTGGCTTTATGACACATAAAGACCCTCTTTGGCATTCATACTGTGCTGCTCTATTGTTTACAAGCTAGCGGTAAATTATTTATGGATATTGCTGGAGATAGGACTGACTCGGTCCCTCCTTTTTAACCCCAAAGCTGTTTTTTATCTGGTGGCGAGATTTATGGGAAAGCTATCTTGGGGGGTTATGTTCTCTTTGCATTTATGTGACAGATTTTACAGTACCAATCCCATTGACTTTTTATTACTTTAAACTTGTTCTGGAAATTATTATTAACTACGTCATGAACTCAACAGATAGTATTTTTTTCCCTTAGAATTCCCGCTTTAATGTCATTTCAGGAAGGCTCTTCCTGAGTCAGTATAGAGAAAAACTGAGAAAAATCTCCTTCTGGATCCAATGCAAAGCAAAAGACCTTTAGGTTGCTCTGGAGCATGGATCTCTTAAAGGATTTAGTTCGTCTGAGGGTAGGTGTTTGTTTTATATTCAGTTGATCACCAAAGTAATAATTGTAGGGTGGGCAGTTACTTCTGCCAGAATCGATGTTCTTCAGTTTTTGGGTTTTTTTAAATACACAGAATATTATTTTTTAATGAGTTTCCACTGACATTTTCAACCACTGCCTCTGATTTTGTTCTTCATCACCCTTCCCCTCAAGTGGTAACATCTTGTTCTTAAATTTGCCAGGCATTTAGGAGATAGACTCATTTCTAAAATATAATAAGACAGAAAGTATACGTAGAAGGCAATGCTAATCAAAATGTGCAACTTAACCCAGAAACTCGTAGCTCTCTCTAGTAGGTCTTTGCTTTTTATTGTGGCTGATAAATTATCAATTGAAAATTAAAAGAATGACTTACTCATGAATTAACAAGGGATAAACTATTGGATGTCGACAAGAATGTCCTTCTTATTGGATTTCATTGATAGACTGAAAGTTCATGCCAGTAGTTTAGGCTCTAAGGAAACTCAGAAACCAGGTTAGAAATAAAGGACAAAAGTTGAGGTCTACTTGGAATCAAGTCATTAGTCCTTGGGTATTTCCTCTGCCTTTCTAGGTTCTTCTGGCTGGTTTAAGAATTAAATTGACATGACATGGATTAATAGAAGAGAATCAAACAAAAGTTTAGTAACATGTACACATGCAAGAGACCCAGGAAAACTGAGTAACTCCCGGAAATGGTTGAAGCCCTCACCTTAAATACCATCCTCAGCTAAAGACAAAAGAGGATGTTGAGGGTGGGGAATGTCAGTTATGGGAGGTTCCCAGGAAAAGCACGGTAAACAAGGGTATGGTTGTAATGCAGATTTAAGTCTTGGCCTTCTCCAAAGATAACAGTTTCTAGAGATTTGGCCATCCTCCACTTCCTGGTACAGAGAGGAAGACACCCTTACAAATGGAGATTTTCCTTAACAAATGTAAATTTCTCTTACAAAAGTGTAACTCTTACTTGGTTTTCAGAATTTTCCCTTGTCTTCTGTTTCTTGGAAAGTAAGCAGCTTAAAATACAGTAATTAATATGCCAAAGAGACATATTTTAGGGTGGCAAATCTGCTCGACTACAGTATGCTAAAGATATTGGCAACAAGGAATAAAAGAATTAAAGAAAAGGTAAGCATAGTAATATTATATTTAAATGATTTCTTTGTTTTGTACAGGCATCATATTAGAGCCTGGAGATTTCCTAGTTTAGAGGTTTAGTTAAAAATACAATATGATTCTCTGGATTTCTGCTATAGAGAGGTTTAGGGGGTCATCTGGCCTATTGGATCCCCCAAGAATCTTGGTCCTTGCGTGCAACTAGATTTTATAGGATGAACTCTTTCCTTGATGAGGAAGTAAAATTTGTAGGTAAGGACTTAAAAAAAATTACAGTCTCACGAAAATAGCATTTCTAAAGTATAAATCAGCCAATATATAAGGCTGGTTTATATGTGATTATAGGACTGTAGATCTGGGTCCTTCAATAAAAAAGAAAACAAAGCAAAGCAGATAAAATGGGGGGGAAAAGCCTACCAATACAACAATAACAAAAACTCAAGTTTAATATTTTTAATATATTGAACAACATTGGGATGACCATACATCCTGGTTTATGACTGTTGATTATTTTTAGTGCTCCTTTTCACTATCAAAAATGTTCCTGTTTCCCGGCTGGCACAGTGGTTAAGAATCCGCCTGCCAATGCAGGGGACACGGGTTCGAGCCCTGGTCTGGGAAGATCCCACATGCCACGGAGCAACTAAGCCCATGTGCCACAACTACCGAGCCTGTGCTCTAAAGCCCACGAGCCACAACTACTGAGCCCACGAGCCACAACTACTGAGCCCACGTGCCACAACTACTGAAGCCCACATGCTTAGAGCCTGTGCTCCTCAACAAGAGAAGCCACCGCAATGAGAAGCCTGTGCACCGCGAGGAAGAGCAGCCCCTGCTCGCTGCAACTAGAGAGAGCCCGCGTGCAGCGACAAAGACGCAATGCAGCCAAAAATAAATAAATAAATGAAAATTTATTTAAAAAAAAAATGTTCCTGTTTGGATGAGAAAGTATGTGGTTACCCAAAGAAACATGGATGAGCTCTATGTTTGAGATTACTAAGTTGATTTCCTGCTCTTAAGGTAATTCAGTTCACCACAACAGTCCTTTTATCTGCCTCTCACAAAGATAAACCATCCTTGATTTTTTTTTTTATCCTTGATGTTTTAAATGACATTTAAGACCATTTTTTACAATCTTGTTGTATATAAATGATTTTAATTATTTGAATGGGTTCTATTAAATATAAGGTTGTAATTTAGTTTTTGATAGATCATTACTTCTTTTGTCTTTGCAAGGATTTTTACAGTTTTACTATGCTGTAAAAACAGTAACTAACAAATTGTTGCTCAATTGATTTTGAGAAATTGGTCTTTTAAAGAGCTTGTGTAGGAAAATTATATTTAAGATTCCTGACAGTACCTGTTACTGAGTCCACAGTTGTATTTGAATCAGTGGTTTTTCATTTATTTTGAGTCTTGAAGGGGAGCAGAATTTTCCACCCCAAAATATGTTTCCTTGGCATAAGGATTATTTTAAGCTAGTTATTTTTAAGAAACAGCAGACATAAGAAAGGCTCTGAAAACTGCGAAGTTGCCCTTTTGTAAGAGACATTTACATGTATAAGGGAAATCTCCTTGTGTAAGGACATCTCCCTCACTGTACCAGGAAGACAAGGATGACTCTAAACCTCTAGGAACTCTTATTAATGGAGAAGGCAGAGACTTAAATCTGCATCACAACCTTACCCTTGTTTACTGTGCTTTGCCTGAAAACCTCCCATAACTGGCCTTCCCCACCCCCAGCACCTTTTGTCTTTAGCTGGAGATGGTATTTAAGGTGGTGGCTTGGGCCACTTTGAGGAGTTACTCAGTTTTCCTGGATATCTCCCATGTATACAGGAGGTATACATGTCATTAAACTTGTGTATGTTTTTCTCCAGTTAATCTGTCTTTTACTACAGGGGGCATTTCAGCCAAGAACCTAGAGGGGTAGAAGGAAAATGATTTTCCTCCTCCCCTGCAATCTCATTTATCAAACCTCTTGAGAATCTGATAAAAGCTAAGAATACTTTCCCAGAAAATGAAATAATATACACATAATATTTTCCAAAAGTTTTGTTGGGTTCAAGGACCCCCTGATGCCCTTCAAAGCATTTTAGTTTAGGAAACCCAATCCTAGACTATGAGAAATTGGAGGATAGGAATTGTGTTTTTTCCTTCCCTTTCTTTTTTTTTTCATTCTTCTCTGAATCTCCGGTACTAGCAAATAGTTATACTCTATAAGTGTTCATTGAATGATGGTGTGAAAGAATTTTAATCTAAAATGGAACCAGGGGATATGAAATGGAGAATCTCACACATTTGCCCTCAAAAGAAAGAAACTTAAGAACTGAGAGATTGACTTTGTTACTGAATGGAAGTTTGTGTGCCCGATGCAGTGAGGCCAAAGAAACCGAAGTGTCAGTGTTTGGAGCAGAGGAAGGTTTATTGCAGTGTCAAGCAAGGAGAACAAGTGGCTAGTGCTCAAAAAACCCAAACTTCCTGATGGTTTGGGGGGAGAAGTTTTCATAGGCAAAAGGGCATAGGGGTGAGGGCTGCCAAGGCCATGTGACTTTCTTCTGATTGGTTGGTGGTGTGGTAACAGGGCAGTGCTCCAGGAATCCTGTGCTCAGCCTGAAGTTACCATCGTCCACCTGGGTAGGGGCCTTAGTTCCTGCAGAAGGATTCGATGATTCTGTTATGTATATTTCTTCAGGAGGAACCAGGACCCTGCCCCAAGGCTTCTTGACTGCTCTTCTGTTTCTGCATTCCCTCCATTCCCTAATTAGAAACTGTTTGAATTGCCCTTTGGAACTCAGGGAAGGTCTGGGAGGCTGAGTGAAGTCCATTTCCTATAAACAAGAAATGGGAGACATGGAAAGTATTTGTACCCGGGAGGGCCCCACAGGGTCCTGTTCAGTTTCAGCTTCCATCAAATGCCTGATTTATAGAAGACCGAGGCTTATCTCCTATACAGTGAACATCTGCCGAGAATCTCTCCCCATCCTCAAGCCAGTGAACTTACTGCTTACACACTGGCTTGACTGCCCCCTCTTTGTGCTCCTTGCCTGTAAACACAATTCACCACAAACCCTCAATGGATTCGGCTGTAGCTTGCTACAGCATGCATTTCCTGAAATGCAATTTCTCTGCTATTCCCGAATAAATTCCAATTCTGGTAATTTGAGTTTGACTCACGTTTACCTCTTTATTAAGGTTGACAGTAGAATGAAAGGATGCCTTTTGGGATCTGAGTTAGATACTTCATAGGTTTCCACTTTTCTTTCATCTTTCTTCCTGCGTTTTCTCCTTTTTTTCCCATTTTCGTTTGTTGGGAAATATTTCCCATTCTGTAAACTTTGCAGCAGATCATATAGCAGAAGTGCTAGCTCCACCATTTACAAGCTCTGTGTCCTGGGGTCATTTACTTAAGTCTCTTTGAACCTCACTTTCCTCATGTGTAATACAATATGTACTTCATGGAGTGATTGGAGTCCCTTTAGCTCTATAGAATGATTACCTAGAAACCTTCTCAACTACCCGCCCACAGAAAGTGAATTTTCTCAACAAACCATTTTTGTGCTGATGAAACTGAGTTATTCTTATTTGTTATTATTATGTAGAGATACATAGACTTGGCAAAGAGCTGCTCATTTATCTCAAATCCACTCGTGTGTCCTGATAGGCAGGCCTGGTGCGCTTTAAGAAAAGTTATACTATCTCTGATCCTATTCGAAACCAATGTATTTTTCCAGTTGACCATGTTATATTGTCCAAAATTCCCATAGTTCCCAATAATTCCCACTTCCTTTTTTGGGGTGGAAGTTAACTTTTTGAGCCAGTTACTAAACAGAGGCCCAGGGAATAGACAAAAGACAGGTTTTAACAATGATGAGGGGATCAGATGGGGTGAGAGCATGTGTGGTACACCTTGGGGCAAATAACACAGTGAGCATAGGGAAAACACTGGGCAGAGGATAGCAGGAAGCTATAGAATTTGAGAGGCATACAGTTGTTGGATTATCTATAGAAAGAGATCAAAGACAAATCTTCCCCAAATCAGCATGGTACTTCCTGGCCTGTTAGCCTCTTTTCCCATTTTTCAAGGTTATGAGTCTCATATTGGGTATATTAGTTGAATAAGACCCTTGCAGGTAGCAGACAGAGAAATAAACTACGTTACTAATGTGATTTCGCTTTAACTGAGACATCCTAATAGTAATTTCTGAGTTGAGCGCAAAAGTCTGTACAGTGCACTCGGAACAATGAGGATAGTGGATCAAAGAGAGCCGACATCATTTTTCACCTTTGAGCCTTAGTTTTCGCATTTCTCAAATGCAAATAACCTACTTTGAAGTGATTTCTGCATTACATGACACAGTTTCAGAAAGTGGCTTGTTCAGGGACTGGCACATAATAAGCACTAGATAATTACCTGAAATGTGAGATATATTGCCTTTAAAAAAATTAAAGTTTTACTATAATTCAAAAAGATACGTGCACCCCTATGTTCATAGCAGCACTATTTACAATAGCCAAGACATGGAAACCACCTAAATGTCCATCGACAGATGACTGGATAAAGAAGATGTGGTACATATATACAATGGAGTACTACTCAGCCATAAAAAAGCACGAAATAATGCCATTTGCAGCAACATGGATGGACCTAGAGATTATGATACTAAGTGAAGTAAGTCAGAAGGAGAAAGACAAATATCACATGAGATCACCTATATGTGGAATCTAAAATATGACACAAATGAACGTACCTATGAAACGGAAACAGACTCACAGACCTAGAGAACAGACTTGTGGTTGCCGAGGAGGGTTGGGGGACGGATGGATTGGGAGTTTGGGATTAGCAGATGCAAATTGTTACACATAGTATGGAAAACAACAGGGTCCTACTGTATAGCACAGGGAAGTATATTCAATGTTCTGTGATAAACCATTATGGAAAAGAATATGAAAAAGGATGTATATATGTGTATAACTGAGTCATGTTGCTGTATAGCAGAAATTAACATATTATAGATCAACTATACTTCAATAAAATTAATTTTTTTTTAATTATAAAGTTTAAATTTTGACTAGGAGGCTTGGTTTTCTATGAATTCAGTTATTTCTATTTCTTTTTAACTTGTCTATTTTATAGTAGTTCTCAACCTTGGCACATATCGTTCACGTTTTGGGCTCTTCAAAATGGTAGCTATCCATGGCCATTCTTCATCTGTACTGTTAAAAGTTTCCCTGATGATTCTAACTATGTTCTTGTAAATTAATCTAGGTTTCTTGCATATTTTAATCTGTACTCCCTCTCTTTGGCTTCCTAATCTGCAAATAGCCAAATGGAAATGAGAGTGGAACTAACAATTCAAGGTAACTTCACTACCACCTCTATCTGCTATTACAGTGTGACATGCATTCTCATCTCCTGTTTCATTTGTTGGTGCTCTTCCAACTTCAGACTCCACAGGTAGTGATGAAATCACTTCATCATGCTTTTCTGCTTTTACTGATGACGTTGAGCTATGAGAGACGTTCATATTCAGATGTGATTAAGTTTCTGCAGAATATGTAGATATCTTGAATTTAATAGAAGGATTTCATATATGCTTGCTCATGCAAATTCTTTCTCTGATAAACTAAACGTCAAGAGGATACTCTTCAAAGGAGATTCAAGGGATGATCTTTTTTGTTTTTAGAAGGCTGTGGTTGAGCTTAGGTTATTTGAAGATGAGGTTCCTGTGCTCAGGATGTTGCTTTTTCCTTTATTTTTTTAATTTTAATTTTTTTTTTTTTTTACCTTTTTACCTCTTTTTTTTTTTTTTTTTTTGACCTCTTTATTTATAAGGTGGCTAAAATATCATAAACAGGTAGACTCAGTTAAAAAACCCCACCATTAGTCTTCAATATAAAAACTAGAAAAATATTGTTTTATGTATGGAATGACTCTGACTTAGTGAAACCAGTTGAAAAAAGCATTAAGCGTAGGTCAAAAGATTTTAAATGAATCTTTTGGAAACTTAAGATGTTTTTATTATTTTCCTTTGCCCTACTTGGGCAAGATTATACTTAATTTTTTGTTTTTTTGTCTTGTTTATTATTATTAATGTGGTAAATATACAAGTAAATAAGTTTATTATAATCATTTTAAAAGTGTAATTTTTAAACCTTTTTATTGTAGAATTTTTCAAACTTACACAAAAGTAGAGAGAATAATACGATAAAATCCAATGTAAATCCAGGGTATTTTAAATTTCAGATATTGTGTCATTTCACCCTTGAATTCCTCAGCATTTATATAGTTACTGCCATTTCTCTCTTGAATACCCTCAGTATTACATTTCTGTTATAGTTATTGGTTGCTGTATAACAAACTACCCCAATACTGGATGATTCCATCTGGGTTCAGCACTGTGGCTTGTCTCTGCTCTATGTCACGTCATTTGGGCTTACTCCTTCCTTTTCAGTTGGGTATCAGCTAAATTTGGGCTTTGGAATCCAAATGGCCTCACTTATATGTCTGGTATTTGGTAATGGCTGTACGCTAGAGCACCTTGACTTTTGTTCACATGGCCTGTCACCTTCCAGTAAGCTAAACCTGGCTTTTTCATTGCAAAGTTGTCTCAGGATTCCAAGAGAGAGAAAACAGATGTCATAAGTTCTAGCCTTGGAATTCGCACACTACCATTTCCTGTTGGATTCTACTGGTCACAGAAATTCCCAGGGCCAGCCTAGAGTCAAGGGGAGGGAAATAGATTCTACCTCTAGATGGGAGGAGGGGCAAAGTCATGTTGCACAGAGGCATGTGAGGAATGAGAAGAATAGTTGTTGCCATTTTAAAAATAGAGTTTATTCTTTAGAGCAGTTTTAAGTTCACAGCAGTGTTGAGCAAAAAGTACAGAGTTCCCATATACTCCCTGCCCCTACACATGCACAACCTCCCCCATTATCAACATGTCCCACCAAAGTGGTACATTGTTGACATTGATGAACCTACGTTCACACATCATTATTATCTGGAGTCCATAGTTTCCATTAGGGTTCACCTGGGTGCTCTACATTCTATGGGTTTGGACAAATGTATAATGACATGTATCTGCCATTATAGTATCATACAGAGAAGTTTCACTGCCCTAAAAATCCTCTGCACTCTCCCTATTCATTCCCTCCCTCCAACCTCTGGCAACCCCTGAGTTTTTACCATCTGCATCGTTTTGCCTTTCCTGGAATGTCATATACTTGAAATCCTATAGTATATAGCCTTTACACATTGGCTTCTTCACAGAGTAATATGCATTTGGGGTTTCTCCATATCTTTTCATGGCTCGATAGCTCATTTCTTTTTTAGTGCTGAATAATATCCATTGTCTGGATGTATCACAGTTGATCCATTCACCAACTGAAGGACATCTTGGTTGCTTCTGAGTTTTAGCAGTTATGAACAAAGCTGCTCTGAATACCCATGTACAAGTTTTTGTGTGGACGTACGTTTTCAGCTCCTTTCAGTAAATACCAAGGAGCACAATTGATGGCTTATAGGATAAGACTATGCTTAGTTTTGTAAAAATCTGCCCAGCTGGTTCTAATGTGGCTATACCATTTGGTATTCCCACTATAAAAGATGAGTTTCTCTTGCTGCACATCTAACTGATATTGTTGTTTTAAATATCACCATTCTAGTAAAAGAGTTAACGGAGTTAACAATATTTTCTTTTTAAAATTAATTTATTTTAACTTTTTTTTTATAGTACGTCCTTGTTGGTTATCTATTTTAAATATAGCAGTGTGTACATGTCAATCCCAAACTCCCAATCTATCCCTCTCCATCCCCCACCCTTCCCCCCCTGGTAACTGTAAGTTCATTCTCTACCTCTGTGAGTCTGTTTCTCTTTTGTAAATAAGTTCATTTGTATCATTTTTTTTTAGATTCTGCATACAAGTCATGTCGTATAATATTTCTCTTTCTCTGTCTGACTTACTTCACTTAATATGATAATCTCCAGGTCCATCCATGTTGCTACAAATGGCATTATTTCATTCTTTTTAATGGCTGAGTAATATTCCATTATATATATGTACCACATCTTCTTTATCCATTCGTCTGTTGATGGACATTTAGGTTGCTTCCATGTCTTGACTGTTGTAAACAACACTGCAATGAACATTGGGGTGCATGTATCCTTTTGAACCATGTTTTTCTCCAGATATATGCCCAGGAGGATTACCTCTACTTTTAGTTTTTTAAGGAACCTCCATACTGTTCTCCATAGTGGCTGTATCAATTTACATTCCCACCAGCAGTGCAAGAGGGTTCCTTTTCTCCACACCCTCTCCAGCATTTATTGTTTGTAGATTTTTTTGATGATGATGGCCATTCTGACAGGTGTGAGGTGATATCTCCTCGTAGTTTTGGTTTGCATAAAATTTATTTTGAAATGTTCTTATTTTTTATTTACATAGAGTAATTTTGTGTTTTTGTGCATATACACTTCTCTGAGTTTTGGCAAATGCACAGGGTTCTCTAACACCCACCACCATTAGAATAGAGAACAGTTTCCTCACCACCAAAAATTCTCTTGTGCTGCCCACTTGTAATCAAACCCTCCTTGTACTCCTAACCAATAGAAACTACTGATTTGTTTTCAGTCTTGGTAATTTTGCCTATTCTGGAATGTCATTTAAGTGGGATTATACCGAATGTAATCTTTTGAATCTGTTCTGTTTTTCACTTAGCATAGCACATTTGAGATTCATCCATGTTGTGTGTATCGATAGCTTGTTGTTTTTTGTTTTTTCTGAGTAGGATTCCATTGTAAGGATGTATGGATGTAACCAGAGTTTTTTTTTTCCATTCGTAAGTTGAATGACATTCGGGTTTTTCTAGTGTCAGGGGATTATAAATAATGATGCAAAAATACTTATATACAGGTTTTTGTGTGAATATACATTTTAATTTCTCTAGGGTAGATATCTAGGGGTTTAGTCATATGGTAGGTATATGTTTAAAGTTTAAAAATTGGCAGACTGTTTTCCAGTGTGGCTGTACCATTGTTCATTTACACAGTGTATGAGAGATCTAGGTGTTCCTCGTTCTCACCAGCACTTTGTATTGTCAGGCTTTGTTTTTTTATTTTAGCCATTGTAATAGGTGTATAGTGGTTTGTTATTGTGATTTAAGTTTGTGTTTTCCTAATGACTTAATGGTCTTGAGCAACTTTTCTCATGCTTATTTGCATTCCATATACCTTCTTTGATGAAAATATGTGGAAGACATATAACTGGCAGACTTTTAGACCATTTTTTGTATTGCGTTGCTTTCTTATTGTTAAGTTTTGAGAATCCTTTATATATTCTACCTACAGATCCCTTGCTGAATAAGTGATATGCTAATATATTCTCCCAGTCTATAGCCTCTCTTTTTATTCCTTTAATAATGTCTTTTTAAGAGCAAAAGTTTTTAATTTTGATAAAGTCATCTTTATCTTTTTTACCTTTTATGGATCAGAACTCTTTGCTTAACCCAGGATCATGAAGATTCTCTCCTAAAAGTTTTATACTTTAAAATTTTACATTTCTGCCTATGATCCGTTTTGAGTTAATTTTGTGCAAAGTTTGGGATACAGGTTGAAGTTCTCTTCCTTTCTCTTTCATGTGTGTGTGTGTGTGTGTGTGTGTGTGTGTGTGTGTGTGTGTGTATCCAACTGTCCAGCAACATTTCTTTAAAAGATTATGATTTTTCCTTTGACTTTGAAACTTATCAATTGACTATATATGTGTGGGTCTATTTCTGTGTTCTCTAATTTGTTCAATTTATCTATATGTTTCTCTTGATTATGATGACTTTACGGTAAGTCTTAAAGTCAGGTAGTGTGCATCTTCCAACTTTGTTCTTTCTTTTTTAATTTTATTTATTTATTTATGTATTTTTGGCTGTGTTGGGTCTTCATTGCTGTGTAAGGGTTTTCTCTAATTGCAGTGAGCAGGGGCTACTCTTCGTTATGGTGTGCGAGCTTCTCAATGCGGTGGCTTCTCTTGTTGTGGAGCACGGGCTCTAGGCGTGCGGGCTTCAGTAGTTGTGGCACTGAAGTGAGTGCTTAGTTGCTCCTCGGCATGTGGGATCTTCCTGGACCAGGGCTCAAACCCATGTCCCCTGCATTGGCAGGTGGATTCTTAACCCCTGTGCCACCAGGGAAGCCCCCAACTTTGTTCTTTTAATAGTAATTTCTTAATATTATTTAATATCCATTCCATTTTCAATTTTTTTCTAATTGCCTCAAAATTATCTTTGTCCAGTTGTTTTGTTTGAATCAGGATCCACTTTCACACAATGAAATTGGTTGCGTCTCTTAAGTCCCTTAAGAAACGTTTTCATGCTAGAAAATTATTACACATTTCATGTGATAAGAAAACATGGCAGGGACTTCCCTGGTGGTGCAGTGGTTAGGAATCTGCCTGACAGCACAGGGGACACTGGTTCGATCCCTGGTCTGGGAAGATCCCACATGCTGTGGAGCAGCTAAGCCCATGCGCCACAACTACTGAGCCTGTGCTCTAGAGCTTGTGAGCTACCACTACTGAGCCCATGAGCCGCAACTACTGAAGCCCGTGTGCCTAGAGCCTGTGCTCCGCAACAAGAGAAGCCACCGCAGTGAGAAGCCCGTGCACCACCAGCAAAGAGTAGCTCCCTTTTGCTGCACGCAGCAACAAAGACCCAAAGCAGCCAAAATATAAATAAATTAATTTAAAAAAAGAATGAAAGAAA
Organism: Aethalodelphis obliquidens; assembly: GCF_003676395.1. Lineage (NCBI taxonomy): Eukaryota > Metazoa > Chordata > Mammalia > Artiodactyla > Delphinidae > Aethalodelphis > Aethalodelphis obliquidens. The sequence goes on along the minus strand of NW_020838051.1, from coordinate 600,435 downwards.
CTGTGACATTTATCCAGTAGCATGTCCCACATACTGGTTTTGGCTCATTTGTTTTTCCTTATTATGTCATTCAAATTGTTCTATTATTCCTCATACATCTTTTGAACAGGTAATTAGATTTTCATTTCATTTGAGTTTAAATTTTGGCTAGGTGACTTCACAGGGTACTTTCTAAGCTGTACATCAAGGACCTAATGTCTGGTGTCCTATTTTAAGTGCTGCTCTGCTTGATCAGTAGGTTCAGGTGTTATCAGCTTCAGCCAACCATTATAAAGTTCCCTGTCAGCCTCTTATCTAATGGATATAGTGGCCATTCATGCTATTTCACTAGATTTACTGCTTTATTAATGGTTGCACAATGGTGATATTCTGATTTTAGAATTTATTTTGCATTTATTAGATGGAAGGTTTATATACAGAAGGACTTTACTCATCAATTCTTGGGTTATCCTAAAATATACTTAGCATTGGAGAGGCAGGACAAATGTTTCTTTTCTTGATTTATCAAGTTTCAGAGAGATGAGTTAGTGCCCTGGAAACTTCTAATTGTGACAAATGATTTTTTTTAAATATATTTTTTAATAAATTTATTTATTTTTGGCAGGGTTGGGTCTTTGTTGCAGTGATGGGGGCTTTTTTTGGTTTGGGTACGTGGGCTTCTCATTGCGGTGGCTTCTCTTGTTTCGGAGCTCAGGCTCTAGGTACGCAGGCTTCAGTAGTTGTGGCATGTGGGCTCAGTAGCTGTGGCTCGCGGGCTCTAGAGCCCAGGGTCAGTAGTTGTGGTACACGGGCTTCGTTGCTCTGCGGCATGTGGGATCTTCCTGGGCCAGGGCTCAAACCTGTGTCCCCTGCATTGGCAGGTGGATTCTTAACCACTGCACCACCAGGGAAGTCTGACAAATGATTATTTTTAGTATCATTATGAACTTATGGATTTGTATACACTTGACATATTTAAATCCGTTGAAGTCATTATTCTTTCTGATGTTCAGATTATCTCATGTTAGTCTACTGGAAGCTTCTTCATCTTGACATTAACCCATTAGTTTTTTTTGTTTGTTTTAATTTTTTTTTTTTTTTCTGGCCACGTTGTGACCTGTGGGATCTTAGTTCCCCCACTAGGGATCGAACCCGTGCCTTCTGCAGTGGAAGCACGGAGTTTTAACCATTGGCCCTTCAGGGAACTCCCTTAACCCATTAGTTTTTAACAGCTTTCTTGCTTTCTGGCACAGTAATGTCCTAAGCTAATCTTGTACATTTCCTGTTCCACTCTTTAATTCAGCCATTTCTCCAAGAAATCCTTGGAACCTTTAATTGAAGATACAATTTAGAGACTATATTTTGGGAACTATGGTAAAATAGATAAATTTTGAGTGTTGGCTGTCTGGTGGTTTTTAGGCTTTTTATTGTAAAGTACCATAAAAATCCTTAAAGAAAGTTTGTAGTCATAATGTCCTCATTATCTGTTGTTAAGACTCAACTGAAAGGACTGTCCCTGGGGTAGGAATTTACCAACCCCAAGTCCTAAAATGGCTGCCCTGAATTCCTGTAACCATTTATTAGTCTATCTGTGGCTGGAAAGGGTTGGAGCATTCTGAGGGGACAAATTCAGTAAGAGATTTCTTTGAGGCCATAATTCACTGCAATGTAAATACAAATGTCCCTGCCAATAGGGCTGCACGTGTCCTTACCTTATAAGGAATGGCCACTTCTAACTGTATATCAAGGTTTAGTTTATATCGGGTCACAAACTTTCCCTTCAACAGTGCCATACTTACTGTCATATTTGCTCAGTGGAAATTTGGAGAAAAAGACATGCTCCAGGATTAAATCTGCTGTGAGTATACAAATTTTTATTAAGCTAGACAACAGTATGAATGCAAAGACTTTAAAGTGACAATTTTTGTATGGAACTAGCTATACATTTCGATTTCATTACCTTGAATACAGTTATGCAGTACTTTGAAAAATGTGTTTATTCTCCTATTTGCATTTGGAAATGACCTTTCACTCAGTACTGATGCCAGCTGCAGTGCAGAAAGCACTGTATAACTTAGCCGTCCTGTGACAGTATTCAGGCAGGTGCTGTATGTTGCTCATTTCCAAGAAATGAGAAAGGTTAAAGATTGCTGCATTCTGTGATTTAAAATTCAAATGGGGAGCTTACTCTTGTTCTATGAACCACATCATTATCTATAATTGGTATGTCCTTTGCCTACCTGATTTTTTCTTGGTTTTTTTTTATCACTTGTGCAGAATACTAGAATAAAGAAAAAGTATATATGAGAAGTTTCTCCAGTATTAGACTCCCTTCATCTATATCTACATCTGTATCTATGTCTACATCTGTACCTGTATCTACATCTGTATCTATATCTAGCTAGCTAGATGACTAAGAATTTGGTGAGGTTTTCATTACATTTCTTTTTTCATTGTTTGCTAGTGTTTATCACTTATCAACCAGCATCCCAGAATACTAATAATTTCTTCTAAACTATTTACGGAAGCCATTCATAGAAAGTAACTATACGGGCATCTGAATGCTGACATACATAGGTACTTGATGTCAAACCAGACCTGTAATGTAAAAAATATTTGCCGCAATAAAGACATATATAGTACACCCTCCATCCGGTCCTCCATTGTGAACCTTGATCACTGGCCTGTGCCCCCTGTGATTTAACCAGGTTTTTATATTGATGGTGACATTAACCCAGTAGTTTTGTAGGAAGAACAGAGCATATCTGTTTATTATCCAGCATGGTGTCAGAGGCCTTTATAAATATTTTGGCTCTGTGTATATTTTAACTGAAATAAAATAAAGTGCAGTTACGGCTTTAAAAACAGCTCCATTGACTCAGCCCTCATACCACATGACAATGCATTGTGTAGCACTGGGGTGCACCATTCCCCTTGTCTTTGCATTTTATTTATGAATTTTACATGAAATCATTACCATTTCTGTATTCAGTATTTCTGCAGTGGCGGAAGCAGGGATCTAAACAGGCTGTTACATCTCAAAGACACATTCATTAGGCCTGAATTATGAGTTCAGCACATCCTGAAAATAGGAACTGCTCAGAACCTCCTCACAGCTGTCGTTTTGCTTCTCTCCTACAACTGCCATCACCCTGTACAAAATGACGACTCTATTCCACACCCACCAGATGTTTTTGCCCCCATTTTATGGTGTCAGCCTTGAATACAGAAATCTTGGGTTTTATCAAAACCAGAATAGGCTGCTTTTAAGGAAGATGAGGAAGGAAAACACAGGGTTGTTGACATTAATATAAAGGTTCTAGAAAAGTCTGTCTACTGGTTTAGTCACTCTTCAGAAGGTAGAAAAAGATAAGTATTTTATATTGTGAAAAGATTAAGAGGTCTGACTAACATTTTTGAAAAATGGTGGCTTATACCCATAAAATATTACGTGTTTTGGTCCTAAGTGGAAGGTAATAAATATCACCACCAATGTTCTTTGGAACCAGTCATTAAAATAATCTTTATTAATTTTTATTAATAGTAATATATTCATTGTAGCATCATGATACAGTTTTATGAGATTCTTATTCAAATACAAATACGTCTTGAAAGATATCAATTACCTACTTTATATTGTACAAACTTAATGTCTTTGCATGGGAAATATTTATGCTGAAGGCAAAAAAAAGGGAGTAAAGGAGTTCAGCGTTTCATAAAAATAAGTAAAGAATGGGCTTCCCTAGTGGCGCAGTGGTTGAGAGTCCGCCTGCTGATGCAGGGGACACGGGTTCGTGCCCCGGTCCACGAAGATCCCACATGCCGCGGAGCAGCTGGGCCTGTGAGCCGTGGCCGCTGAGCCTGCGCGTCCGGAGCCTGTGCTCCACAACGGGAGAGGCCACAACAGTGAGGGGCCCGCGTATCGCAACCCCCCCCCCCCAAAAAAAGTAAAGAAGTAAAAGTAAAAAGGAACTTAGAATTAATATCTAGCCCTTATGTCTCCTTGTTCATCCATGTTCATTCATGTTAATATAATTAACAGTGTTTATTATTTGTGAGACACTCTGGTAGTCGGAGATAATTACATCACAATGTGATGAAAGCTGGAATATAGGAATGAAAATGAGCATTTATCATGTCTGATGTGTTCCAAGCACTTTTTAAAAAAAAATTTTTATCGGAGTATAGTTGATTTACAATGTTGTGTTAGTTTCAGGTGTACAGAAAAGTGAATCAGTTATACATATACATATATCCAGTTTTTTGGTTTTTTTAGATTTTTTCCCATATAAGCCATTACAGAGTATCGAGTAGAGTTCCCTGTGCTATACAACTGGTTCTTATTAGTTATCTATTTTATATATAGTAGTGCCAAGCACTTTTTATGTATTCTATTGTATTTAATTCGTGGAAAAATTTATCTGAAGGAGAAATTTATATACTTTTGTTATAAAGGAAGATATTAGATTAATTGCCCTTTTCAATGTTGTGGAGCAAAAATGGGGCAGACCACATTCTCTTCAGATCTGTCTACTCTATGAGATGATGCTCCTTCTGTAACAGGGAAGAACAAAATCTGACTCCATGTTGGATCTGTTCCTTTTACTTTTACCTTTGCTCTCTGTTGCTTTTTGTTACTATAATCACTAAAAGGATGCTGTCTGTAACTTTAAGCAAACATAATGACCTCCCTCAGGGAACCCTGCCCCTCTGCCTAAATGTTAAGCTAAAGTGCCTTTATTCAGCTCACCGGGAGACACCCTGCCCCTGCCCACCTGTGAATGGCTGCAAGAAAGAAGAAATTAACACATCCCCTTCTCAAGGCTGGCCAAACCAGATGTTTTGCAAGACTTATGGCCATTTTACTTTATTTCCTCACCTCCTCCCCCTCTCTGTTCTAAAAAAGAAACTAGCATCCAGACCCCATATGATGGTGTTCTAGGACATTAGTCCGCCATCTTCTCAGAGGCCCGGCTTTCCGAATAAGGTCACTATTCCTTGCCTCAACACTTCGTCTCCCGATTTATTGGTGTGTCGTGCAATGAGCAGAGCAAGCCTGGACTCGGTAACACTTCAGTTGAGCAATGTCATGAAGAATAAATAAGAGTTTGCCAATAAGTACACATAGAAGGAAGGACGTTCCAGGTCAAGACTCATGTAATTGCCTGGAGTTTGGGGAGGTTGAAGTGTAGGCTGCGTGAAGAGTAATAGGGAGATGGAGCCTGATGCACTAGCTCACAACTTAGAAAGTGTTTCAATAAATATCAGTTTTATTGATGGATAAATCACAGGAATATAATTTTCAAGGTACAGTTGCATGAGTTTTGACAAATGTATACTCCTGTGTAACTATCAATGATCCAACCAATGATCAAAAATATAGAACATTTCTATTACCTGAGAAAGTTCGTTTGTACCTCTTTGTAGTCAGTACCTCTACCCTCTCCCCAGGCCCAGGCAACCAGTGCTTTGCTTTCTATTACTATATATTAGTTTTGCCTTTTCTAGAATTTCATACAAACATATCATGTGGTATGTATGCTTTTATATCTGACTTACGTTGCTCAGCATAATGACCTTCAATCATGTTGTTGTATCAGTAGTTCATTGCTTTTTATTAGTGAGTAGGGTTCTACTGTATGGATGTACAACTGTCTATGTATTCAATTGTTGAGAGATACCAGGGTTCTTTCCAGTTTTTGACCCTGATAAATAAAGCGTCTGTTAATATTTGCATACCAATATTTGGATGGGCATACATTTACATTTCTCTTGGGTAAATCCCTGATTATGTTTGTGTGGTATCTTGTTTTCCATCCTTTTACTTTTAGTCAATCTATATATTTTAAGTGGGTTTCTTAAGGAAAGCACATAGTTGGTTCTTGCATTTTTTATCCAGTCTGACAATCTGTGCCTTTTAATTGGAAATTCAGGACATTTTTATTTAATTTAATTACATATTCATCTAAGTTTAAATCTGCCATCTTGCTATTCATTTCTATTTCTCCCATCTGCAATTTGCCCTTTTCTACCAACTTTCCCCATTTTCTTTTAGATAAATTGAGCATGTTTTGGTTTTCCATGTTATTTCCACTATCTGTTTCTTAGCTATAACTCCTTGGTTTATTTTCTTAGAGGTTGCTCTAGGGCATATGGTATACATTTTAATTTATCAATTTATCAGTTTACCTTCATATAATATACCATTTCACAAATAATGTAAAACCATTACAATAGTATACTTTGATTCACCCTACTGTCCTTTGTGCTATCGCTGTCATACTTTTTATTCTATATATGTTTAAAACTTCACAATAAATACATTATTTCATTGTTTCTCAAATCTTTTTTCATTTTAAAAGTAGAGGAAAAAAATCCTTTTATACTTACCCATATATTTACCATTTCTAATAGTCTTCACTCCTTTGTGTAGCTCCAAGTTTGTATTAGTCAGAGTTCTCCAGAGACACAGAACCACAAGGATATATAAATATGAGAGGAGATTTATTATAGGAATTGGCTCATGCACTTATGGAGGCTGACAAGTCCCATGATCTGTCATCTGCTAGCTAGAGGCCCAGGAAAGCCTATGGTGTAATTCAGTCCGAGTCCAAAAGACTGAGAACCAGGACTGCCAGTGTCCCATGGCGGAAGATGGATGTCTCAGCTCTAGCAAAGAGAGGGAATTGACTCTTCCTCTGCCTTTTTATTCCTTCTAGGCCCTCAACAGATGGTATGCTGCCCATGTGCACGGGTGAAGGTGATTGTCTTTACTTAGTACTGATTCAATGCTAATCTCTTCTTCTTCTGGAATCACCCTCACAGACATACCCAGAAATATTTTACCAGCTATCTGAGCATCTGGTAAGCCTAGTCAAGTTGACACACAAAAATTAACCATCACAAAGTTAATCTGTTATTTCGCTTCTGCCTTTAAAACTTAGATAACATTTTCCTATAGTACAGGTCTGTTGGTGATCATTTCTCTCAGGTTTTGTGTGTCTGATGACAAATATTTATTTCACCTTAATTTTTGAACGGTATTTTCATAATACCTAGAATTCAACACTGACAATTTTTCTTTCCACATTTAAAAAATGTTTAACTTTCTTCTGCCTTGCATAATTTCAGATGAGAAGTCTATGATATTTTGTATCTTTGTTCCTTTGTTCCTCTAGCTGCTTTTTTGACTTTCTCAATGTTTTTCTGTCAACTTATAAAATGGTGTGATTTTCTTTGTGTTTTTCTTTGGGCTTGTTAAGTTTCTTGGACTAGTGGGTTTATAGTTTTCATCAACTGAAAAATTGTTGGCCATCATTAATTCAGATATTATTTTTGACTCACCAGTCCCCCATTCTTCCTGTGGCTATAATTACATATATGCTAGACACTGCTTGAAATTGTCCTACAGAGCAATGAGACTATGTTTATTTTTAGTCTTTTTCATTTTATGCTTCATTTTGAATAGTTTCTTTTTTTTTTTTTTTTTTGTGGTACGCGGGCCTCTCACTGTTGTGGCTTCTCCCGTTGCGGAGCACAGGCTCCGGACGCGCAGGCCCAGCGGCCATGGCTCACGGGCCCAGCCGCTCCGCGGCATGTGGGATCTTCCCAGACCAGGGCACGAACCCGTGTCCCCTGCATCGGCAGGCGGACTCTCAACCACTGCGCCACCAGGGAAGCCCAGTTTCTTTTTTTTTTTAAGATCTTTTTTTAAATTAAATTTATTTTTAGTTTTGTCTGCGTTGGGTCTTCGTTGCTGCGTGCGGGCTTCCTGTAGTTGTGGCGAGTGGGGGCTACTCTTTGTTGCGGTGTGCAGGCATCTCATTGCGGTGGCTTCTCTTGTTGCAGAGCACGGGCTCTAGGCGTGCAGGCTTCAGTAGTTGTGGCATGCAGGCTTCAGTAGTTGTGGCATGCAGGCTCAGTAGTTGTGGCACATTGGCTTAGTTGCTCCACAGCATGAGGGATCCTCCCGGACCAGGGCTCGAACTGTGTCCCCTACATTGGCAGGCAGATTCTTAATCACTGCGCCACCAGGGAAGCACCCATTTTGATAGTTTCTGATGCCAGTTATTCAAGTTTATTGATCTTTTATTCTTTATCATATCTTTTATTCTGCAGCATCTAATTTGCTGCTAATCTTCTCCAGTTAAATTTTCATTTCAGATACTGCATTATTTATCTTCTGAATTTCCATCTTGCTCATTATTTTATCTTATTTCTCTCTTCATTATGTTCGTATTTTCTTTAAAATTCTTGAGCATGTTTATAATACCTGGTTTCTTTGTTTGTTTTGTTTTTTACTTAGGTAGATGTTGGTGCCATTAATGAGTAGGACAGGCTCCTACTCTTTTTTTTTTATGCTGGGGGTAGGAGTTTATTAATTAATTAATTTATTGTTGCTGTGTTGGGTCTTCGTTGCTGTGAGAGGGCTTCCTCTAGTTGTGGCAAGTGGGGGTCACTCTTCATCGCGGTGCGCGGGCCTCTCACTAGCGCGGCCTCTCTTGTTGCGGAGCATAGGCTCGAGATGTGCAGGCTCAGTAGTTGTGGCTCACAGGCCTAGTTGCTCCGTGGCATGTGGGATCCTCCCAGACCAGGGCTCAAACCCGTGTCCCCTGCATTAGCAGGCAGATTCTGAACCACTGCGCCACCAGGGAAGCCCTATAATACCTGTTTTAAAGTCACTGTCTATTAATTGTATCATCTCTGTTATTTCTAGGTCTGCTTATTTTGACTTATTTTTCTCATTGTTATATGTAACATTTTTCCGCTTCTTTATATATGTATTAATTGTTTTCTAAATTCCAGACATTTAAAATTTTATGTTAAGTGTTAGATTTGTTCTGGCAGACAGTTTAGGTATTTGCCTACCAGCTTGATCCTTTAAAGGCTTGTTTTTAAGCTTTTCTTTGGACAGGTCTTTAAAGTGGCCTCTCTTCTAGAATTTGTTTAGCCCTACTACTAACTCACAATCCTTTGGGATTTATACCAAACACTTTCATGTATTTAACAAGGTCTTTCCTCCTGGCCTGGTGGGTAATTGAACAATTCTCAGCCCCTAGTGTGTCAGCTGCCATAATTGTTCTTTGGTAGCAATTATTCTTTGCCTGACCTCACGGAGTTTTCATCTTGCATGTATTCAGATTGATACTCATGTAAAAAGTCAAGAAGACAAACACAAAGATTTCTGGAGGATGTTATCTGTGTAGCACTTTCTGGTTTGTTACTTTGTTCCCCAAATTCTAGCTACCTCAGCCTCTCCAAATTTCATTTTTGACTCCTCTACTCAGTGAGATTACCAAACATTGTTTGGTTCCCCCTCCCTTTGTCAGTTCAGAAATTTCCTCTGGGCAGAGAGCTGAGTCAGTCATGGAGCTCATCTTATTTATTTCCCTTCTCACACAGATTGCATTCTTGTGCTGTCTGTTGTTTAATATCATAAAGCAGTGATTTCTTATATTTTTTCCCAGTTTTATCATTGTTGATGGTGAGAGAGTAATTGTTCCAGCAGCTATTTCTTTGTAGGCAGAAGCAGAAATCCATGTAGTGAGTTTTTACATGGAATGATCATTGTATACATTGATCCCAGACAACAAAGCCCTATATGATAAGAAATCAGTGTAATTAAATCATAAAAATTGCCTACATTTCTGATTTTTTGAACCATGGGATAGTAAATTAGACCAACCTGCTAACTGAGGGCAAATAAAAATAATAAAAATAAATGACAAAGAAAACCTCTTAAATACATTGGAGAGCAAACAAGCTAGTGAAGAACCACCAGGCCCAAATGAGTAAAAGTTGAGAACGCAGCAAGTTAAACGTGACCTTCAAATATGCTTTTGTTTTTGAGAACATTGAGACTGTTTGCCCGTCTGGAAGAAACAGCTGTGAAATTGAGAGCAGGTTTGGTGGTCTTGCAGAATGATCAAAATATGTCGACGGTCAATAGAAAATGAGCAAATACTTAGCAGGTACTTCAGAAAAAGGAAATTTAAATAACCATTACACATATGAAAACCTGCTAAACTTCACTGCTGATTAGAGATAGACAAATTAAAACCACAAAGAGATACTAGTATATACCCTCTAAAATGGCAAAAATTAAAATTTATAATGATATTAAGTGTTGGCAAGGATCATGAGCAATGGGGACATGCATAGTTTACTGGTGGGAGTATAATTTTCATATAACCACTTTGGAAAATTTTACATGTGAAGATATGCATAGTATATGGTCTAGTCAATTCACTCATATGTATATACTTATGCACCTGTGCTTCACGATTCATGTACAGAAATGTTCATAGTCATGCTATTTGTAATAGTAAAATACAATATCTATCCTTGAAAGCAACACCTTTCTGTCAACAGGAAAATGAATATCAAATATATGGTATAGTCATACAGAAGAATGTTATGTAACCATAGAAATGTATAGCTACATGCAATATCTTGCATGAATCTTAAAAACATGTTAAAAAGAAACCAAAACGATCATATGCAGTTCGATTCCGTTTATTATATATAAAGGTACAAAATAGACAAAACTAAACCTTATTGCTTAGGGTTACTTATATAGGTAGTAAAACTTTAAATAAAGGCAAGACTATGACCACAGCTAAAGAACAGTGACTATGTTTAGGGGAAGAGGCAGCAGTGTTTTGAAGGAAAAGGGGCACATGGTATTTTCCAGAATCCTGAAAATGTTTTATTTCTTGATCTGGGTGGAGGTTACACAGATGTTTAGTTTTTAATTATTCATAAAATTATACATTATATATTATGCAGTTTTCTGTACACGTTTTCATCCTAAGAAAAGTTTTTAAAAAATGGTATTGGTGTCAGTTTAGGCCAGTTCTATCCAATGGAAAAATATTGTGAGCCATGAATGTGAGCCACCTAGGTAATTTAATTTTCTAGTAGTCATTTAAGAAGGTAATAAGAGATGAATTTAATTTTAATAATATACTGCATTTAACCCAGCATATCTAAAATATTATTTCAACATACAATCAACATTAAAAAATACTAAATTTTATTACATTCTTTTTATCATTAAATTGAAAGCCGCCTCCTAGAGTAATGAAAATAAAAACAAAAATAAACAAATGGGCCCTAATCAAACTCAAAAGCTTTTGCACAGCAAAGGAAACCATAAACAAGATGAAAAGACAACTCTCAGAATGGGAGGAAATATTTGCAAATGAAACAATGGACAAAGGGTTAATCTCCAAAATATACAAACAGCTCATGGAGCTCAATATCAAAAAACAAAGAACCAATTAAAAGGGCAGAAAGGGCTTCCCTGGTGGCGCAGTGGTTGAGAGTCTGCCTGCCGATGCAGGGGACACGGGTTCGTGCCCCGGTTTGGGAAGATCCCACATGCCGCGGAGCGGCTGGGCCCGTGAGCCATGGCCGCTGAGCCTGCGCGTCTGGAGCCTGTGCTCCGCAACGGGAGAGGCCACAACAGTGAGAGGCCCGCGTATCGCAAAAAAA